>NW_026948127.1:0-354986 GCF_963921235.1 Mobula hypostoma
TGAAACAGTTATCCAGAAGTAAGTCACGAAAACATGTTATACCTTTCATTTTCCATATCAAAACGGCTTGGTCCAGAACTGAGAGTTGAAAAAGGAAATTAGATATAATAGGACTTGATAACATTTAGTTTGTTCAAACCAAAAAATTTACGAAATTGAAACCATGTTCGCAATGTATGTTTAACTATTGGATTAACCATTTGTTTATTCAATTTAGATTGTACAAAAGGAAGTGAAGTTCCTAAAATGGAAGCTAAAGAGAACCCTTGTACAGAATGGCCTTCAAGCTTTACCCAATATGGGCTTGGAGTTATATTCCAATCTTGTGTCCAAAATATTAAATACTGAATATTAATTGCCTAATAATAAAATCTTAGGTTAGGCAGTGCTAAACCACCATCTTTCTTGGACTTCTGTAAATATTTTTTACTTAACCTGGGATTTTTGTTTTGCCATATATAAGAGGAAATTTTAGAATCAATAGTATCAAAAAAGGATTTAGGAATAAAAATTGGTATCATTTGAAATAAATATAAAAATTTAGGTAAAATAATCATTTTAATAGCATTGATTCAGCCAATCAATGATCGAGACAATGGGGACCACTTAGTACTCAGTTGTTTAACCTGATTAATTAACGGTAAAAGGTTGAAATTGAATAGATCCTTATGTCTCTTAGTAATTTTAACTCCCAAAAAAGTAAAATAATTAGTAGTCACACTAAATGCAGAATATCTACGTTTGTGTAAATGGGAACCTGCATATTTAATAGGAAAAGTTCACTGTTACCTAGGTTCAGTTTCTAACCAGAAAAAATACTGCCGGAATAGATTTTCTTGGGTTAGAAATGTATAATAGTATATCATCTGCATATAGTGATAATTTATGAGTCTCATTTCCATGGGTGATGCCAAATACATTAGGGGAGTCATGAATAGCAATAGCAATATCGAATAGTAGTGGACTAAGAGGACGGCCCTGCTTAGTACCACGGAATAGATGAAAAAGAGGGGATCTTTGATTATTAGTAAATACCGAAGCCAAAGGAGTGAGATATATCAGTTTAATCCAAGATATAAATATAGAACTAAAATTAAATTTCTCAAGGGTGTTAAATAAATATGTCCATTCAACTCTGTCAAAAGCTTTCTCAGCATCCAATGAAATAACACATTCTGGAATTCTGGGTGAAGGTGTATAAACAATATTCATTAATCTCCTAATATTAAAAAAAGAGTAAAGATTTTTAATAAATCCAGTCTGATCAGCAGAAATAATTTGAGGTAATACATTCCCCAACCTCATTCCCAATATTTTAGAAAAAAACTTAGAATCCACATTCAGCAAAGATATAGGCCTGTAAGATGCACATTCAGTAGGATCCATATCTTTTATGAGAATTAGGGAAATAGAAGCTCGATAAAAAGATTGTGGTAATTTACCCATATATACTGCATCCCTAAAAACTCTACATAGCCAAGGAGTCAGTGTAGTAGAGAAAAATTTTTAAAATTCTACTGTATATCTGACTGGGCTAGGTGCTTTACCTAAGTTCATCAAAAGAATAGCATTTTTTATTTCCTCTACTATAACAAGTTAGGTTAGATTAGATTAGATTATGAAGACATGCAGTCCTCTTTTTATTGTCATTTAGTAATGCATGTATTAAGAAATGATACAATATTTCCTCCGGTGTGATATCACAAAACACAGGACAAACCAAGACTGAAAAATCTAACAAAACCACATAATTATAACATATAGTTACAACAGTACAACAATACAATAACTTGATGAAGAACAGTCCTTGGCACAGTAAAAAGTTCAAAGTCTCTCAAAGGTCCTATATCTCACGCAGATGGGAGAAGTAAGAAAATCTCTCCCTGCCGTGCCCGACCACAGTCCGACTCTGAGTCATCCGAAAACTTTGAGCCTTCGATCAGCTGTCCGACACCGAGTACCAAGAACCATCTCTATCCGAACGATTCGACCTCAGTCTTGGTCGCCAACAGCAGGCAAAGCTGGGGATTTTGGGACCTTCCCGCGGAAGATTCTTGATCGCCCAGTAACAGCGGCAGCGAACCTGTGGTTCAGAAATTTCTCCAGATGTTCCTCTGTGCTTTCATGTCTGTCTCCATCAAATCAGAATTGTCCACGGCCCCTATTTAATGAACACAATATCATTTTCACCAGAGGGCTGCGCGCGCATGGCAAGCTGCTATCTCCTCCTCCCATCTCCACTCTAGTTTTGAGCATTTATTAGATGATAATTTTGGAATATTCAATTTCTTTAAAAATTCATGCTTTATAGTGGAGTCATCAGGAAATTCTGATTGATATAGGGAGGTATAATATTCTTGAAAGGATTTATGTATCTCGTCATGGTCAACCGTCAAAGTGCCATCTTGTTTACGAATCTTAAGAATCTGTCATTTATCCGAGGCCGATTTCAATTAATTAGCCAATAGTTTCCCAGTTTTATCACCATGTATATGGAATTGACTCTTAGTTTTGATTAATTGACTTTCAATGGAAGATGATAGTAAGAGATTATGTTCCATTTGAAGTTCAACTCTCTGTTTATAAAGCTCCTGATTCGGGGCTATAGAATATTTCTCATCAATTTCTTTAATCTTGTCAACTAGTTTAAGTATTTCATTATTAGTTTGTTTTTTTAATCCAGCAGTATATGAAATAATTTATCCACAAATATATGCTTTCGAAGTTTCTCATAATGTCCCACTGGAAGTATCCTCTGTAGAATTCGTTGTGAAGAAAAAATTAATCTATTCCTCAATAAACCTGACAAAATCCGAGTCTTGCAGCAAAGTGGTATGAAATTGCCATTGTCTAGAATTAGTAAATGTACCCCTTGACTTAATAGATAATTTCAACGGTGCATGATCAGAAACAGCAATGGAATCATATTCACAACCAGTAACAAGCGGAATTAATTGATAATCGATAAAAAAAATAGTCAATTCTTGAATAGTGCTGATATACATGTGAAAAAAATGAGAACTCTTTTTCATTTGGATGGAAGAATCTCCAAATTTCTGAGATTCCAGAGTCGGTCATAAAAGAGTTAGTAAGGGTAGCCGATTTATTCAGAGGTAATTGATTGGACATGGATCTATCTATCAAAAGATTTAAACAACAATTGAAATCTCCACCCATAATCAACATATAGTCATTTAAATTAAGAAGAGATGTAAAGAGATTCTTAAAAAAAATTGGGACAGTCAACATTTGGGGCATAAACATTAAGCAGAAAAACTTTTTTGTTAAATAACAAACCAGTAATTAACAAAAATCTGCCATTCAGGTCTGAAATTGTCTCATGGTGCAGAAATGAAATTGACGGAACTATAAAAATAGAAACGCCTTTTTACTTTGGCCTGTGAATTCGAGTGGTACTGTAACACTTCCAGAATCTTAAAAGAATGCTGATTATCCTCTTTCCGGACATGAGATTCTTGTACAAAGATAACGTGAGCATTCATCCTGTGGAATACTTTAAAAATTTTCTTCCGTTTAATCGGGTGGTTTAAACCATTTGTATTCCAAGAAACCAAATTAATTAACTTCCGCCACCTCCAACGGGATCCCACCACTAAGCATATCTTTCCCTCCCCCCCTCTCTCTGCATTCCGCAGGGATCGCTCCCTACACAACTCCCTTGTCCATTCGTCCCCCCCATCCCTCCCCACTGATCTCCCTCCTGGCACTTATCCGTGTAAGCGGAACAAGTGCTACACATGCCCTTACACTTCCTCCCTTACCACCATTCAGGGCCCCAAACAGTCCTTCCAGGTGAGGCATCACTTCACCTGTGAGTCGACTGGAGTGATATACTGCGTCCGGTGCTCCCAATGTGGCCTTTTATATATTGGTGAGACCCGACGCAGACTGGGAGACCGCTTTGCTGAACATCTACGCTCTGTCCGCCAGAGAAAGCAGGATCTCCCAGTGGCCACACATTTTAATTCCACATCCCATTCCCATTCTGACATGTCTATCCACGGCCTCCTCTACTGTAAAGATGAAGCCACACTCAGGTTGGAGGAACAACACCTTATATTCCGTATGGGTAGCCTCCAACCTGATGGCATGAACATTGACTTCTCTAACTTCCGCTAGGCCCCACCTCCCCCTCGTACCCCATCTGTTACTCTTTTTTATGCACATATTCTTTCTCTCACTCTCCTTTTTCTCCCTCTGTCCCTCTGAATATACCTCTTGCCCATCCTCTGGGTCACCCCCCCCCCCGTCTTTCTTCCCGGACCTCCTGTCCCATGATCCTCTCGTATCCCCTTCTGCCTATCACCTGTCCAGCTCTCGGCTCTATCCCTCCCCCTCCTGTCTTCTCCTATCATTTTGCATCTCCCCCTCCCCCTCCAGCTTTCAAATCCCTTACTCACTCTTCCTTCAGTTAGTCCTGACGAAGGGTCTCGGCCTGAAACGTCGACTGCGCCTCTTCCTATAGATGCTGCCTGGCCTGCTGCGTTCATCAGCAACTTTGATGTATGTTGCTTGAATTTCCAGCATCTGCAGAATTCCTGTTGTTTGCAACCAAATTAATAATCTTATCCATCGTAATGAGCTCAAGCATAAGGTATGTAAAGGGTTAACCAGAGTACAAACTCATGACCCCGGAAGAGGCAAAAAGGTCCAAAGAGGAACCGGAAGTTACAACATCTCGGACATTTTGATGGTTTCAGGTCAGCCCGTTTAAAGAGCAAAAATAAATCAAAAATAAGAATAAGAATACCCTCTCCTCCTGCAAAAACCCAGAAAAAAGCCAGATACTGGCCAGTGCTAAATCTACAGCTAATTCTAACCCCATCTTTCCAGAAGGCAACCCAAAAGAAATATGTTTATCATAAGAAATACCACTCATATTCAAAGAAGTAAAAAAAAGTTACTATAACGGTAAGAGAAAGCTTACAACAATTACAAGCATAGAATAGTTACTTCTTACTCAAATTTCAAAACAAAAAATCAAGCGCCAGATCATATTATTAATTTTTCGTATATAAATGATCGGAAGTGACGTTTAAAAAAAGAGAGGATTCTGGGAAGAAGAAAACAATCCACCATCTTAAAATATAATACTCCAGTAACATTTCAGAAAGAAAACAAGCATTAAAATTGTAACTAAATAACTTTCAAAAAGAAAACAAAAATATTAAGAGTGAGATATACAAGATCACTAACAGAAAAGCATACTATCATTTAACAATATAGAGCGTACCTACAGTGCAAGATCAAGGCAAAAACCCGCAAAGTATAAAGTTCTACTTTTACAAACTAAATATTAACTCTTTTTTCCTTTAAAAAGAAAGGAAATGGAAAAAAAACAAATCAAAGGTGAGGAAGGAAAAACGATACATTAATTAATCCTTCGCAGAGGGAGACAGATTGTTAAGGAAAATTTGGGCTTCCATCGGAGTTTTAAACAGGCTATGAGAATTGTCCGGCATAACAACTCTCAAACAGGCTGCAAACAGTTACGCTATTTTATGGTCCTGACGATAAAATTCTGACATCTGTGGTTTAAAAGCCATTCGTTTTTTCAATATATCTTGGCTGTAGTCTTCGACAATTCAGAACTTAAAATCTTGAAACTCGGGCAAGCCTTTCTGCTGAGTAGCTCAAATCACTCGTTCCTGATCATGGACATAATGAAACCGAATGGTGATTGGTCTCAGTCTGGCCAATTTCTCCGGTTTAAAGCGAAAAGTACAGTGTGCGCGATCTAATAGTGGGGGCTTCTCCACTATATCGGGACCGAACACATCCGTTAGCAATTTAGAGAAATATTTGGTAGGATCTCCCGTCTTAACATCTTCAGGAAAACCGATTATTCGCAAGTTCTGTCGTCGAGAGCGATTTTCAAGATCAATAGTCTTAGCTTGATAACGTTTTAACTGTTGAGTTACCGAAGTTAAACTTTTTTCAAGGACTTCGATTTTTCGATCCCTTTTGCGGCCATCTTCATCTAGTTCTGAGATTCTAGATTGTCGTTGATCGATTTCACGTCTGAATAATTTTGAATCCTCTTGCATCATTTTCAAAACTCCTTCAATTGTGGTGAGTCTTTGATTAACTGTATCTTCTAGAAGTTTCTTCATTAATTCCATAGTTATCGGAGCTTCCTTTGATGTTCCAGGATCACCATCTTTTTTTCCGTTCCTGCTGGGACCCTTTCCGTTTTTAACTTCTCGTCCTCTGGTAAGCATTTTCAGTAAGTAAAAGTCGAAGTTCGATGATATATTTGTAATATAAATCGTTTAGTGTAGGTATAGGTGAAGTAAATAGGAATGGTTACATGTAAAAAGGTAAAAGATATGGAGAGACGCCAAAGTACAGCTCACTCCATGGGTCTACTTCTGGAAAGTTCCCCTCATTCTTCTAAACTCAAGTGAGTATCGGCCCACATATCGGAATGAGAATGGTAAGTGGAATTAAAATATAGGCATTTCGGAATGGGACTGAGAATGGGAAATGGGATTCAAATTTGAGACTCCATAGCTCAAGAGTTAGAGCACTGATCTTGTAAATGACTCGTTGTGAGTTCAAGTCCGGAGTCTCACTTTTTTCTTGTCAAAGGCCTTCTGAAATCCCAAGTAAACAGCGTCCACTGACTCTCCTTTGTCTATCCTGCCTGTTATTTCCTCAAAGAATTTTAGCAAATTTGTCAGGTAAGATTTTCTCTTAAGGAAACCATGCTGACCTCGTCCTATTTTATCAAGTTCCTCTAAGTACCCTGAGTCCTCGTCCTTAATAATGGACTCCAACATCTTCCCGGCATGTTCGATCAAAGTGGCTTCTATGAGATCAACCAAAGGTGTTATTGTCCTTTTTAACGTATTTGTTACAATTGCAAAACCCTGATGGGCATTAAGAACATCAAATACTGCAGACCTACCCCATCAGTGAGTTGCTCATTGGCAGAGAAACCGATAGAATTGTACGATACAGACCATACTGCTGCTTGTGTCAGGGAAGCATCAGTGTGTGAAAGCAGTGTGCAATCTAACAGTGAGTGATTGTCTTAGTCGCTTTTCTAATGATCACAAGATCCTGCTGAACATTGTTAATGTGGAACGCTGACAGTCTAATTCACTGATTTATTGGTGAATGGGGGCGGGGGAACTGAGAGGCCTCAGTCATAGCAAGGACTAGGCCTCAAGCTGGAGTGCCGCCTGCTGACAGCCACACAGGAGAGAGCCGTCGGAGTCAGTGTGCTCCACTGGAGACGCTGTGGTACAGCATGCAAGCTGGAGTCGGTGCTGCCTCCAGGAGTTCGCTTGGCAGGAAGCTGTATCGTCTTCGATTGCAGACTGCTGTAACGTTCATGGACTTAGGATCTCGGACTATAAATTTTTACTGATGTCTTAAATGTTCAATATGTGCTAGTGCTGTGTGTGACTGTTGGTGCTGTGTTGTTCACCTTGGCCCTGGGGTAATGCTGTTTTGTTTGACTGTATTCATGGGTTTCATGCATGGTTGAAAAACAATTAAACTTGTACCTTGAACTTTGAACCACTGAGGTCACGTTATCTGACATATCATTTCCTATCTTTACCTCCCTTCCTTCTTATAGAATGGAGTGACATTTCCAGTCCTTGAGCTATTCCGGAATCGAGTAATTACTGAAAGGTCACTACAAGTGCCTCCACAGTCCCTTCAGCTGCCTCTTTCATTACCCTGGGTTCAGACCTATCAGCTTCCCAAGCACCTTCTCTTCAGTAAGTGGCCACATGCATTTCTGCTCCCTGACACTCTCGAATTTCTGGCACGCTGCTGTTGTGTTGCACAGTGAACACTGATGCAAAATGCTTATTGACTTTGTCCACAATTTCTTTGCCCCCACAAAGACCTCACCGGTGTCATTTTCCAGCAGTTTGATAGGCACTCTCGCCACTCTCTAACTCTTTATATAACTGCAAATACTTCTGATACCTGTTTATATTATTGGCTAGTTCATTTAATCTTCTCTCTCTCTCTCTTTCTCTCTCTGACTCTCACTCTCTCCTCCCCCTCCCCTCATCACTGTCTCTGTCTCTCTCTCCCCACTCAGCCCCCTCTCTCCCTCCCTCTCTCTCTCTCTCCTCTCTCTCTCTCTCTCTCTCTCTCTCTCTCTCTCTCTCTCTCTCTCTCTCTCTCTCAGCACTAGTTGTGACCCAGCCCAAGAGACGTTTCCCACATGCACAAAGAATTTGCCACATTTTATACCCTTTAAGACCCTTCACTCCGATATTTTCCCAGACAAATATGCTTCTCACCATATCTACTCTCACGGCTGTAGACTGGTATTCACGCTAACTTCTCAAAACCTTGCTGTGGACTGGTTCCCTTGTACTTTCTCAAAACATTCCCACATTCTATACTAACTCCCTTTTGCCTTATAAACTGTCAAAGAGGAATGAAGTGTAACTCTTTCCCTACAGTATGGAGGCTCTGATGCACAGATGCTGCAGAGGGCTGTAGATTCAGCCACTCTGTCACAGGGACAACACTCACTCCCCACCCCTGAGGACATCTCCAAGAGAGCAGCATCCATCACGAAGGACCATCAATGATATTGACCTTGAATAGATGTTGCACCCCTGACATCACCTCACTACTTTGTTTCTCTCTGCACTACATATTTAACTTCAGAAACAGCTTATTTCAAAAAGCCAAAGAAGAATGGTTAAACCAGGAATGTGAGCAAGTAGAAAGAATCCCTATTACTGATCCAAAAAGGTTACATCAACAAATCAAGAATATCACTGGTGAAAAGCTCTTCTGTTCTTCAGGCGGATTTTTGAAAGCAAAGGACGATACCATTATCATGAGAAAAGATGAGATTATGAACAGCTGGACTGAGTATATTCAGGAATTGTTTGAAGACAATCGAGGCGAAAAACCAGAAATTAAGAAAAACATTGAAGGTCCGAGTATTTTAAAATCTGAAGTTCATAATGCAATAAATAAGATGAAGAAAGGAAAGGCAGCAGGTCCTGATGAGTTAGTAATAGAACAAATTATCACCCTTGAAGATTATGGAACTGAAAAAAATTACTGATTTAATCAATGACATTTATAAGACTGGAATAATACCAGAAGAGATGAAAAAATCAGTATTTATCACTCTTCCTAAGAAAGCTGGAGCAATAGAATATGAATTACATAGGACCATAAGTTTAATGAGTCATATCAGCAAGACACTTCTAAGAATTTTAATGACAAGAGCTAAAAATAAGATACAAGCTGAAATAGGCAAAGAACAATGGGGTTTTGTGAAAGACAAAGGTACAAGAAATGCAATATTGATGTTAAGGATACTATCAGAACGAGCTATTCAAGTGCAAAAAGATTTGCTTGTTTTATCGACTACACAAAAGCATTTGATAAAGTGAAGCACAATAAGTTATTTGAAATACTACAGAAAACTCTAAATCTAGATTCGAAAGACCTCTGCCTAATCAGAAATCTGTACTGGGAACAAACTGCCGCTGTAAGAACAGATGGAGAAGTGAGTCCGTTTACGAAAATCAAGAGAGGCGTTAGACAAGGGTATGTTTTCTCCCCTGATTTATTTAATGTGTACAGTGAAATAATATTACAAAAAATAAGAGACATCTTGGGAATCAAAGTTGGTGGTGAAAACATCAATAATTTCAGATATGCAGATGACATTGTGTTATTTGCAAGTACGGTGGAAGAACTTCAAAACTTAATTGATATAATTGTTGAATAAAGTGCAAAAATGGGTCTTTCTATCAATTGCAAAAAGACAGAATGTATGGTGATATCCAAAAAGAAGGAGAATCCTATCTGTAGGCTGAAAATAAATGGGGAAGACATAAAACAAGTAAAGAACTTTTGCAACTTAGGAAGCTGGGTGACATCAGATGGCAGGTGTGACATGGACATCAAAAGAAGAATAAGGATGGCAAAAGACACCTTTACAAGAATGAAGAGTATACTGACCAATACTAAACTAGGCATGACAACCCGCCTCAGAGTACTGAAATGTTATGTTTATCCAGTTATGTTATATGGCACAGAATGTTGGACAATATCTAGTAACATGAGGAAATGAATTGTAGCAGCAGAAATGTCATTTTTGAGGAGGATGCAAAAAATATCATAGACGAAACGAATATCTAATGAGGATGTCATGAACAGAGCAAACACAAAAAGAGAAATAATGTATGAGATCATAAAAAGGCAACATAAAGTCATTGGACATGTGATTAGGAAAGAGGAGTTAGAATGCACGGTAATTATGGGAAGGCAAGAAAACAAGAGGAAGACAAAGACATGATGATGGAGATAGCAGCCAGAGAACTGGAAATGAATACTAATGAATTGCTGGGTCCTACCGCCCGTCTGATTCCCCCATTACCCTCTTTCCTCCCCGCGACTCCCAACCTTCCCTCTACTCCTCATCACCCCTCCATTCCTCTGATCCCTCATCCTCCCCTAACACCGCTCTCCCTGAACATCCCAATCCCCCCTTCCTCCTGAGACCTCCCACTCTTCACCCTCCTCTGATCCCAGCTCCAACCCTTGCCATGTCTTCACCATCCCCTCTGACCTTCCCCTCTCTGAGGCAGAACGTTCTGTCCTTAGCAAGGGCCTCACTTTTGTCCCTCTCCGTCCACACCTCAGTGAGTTCCGTGCCTGCCATGACACTGAACTCTTCTTCTGTCACCTACATCTCTGAGCCTACTTCTTTGGCAAGGATTCCCCTCCCCCAACTGAGGACCCCTTCTCCCGACTTCAACCCTCCTCCTCCTCCTGGACACCCCGCCTGGGCCTTGTACCTGCACTTGATCTTTTTATCTCCAGCTGTTGCCGAGACATCAACTGTCTCAACTTCACCACTCCTCTCTCCTGTTCCAACCTCACTCCCTCTGAACACACTGCCCTCCACTCTCTCCGCACTAATCCCAATCTCACCATCAAACCCGCCGACAAAGGTGGTGCTGTAGTAGTCTGGCGGACGGACCTCTACCTTACTGAGGCCAAACAGCAGCTCTCTGACACCTCCTCTTACTTACCCCTGGAACAGGACCCCACCAAAAAACATCAAACCATTGTCTCCCGGACCATCAACGCCCTTATCGACTCCAGAGACCTTCCATCATCAGCCACTAAACTCATAATTCCCACACCCCGTACGGCTGGGTTTTACCTCCTCCCTAAGATCCACAAACCTTACTGTCCCGGTAGACCCATGGTTTCTGCCTGCTCCTGTCCCACCGAACTTGTATCTGCCTAGCTGGACTCCATTTTGTCACCCATAGTTCAGTCTCTCCCCACCTACATCCGCGATACATCCCATGCCCTCCACCTCTTCAATAACTTCCAGTTCCCCGGTCCCAACCGCTACATTTTTACTATGGATGTCCAATCCTTATACACCTCCATTCCCCATCAAGAAGGCCTCAAAGCCCTCCGCTACTTCCTGGATAATAGACCTCACCAGTTCCCCACCAGCGCTACCCTCCTCCGGTTGGCGGAACTGGTTCTCACACTCAATAACTTCTCTTTTGGCTCTTCCCACTTTCTTCAGACTAAGGGTGTAGCTATGGAAACTCGCATGGGCCCCAGCTACGCCTGCCTCTGCATTGGTTATGTGGAGCAGTCTGTGCTCCAAACCTATTCTGGTACTGCACCCCAACTTTTCCTTCGGTACATTGACAACTACATTGGTGCTGCTTCCTGCAACCATGCTGAGCTCATCAATTTCATCGACTTTACTTCTAATTTCCACCCAGCCCTCAAATTCACTTGGCCTATCTCGGACACTTCTCTCCCCTTTCTCGATCTCTCGGTCTCCATCTCTGGAGACAGACTGTCCACTGACATCTTCTACAAGCCCACTGACTCTCATAACTACCTCAACTATACCTCTTCCCACCCCGCCACATGCAAAAATGCCATTCCCTATTCCCAGTTCCTCCGTCTCCACCACATCTGCTCCAAGGATGAGGTTTTCCGTTCCAGGACATCTCAAATGTCCTCCTTCTTTAAGGATCCTGGCTTCCCTTCTGCTGTCATCAATGATGCCCTCACCTGCATCTCCTCCATTTCCCGCACTTCGGCTCTAACCCCATCCTCCTGCCACCACAACAGGGACAGAGTTCCCCTTGTCCTCACCTACCACCCCACTAGCCTCCGGATCCAACACATTATCCTCCGTACCTTCTGCCACCTTCAACAGGACCCCACCACTAAGCATATCTTTCCCTCTCCACCCCTTTCCGCCTTCCGTAGGGATCGGTCCCTCCGCAACTCCCTGGTCCACACGTCCCTCCCCACGGATCTCCCATCTGGCACCTATCCCTGTAAGCGCAAGTGCTACATCTGTCCCTACACCTCCTCTCTCGCCACCATTCAGGGCCCCAAACAGTCCTTCCAGGTGAGGCAACACTTCACTTGTGAGTCTGTTGGGGTCATCTATTGCATCCGGTGCTCCCGGTGCAGCCTCCTCTACATCGGTGAAACCTGACGCAGATTGGGGGACCGCTTCGTCGAGCACCTCCGCTCCGTCCGCCACAACAGACAGGATCTCCCAGTAGCCACCCACTTCAACTCTGCTTCCCATTCCCATTCGGATATGTCCATACATGGCCTCCTCTACTGCCATGATGAGGCTAAACTCAGGTTGGAGGAGCAACACCTCATATACCGTCTAGGTAGTCTCCAGTCCCTTGGTGTGAACATAGAATTCTCCAACTTCAGGTAATTCCCTCCCCCTCCCTTCCTCTATCCCTATGTCACTCTGCCCCCTCCCCCAGCTGCCTATCACCTCTCTCATGGTTCCGCCTCCTTCTACTACCCATCGTGTTTTCCCTTATTCTTTCTTCACCTTTCCTGCCTATCACCTCCCTGCTTCCCCTCCCCCACCCCTTTATCTTTCCCCTTACTGGTTTTTCACCTGGAACCTACCAGCCTTCTCCTTCCCACCCTCCCCCCACCTTCTTTATAGGGCCTCTGCCCCCTCCCTCTTCAGTCCTGACGAAGGGTTCCGGCCTGAAACATCGACCGATCTTTTCCACGGATGCTGCCCGACCTGCTGAGTTCCTCCAGCGTGTTGTGAGTGTTACCAATGAATTGATCCACTTGAACCAAAACAGGTGTGTGTGGGCCATGGCAGTCAAAGCTCAAACTGGGCATGGCACCTGATAATGATGATTATTTAACTTCAGGAACAGCTTCTTCTGCTCTGCCATCAGATTTCTGAATGTCCGTAAACACTACCATTGCTTTTATTTTGCACTTGATCTATTTTTGTAATTTAATCTAACGATAAGATGGGAAATTATAGGCCAATAAGCCTGATGCCAAGGTAAATTATTGGAAGCTATTCTAATTGGCAAGATATTTAAGTATTTGGACAGACAGGGCCTGATTTGGGTTTGTCAGAAAGGCTTAGTGTGTGGTGAGTGGTGGTTCACAAATCTTGCAAAGTTCTTCAAGGAGGTTACAAGGAAAGGCAGTGAACATGGACTGTCCACATGGACCTTAGCAATGCCTTGATAAAGTCCTGCATGGGAGGCTGGTCCAGAAGGTTCAGTTGCTTGGCATTCAGTAGTAAACTGGACTCAACATTGGTTTAGCTGGAGAAGACAGAGGTTAGTATCAGATGGTTGCTTCCCTGACAGGAGGCCTGTGACTGGTGGTGTACCACAGGGATCAGTGTTGGGTCCATTATTGTTTGTTATCTACAGTATATTAACAGTTTCATTGATGATGTGGTAAACTGGATCAGCAAATAACAGTTCAGCACAGACTAGATGGGCAGAAGGGCCAGTTTCTGAGCTGTAGTAGAGTATTCTATAATTTATAGTAACTTTACACCTTTGCATTGTACTGCTGGTGAAAAACAATAAATTTCAGGTCATATTAATCAACAACAGTAAACCTGATTTCAAACTGTCTTTATTTTGGAGTCAGGAAATTTGTGTGAAGTTCTGAAACATTGTATCTATATAATTGAAAAGTCCTCAGCTTTCAATCTCCTTCACACAACAGATTTACAGATGTGAGCCTCTAAAGCAGGCTAAAACGTTGACTATGCTCCTGAAACAGGATCAGTTCAACAGTTCTGTACAAGGTCAGGTGTAGCCATTACTTCGTCACTTTGAGAAACTTGTCGATGTTTCTGATCATATTATCCAGAGCGGACAGGGCAAGGATGCATTTGATCATCTCGATCTGATCACCTCTCCATTGATTCGAAACCACAAACATGGAACGCTTCTCCATCCCAGTCAAGTCTGACAACATCGTAAACTGAGAGAGAGGAAGGACAGGGGTATTAATGTACTTATAAACTCCTCAGGGTGATGACAAGTTATGCATCAAATTCTGGGTGAATAAGCAGAGAAACAGTTCCTTGTCATTTATCAGTGGAATCTTGCTGTGCACAGTTTGGCTGCTGTGTTTCCCACACCACAACATGGAAAACACATCACTGACTGAAGAACAGAGAGACCGAGGGATAGAAGATCATGGTTTCCTGAAAGTGGTGACACAGATAGAGAAGCCGGTGAAGGTGGTGTTTGCCTCACTTACTTCATCAGTACAGGAGTTGGGATGTCACATTACAGTTGCACAAGACATCGGTGAGATCATTACCTTGTTCTGCAGTGGCTTGTATTCATAAATTTGCTCATGGTCATCCTCTTGTATCCCTAGTAGTTCAAACTTGGTCCCAATCACAACCCTGTAAATATCTGGAAGAGGAAGGTAATCAAGATATCATTATCAATCTACCACATCATGGTGACAATGGTTACACAGAGCAAAAGAAAACACTTACATTTCTGTGCCACAATTGTCTGTAACTCCTTAAATGCATTTATTTGTTCCTCACTGATGCTGTCTACAGTGTTCATGTCAAAAATGAATGCGACACCGTGAATTACATTTTCCGGAATAACAGGATAGTTGGCAACATCCGAGTCAGGGTTGAAACTGTTTAACTAAGTGAGACAATGAAGAACTGGTTACGGAGGCAGCAGCAAGAACACTGATGATCACAATCACTCAGCACTGAGGTGAACACTGACTGGAGGGACAAGTCCCATCAGACAAAGCCCAGAGATCAGAGTCACTGATCTACTGAGATCCAGATGGGCTCTGACCTCACTCTTGCTTCAGGGATCAGTGGGATTTCTCTAACCCTGTCAATCTCCAGATGGGAAAGTTGCTGTCCCCAGTTCACTGTTACTTTTCAGTTCCTTTCATTGTGAGTCCACTCTGTCCCCACGAGCTGTTTTGGAATTTACACTGAGCTCTTCAATACTCAGTTCCTTGTACTATCTAAAATGTCAGCATTTTTACCGAAATGTCGGAACGTGATAACAAAGTTTTCAGAGGATTCAGAAACTGTTTGGTCCTTCACACTGAAGGATGATACAGATGGTTGGTCAGTGTGTAAACTGATGGGAAATTTAATCCTGAGGAGTGTGAGTTGTTCAGTCTCCATCAGTAATGTGGGAGAGACAATCGTGTGTATTGTATCCAGGTTACTGGGTGATAGGAAGGTAAGTGATACCTTCAGCAGATTTTGTTCATGTTATTTTCCATCAGCCATTCAGCCAGTCTAGTCTATGCTAGCCCTTAGTCAGTGCATCCTTCTCTCATCTCCCCATCATCTCCCCACCACTCTGACAACCCACTGGGAATGACAGCAGCAGACTGACCCAATGACCTGCACGTCTTTGGGATGTGGGAGCCGGAAACCAGGATCATCAGGGGGAAACCCACATAATCATGGGAAGAACATGCAAACACCACACAGACAGCTCCAGAGGCTGGGATGGAATGGGAATCACTGGATCTGTGAGTCAGCACTACTAACTGCTCCATCACTGTGTCACACAGTAGTACAGACGACTCGCTCCAATTCTATCGGGTCCTGGTGAGGCTTGTGCACAGTTCAGGATTCCTTACCCAAGGAAGGATTGCAGCAATGGCTGACCAGACTGATCCGGCGATGGTGGCTTTGACGAATGAAGAGAGATAAGAACGGAGTGTAGGGGAATGTAATGGGTGACAGATGGCACATATTGTTCATCATAGAAACTGTTCTGCATGATTCACAAACATCAATTTAAGGCGACTGCTTGTTGGTTTTCTGTAATGGAAGTAAAGGACTTCAAATTTTGTTAAGCACATAAAACGATGCTTGAATATTTTATTCACAAATTCCTACAAGGGTAAACACTAACCCCAGCCTTCTCCTCCATTCTGAAAGCAGAAATGATCTAGTCTGGACCTCAACACCCTTCTTCTGTTGGCCCATGGCCATTGACTCCTGAGTGTCTGTTCTCACATCAGTTTGGAAGGAAGACATGATCTCTTGGCCACACACAGAATCCCAACATCAAACCCCAAACGGTGGAGAGGTTGCCCCATAATGGACGCCAGCAGAAGGCAACATGGGAGACAAGGAGGAGCTGCTCCAGGTGAGTTGGAGCAGGGGTCGGACCATCATCGGGGCAGGTGACCCTGTGACCTTCACTAGCAGTGGAGCGGATGCTGGGGTCATGTGTTGCTGGGATTGATCTATTCCTCCATCACTGCTCTGTCTCCTGACCTGTACCATGTGGAGGATGTCAGGACAACACTCAGTCCTCCCTCACGTGGACAAGAACTCAACTTGTCCCAACATTGTGTAAAGGGCAGGTGATGTGGGGACAGTCACAGTGAGATGCCAGGCAGCGGGGTGTGGAATCCCTGACAAATATCTATCACAGTGTCACCGTGTGTTACTCCAGAACTAATCTCTGTCACCGTGTCCCCGTGTGTTACTCCAGGACTAATCTCTGTCACTGTGTCCCTGTGTGTTACTCCAGGACTAATCTCTGTCACTGTGTCCCAGTGTGTTACTGCAGGAATAATCTCTGTCACCGTGTCCCTGTGTGTTACTCCAGGACTAATCCATATCATTGTGTTCATGTGTGTTACTCCAGGACTAATCGCAGTCACTGTGTCCTCGTGTGTTGACCCAGGTCTAATCTCTGTCACTGTCTCCCCGTGTTACTTCAGCACTGATCTCTGTCACCATGTATTACTCTTGGACTAATCTCTGTCACTGTGTCCCAGTGTGTTACTCCAGGACTAATCTCTGTCACCTTGTCCCTGTCCCTGTGTGTTACTCCTGGACTAATCTCTGTCACTGTGTCCCAGTGTGTTACTCCAGGACTAATCTCTTTCACTGTGTCCCTGTGTGTTACTCCAGGACTAATCTCTGTCTCTGTGTCCCTGTGTGTTACTCCAGGACTAATCTCGGTCACCGTGTCCCTGTGTGTAACTCCGGGACTAATCTCTGTCACTGTGTTCTCCAGTGTTACTCTTTGTTTGTTATTTCTGTGTAACTTCTTTTACAGAGTGCCTCCCACTGTCAGCCTTGGTTATAGCTTCATCCCGAATGGATCATGGACCCAGTCTTCAGAATCATGGTCCTTCTATCAACTTTTCTTGGAGCCATTTCTCCCTTCTCTCTCCGAGGTTGTTCAGTGTTTAGTAGGAGGTGTAAATCAAAAATGTGAAGTACAGAGGAAACTCACTTTCATTCCTTTGGGAACTCTCCCTTCCAGGATCATCTGTAACACTCTCTTTGTCTGATCAGGGTTCTCCAGAGCATTCCATCCAACTGAATCCCAAAACTTTAAATTCCCTGCTCCGTAGGACCTGAGCTGTAAATTTTCAAAAAGATGTACATTTGTATAGCACCTTTCATGGAGAGTGAAGTTCTGTTTAATGTAGAATACAGGGCAGACAGTGTTTACAGAGCAAGATCCCATAAAGTGTCGAATGGTGATCAACTAAAGAGATGCTTTGTGTCATTGGCTGATGACTAAAGATGTGCATCAGGACACAGGAGAACTTTCTTTTCCCTCAGTGATGGGATATTCCAATCTGTGGGAGAACTCCTTGCTCTTCCCTCAGTGACAGGACATCCCAGTCTGTGGGAGATCTCCCTGATCTTCTCTCGGCCACATGATGTCTCACGACACAAGGAAACTTCGCTTCCCTTGCTGCCCTGGGACTGTTTACATTCCCCTGAGAGAGCAGGTGAATCCCTGGTGTACAGACCCAGAGACACTCTGTCTGCAACAATGTTACCCTAAATTTCTTGAAACATAGAAACATAGAAAACCTACAGCACAATACAGGCCCTTCGGCCCACAAAGCTGTGCTGAGTATGTCCATACCTTAGAACTACCTAGACTTTACCCAATGCCCTCTATTTTTCTAAGTTCCATGTAGCTATCGAGGAGTCTCTTAAAAGACCCTATCGTTTCTTCCTTCACCACCACTGCCGGCAGCCCATTCCACGCACTCACCACTCCCTGCTTAAAAAAATTACCCCTGACATCTCCTCTGTACCAACTTCCAAGCACCTTAAAACTGTGCCCTCTCATGTTAGCCATTAGAGATTCTGTGTTTTAATCTCTGGATTCTCCTTTCAAACTGCAACATTCCAGTTCGCCGAGAAGACCAAATTAATAAGGACAGTCTTGGAGTGAGAGCACAGATATGTGGAGAATTCTCGGCATAACAGGCAGCATCACAGAGAAAGGAACAGAGAATGTTCTCAAGAGAAGGGATTTGTGGTTATGCCCACTCAGGAAAAGGTCATTCTGGATTAGGTGTTGCAAATTAAACTGATTTTAATTTTGGAATTTAAGGTAAAGAATCCTTTGGAGGCAGGGTTCATAATATGACTGAATTCACCCTGAGGTTTGGGAGGGAAAATACAAGAAAATGATGTATCGATATTACAGTGGAATAAAAGGGAATTACACAGGGATGAGAGGGGAACTGGCCAAATTGATTGGAAGGAGACACCAGCAGGGATAATAGCAGAACAGCAATGGATAGTGTTTCCGGGAGAAATTCAAAAGGTGCAGGATAGATTCATCCCAAAGTGGAAGAAGCATTCTAAAGGTGGGGGTGGTGGGGGCGTAATGAGGTAATCATGACTGACAAGGAAAGTCAAAAGCAGAAAATCGAAAAAGAGAGCATATAATGTACCCAAAACTAGTGGGAAGTTAGAGGATTGGGAATATTTCAAAAACAAAGAGAAGGCTACTGAAAAAGCTATAAGGAGAAAAAAGATGAAATTTGAGGATAAGCTATCCAAGAATATAAAAATTATACCAACAGATTTTTCAGACATATAGAGCCAAAGAGAGGCAAGAGTGGATATCAGACTGCTGGAAACTAATGCTGGAGAGGTAGTAATGGGGGACACAGAAATGGCTGATGAACTGTATCAGTATTTTACATCGGTCTTCACTGTGGAAGACACCAGCAGTATGCCAGAGAGTCAGAGACTAGGAGTGAGTGTAGCTGCTGTTAGTAAGGAGAAGGTGATGGGAAGTGGAAAGGTTTGAATGTAGATAAGTCACTGAAACCTGATGAGCTGCAGCCCAGGCTCTGAAAGGGGTTCCTGAAGAGATTGTGGAGGCATCAATAGTGATCTTTAAATAAACACTAGATTCTAGATCGGTTCTAAAGGACTGGAAATTTGCAAATGCCACTTCATACACACATTCTCCTAAATTGTCTCAGTTCTTTTGCAGATTCCCTGCTTCCTCAAAACTATCTACTCTCCATCTTTCATCCACAAAATTGGCCACAAAGTCATCAATTCCATCTTCCAAATCTTTGGCATATGACAAGACTAAAACCAGTCCCAATATCGATCCCTGTGTAACACCACTTGTCACCCACAGACAGCCATGAAAAGCCCCATCTATTCCTACCTCTTGCCTCCAGCCAATCAGCCAAACTTCTATCCATGCTAGTAACTCTCCTGTAATACCATGGGCTCTTAACTTGTTTCATCTGAAAATCCAAGTAAACATCGACTGACTCTGCTTTGTCTATCCTGCCTGCTATTTCCTCAAAGAATTCCAACAGATTTTTCAGGAAACCATGCTGACTTTGGCCTGTTTTGTCATGTGCCTCCAAGTGTATCAAAACCTTATCCTAATCAATGGAGTCTAGCATTTTCCCAACCACTGACCTCTGGCTTATTGGCCAAAAATTTCTTTTGCCTCCCTTCCCCAGCAAATTGTTCACTGATATCAGAGACTTGGTCTAAATGCACATTTTTCAGCCTCGGTACCTCCCGAGGTGTTTCCCAGCAAAAGGTTGTAGTGAGATGACCTTTCACTGCCTCTGATGTGGACATAAAGACAATGAATTCACAGTTAATATAGCAACATACACCCCCTGTGTGTTTATTTTAAATTGACAGCAGTGTGTGTACCTCTGGTGTGAGAGACCCGGGATTGTTTCCTGTCGGAACACAGGTTACGGTCGTTCCTTGTGGATCCAGAGCAGAAAGGAATGTGTTGATGACGGACGATTTCCCAGCCCCCACCATGCCAAAGAGCAGGATGTTTATACAGCCCCCACAGCCCTCAGGAGGGTTGTAGTTACACAAGTAGTTCCTCAAAGTGCCCAGATTCCTGACAAAGACCAGGGAGACAGAATATCAGCTGTCTGGGTGAAACGGGTTAACAAATTCATCACATTTACCTCGGTCCGGTTGGGATGACACACCCTGATTATGTGAACCTACCGCTCGTCCATGGTTGGGAAGTGAAAACAGCCGTCCTTTGAAAAATCTGAAATACAATATGAAACTATTAATTTCTTTGTTTTTATCTCGGGGGGGAGGGTGTCTCTCTAACGGATGGAAGATATTAACTCACCGCTTCCCCTGAAAAGCCAGATCTTTGAAAATTCTGAAATACAACGTGAAAGTATAAATTTCTTTGTTATTATCTCAGTGGGGGGGGGGTCTCAGTAACGGATTGAAGATATAAACTCACTGCTTCCCATGTTCGTCGTTGCGTAAACCCAGTGATCGGTGCCGGAGTGTTGCCCGAGCTTCTGCCTGCCCGATCCAAGTCTATTTCCTGCTTGCATTTTCACTTTCACTTGCGATTGGTTGATGTGCGAATTTGGGCTGGATGATCAAAGTGAGGCAGGAACCAATAAGGAATTTTACAGTGACATTGCATTCATTCCAATTTTACTATTCATCTGGATTCAGTGACTCCAGGCAGAGCGTACACCTTAACTCACAGAAAGAGCCCTTCCTGTCACCCACGAACAGCAAACATGACAGGACTTTCCATCAGGAAAATTCTGTCGCATTGTTCCACCAGGGAATGTTGCTGACCTCCAGACCCTACAGTACCACCGGGTGAATTCCCATTCCTTCACCTTCCCTGTGAGTCTGTGGACATTGTGCTGAGTCTCCTCGTGTCCCCTCCCCTGTCCAACACGTCAGCTTCATCTTTGCTCCTTCATCAGCTGATGTTGTCATAGTTTCCCATATCACTCAATCCCAGATGAAGATCCACAGGAACAGTGGTTTCCCAGGGTCATGTGCATCTTGCCTGGCAATAACTTAAGGAAATGGAGGAGTCACTTCAAATTAGAACAGAGTGAGGACTGTGGAAATGAATAACTTAAATGACCTTGTTCTTGCCTTTTACTGGAAGGAATGTGAGATCGTTTTGTGAACTATCTTGTGAACAGCTTATTCTCGGGAATACATGGAGTCATAGAGAGGTACAGCACAGAAACAGGCCCTTCAGCCCATCTAGTCCATGCCAATCGATATAAACTGCCTATTCCCATTGACCTGCTCCTGGACCATAGCCCTCTATACCCCTACCATCCATGTACTGATTCAAACTTCTCTTAAATGTTGAAATCGAACTCACATGCACCATTTGTGCTGGCAACTTATTCCACACTTTCACAACCCTCTGAGTGAAGAGGTTCCCCTCATGTTCCCCTTAATCTTCTCACCTTTCACCCTTAACCCATGACCTCTGGTTTGTAGTCCCACCCAACCTCAATGGAGAAAGTCTGCTTGCATTTACCCTATATATGCCCTTCATAACTCTGTATACCTACATCAAATCTCCTCTCAATCTTCTCTGTCCTAAAAAATTCTGTTCTCTGTTCTAAGAATTGAATTCTATTCAATTTTCCTTATAACTCAGGTTCTCCAGAACCGGCAACATCTGTTTTTCTCTGTACTCTTTCAGCCTTGTTTACATCGTTCCCTGAAGAGGGGTGACCAAATCAACAAACAATAGTCCAAGTTATAACTCACCAACATCCTGCACAGCTTCAACATAACATCCCATCTCCTGCACTCAGTACATCGATGTATGAAAGCCAATGTGCCAAAAGCTTTCTTTATGACCCTATCCACCTGTGATACCACTTTCCATGAATCATGGACCTGTATTCCCAGATCCCTTTGTTCTACCACACTTCTCTGTGTCCTACCGTTCACTGTGTAGGACCTACCCTCATTTGTCCAACCAAAGTGGAAAACCTCACACTTGTCTGCATTAAATTCCATCTGCCATTTTCAGCTCATTTTCCAGTTTATGGCTGGCTACTGGGAGATCCCGCTTTTTCTAGCGGAGGTACCACCTCCTCCCTCACAACCATTCAGGGCCCCAAATAGACCTTCAAGCTGAGGCGACATTTCAACTATGAGTCTATTGGGTCATATACAGTGTCTGGTGCTCCTGGTGTGCCTCCTGTATATTGATTATACCCAATGTAGATTGGGAGACCGCGTCACTGAACACCTGGGTTCCATCCACCAGAAAATGTGGAATCTCCAGTGGCCACCCATTTTAATTCCACTTCACATTCCCATTCCCATATGTGTATCCATGGCCTCCTCTAGTGTCACAATGAGACCACACTCAGGTTGGAGGACTAACACTTTATCAGGGTAGCCTCCAACCTGATGACATGAACTTTGGTTTCTCGAATTTCTGATAATGGCCTACTCCCCCTCCTTCACCATTCTCAATCACATTCTCCTTATCTCCTTGCCTGCCCATCGTCTCTCACTGGAGCTCCTCTCCCCTTTACTTTAGAACATAGAACATTGAATAGTATAGCTGTCATGGTCCGGATCGGGGTCCCTTTAAATTTACCTTGTTGATGTTACGATCCGGACCGTTGAATCCCTGTTTTCCTGTGTCCCTCAACTTTGGTGATTAGAGGCAATTAACGCTTGGCTGAACCGGTAGTTTATAGTCTCCGGCTTTCAGCCGTTCGGCAGGGGAGCGATTGCAAAGTCACCAAGGTACGGTGTGCCGATGTCATCTGGCCAGAGGAAGCCTAGTCTCCGCCCAAAGCGAGTGCCGGTAATTCGCCTTTCCTCATCGGAGCAACCTTGTCAAGTTACCTAGCCAAAGCGAGCCTGCAAAGTTTCCTTACCGAGGTGGGTCCGTCAGTTACCCGCTGGAGGGAATCAAGAACCGCTGTCTACTGTTCCTGGGCCGAGTCGAGAGCTCGCCACTACCCAGAGGCTCCAAGTCAAGTCCTGTCCCTGGCGGCTTCCCAGTTCTGAGTCAAGTCCTGGTCCTGGTGGTCTGTGATTCCTGTCCTACCTCCTTGTCTGAATCTCTTCTCTGCCCCTCTCACCTCTAGCCCTCGTCTGCAGCCCCCGCCTGCACTTCGGTCTAGTTCCATCACTGGAGCTAGATAGGTACTATCTGGTGTTCATTCGTGTTGGTCTTGTCTTGTCTTGTCCTCGCCTCCGTGGGGTAAGTCAGGCTGTCTTGCCGTTGCCCTGCGGGGGTTCATGTTCTGTCTTGTCTTGTCCTCACCTCCGTAGGGTAAGTCAGGCCGTCTTGCTGTTGCCCCGTGGAGGGTCATGAGTCCCGGCCCTCTGTCCTGTAACCAAGGAGGGGTCCTGGCTCTCTGTTCTGTGTGTGGGTCCCGGCCCTATGTCCTGTACCCAAGGAGGGGTCCCGACTCTGTGTTCTGTGTATGTGTCCATGGTTCCGTGTACCTGCTCTCCCGAGACCGAGGCTCTGTTTTCCATGTTCCTCCTCTCCCTAGCCCATGTCATGTTCTTGCCTGGTTCTGGGGTCCAAGCCGGAGGCAAGACCCAGGTATTGGGTCCTTGCCCAGTCTCTGGCTCGGAGTCCATACCCTAGCCTCTTCATGTCTCCTCTAGTTCTGGGAGCCGATTCCGAGTCGAAGCCCAGACCCTTGGTCCCAGCCTAGTCGTAGTCCTGAGTCCTTACCAGTTCACTATTTCCTGCTCCTGCCTTGCTCTCCTGTTATCGAACAATAAACTTAATCTAAGTAACCTCACAAGATGTGTCTTGCATTTGGGTCCACCCTTGTTCCCAATACCCCGCCAATGTGACAACAGCACATTACAGGCCCTTCGGCCCACAATGTTGTGCCAACCCTCAAACCCTGCCTTCCATATAACCCCCCACCTTAAATTCCTCCATATACCTGTCTAGTTGTCTCTTAAACTTCACTAGTGTATCTGCCTCCACCACTGACTCAGGCAGTGCATTCCAACCACCAACCACTCTCTGAGTAAAAAATCTTCCTCTAATATCCTCCTTGAACTTCCCACCCCTTACCTTAAAGCCATGTCCTCTTGTATTGAGCAGTGGTGCCCTGGGGAAGAGGCGCTGGCTATCCACTCTATTCCTCTTATTAACTTGTACACCTTTATCATGTCTCCTCTCATCCTCCTTCTCTCCAAAGAGTCAAGCCCTAGCTCCCTTAATCTCTGATCATAATGCATACTCTCGAAACCAGGCAGCATCCTGGTAAATCTCCTCTGTACCCTTTCCAATGCTTTCACATCCTTCCTATAGTGAGGCAACCAGAAATGGACACAGTTCTCCAAGTGTGGCCTAACCAGAGTTTTATAGAGCTGCATCATTACATTGCAACTCTTATACTCTATCCCTCGACTTATGAAAGCTAACACCCCATAAGCTTTCTTAACTACCCTATCCACCTGTGAGGCAACTTTCAGGGATCTGTGGACATGTACCCCCAGATCCCTCTGCTCCTCCACTCTACCAAGTATGCTGCCATTTACTTTGTACACTGCCTTGGAGTTTGTCCTTCCAAAGTGTACCACCTCACACTTCTCTGGGTTGAAATCCATCTGGCACTTCTCAGCCCACTTCTGCATCCTATCAATGTCTCTCTGCAATTTTCGACAATCCTCCGTACTATCTACAACACCACCAACCTTTCAGTCGTCCGCAAACTTGCCAACCCACCCTTCTACCCCCACATCCAGGTCGTTAATAAAAATCACGAAAAGCAGAAGTCCCAGAACCGATCCTTGTGGAAACCACTAGTCACAACCCTCCAATCTGAATGTACTCCCTCCACCATGACCCTCTGCCTTCTGCAGGCAAGCCAGTTCTGAATCCACCTGGCCAAACTTCCCTGGATCCCATGCCTTCTGACTTTCTGAATAAGCCTACCGTGTGGAACCTTGTCAAATGCCTTACTAAAATCCATATAGATCATACCCACTGCATTACCCTTATCTATATGCCTGTTCACCTCCTCAAAGAACTCTATCAGGCTTGATAGACACAATCTGCCCTTCTCAAAGCTATGCTGACTGTCCCTGATCAGACCATGATTCTCTAAATGCCTATAGATCCTATCTCTAAGAATCTTTTCCAACAGCTTTCCCACCACAGATGTAAGGTTCACTGGTCTATAATTACCTGGACTATCCCTACTACCTTTTTTGAACAAGGGGACAACATTCGCCTCCCTCCAATCCTCCGGTACCATTCCCTTGGACAACGAGGACATATAGATCCTAGACAGAGGCTCAGCAATCTCTTCCCTTGCCTCATGGAGCAGCCTGCAGAACATTCCATCAGGCCCCGGGGTCTTATCCGTCCTAATGTATTTTAACAACTCCAATGCCTCCTCTCCGTTAATATCAACATGCTCCAGAACATCAACCTCACTCATATTGTCCTCACCATCATCAAGTTCTCGCTCATTGGTGAATACCGAAGAGAAGTATTCATTGAGGACCTCACTCACTTCCACAGCCTCCAGGCACATCTTCCCACCTTTATCTCTTATCAGTCCTACCTTCACTCCTGTCATCCTTTTGTTCTTCACATAATTGAAGAATGCCTTGGGGTTTTCCTTTACCCGACTTGCCAAGGCCTTTTCATGCCCCCTTCTTGCTCTTCTCAGCCCCTTCTTAAGCTCCTTTCTTGCTTCCCTATATTCCTCAATAGACCCATCTGATCCTTGCTTCCTAAACCTCATGTATGCTGCCTTCTTCTACCTGACTAGATTTTCCACTTCACTTGTCACCCATGGTTCCTTCACCCTACCATTCTTTATATTCCTCACCAGGACAAATTTATCCCTAACATCCTGCAAGAGATCTCTAAATATCGACCACATGTCCATAGTACATTTCCCTGCAAAAACATCATCCCAATTCACACCCGCAAGTTCTAGCCTTATAGCCTCATAATTTGCCCTTCCCCAATTAAAAATGTTCCTGTCCTCTCTGATTCTATCCTTTTCCATGATAATGCTAAAGGCCAGGGAGCAGTAGTCACTGTCACCCAGATGCTCACCCACTGAGTGATCTGTGACCTGACCTGGTTCATTACCTAGTACTAGATCGAGTATGGCCATCCCCCTGGTCGGCCTGTCCACATACTGTGACAGGAATCCATCCTGGACACACTTAACAAACTCTGCCCCATCTAAACCCTTGGAACTAATCAGGTGCCAATCAATATTAGGGAAGTTAAAGTCACCCATGATAACAACCCTGTTATTTTTGCTGCTTTCCAAAATCTGCCTCCCAATCTGCTCCTCTGTATCTCTGCTGCTACCAGGGGGCCTATGGAATACCCCCAGTAGAGTAACTGCTCCCTTCCTGTTCCTGACTTCCACCCATATTGACTCAAAAGAGGATCCTGCTACATTACCCACCCTTTCTGTAGCTGTAATAGTATCCCTGACCAGTAATGCCACCCCTCCTCCCCTTCCCCCCCCCCCCCTTATCCCTTTTAAAGCACTGAAATCCAGGAATATTGAGAATACATTCCTGCCCTGGTGCCAGCCAAGTCTCTGTAATGGCCACTGCATCATAATTCCATGTATGTATCCAAGCTCTCAGTTCATCACCTTTGTTCCTGATGCTTCTTGCATTGAGGTACACACATTTCAGCCCTTCTACCTTACTGTCTTTACACCGTTTATTCTGCTTCTCTTTCATCAAAGCCTCTCTGTATGTTAGATCTGGCTTTACTCCATGCACTTCTCTTTCACTGCTCTATCGCTCCGGGTCTCACCCCCCTCGCAAATTAGTTTCTTCCGATCAGACTCATCCTTCTCCAGCTTAGTATCTCTTTGAACAATCAACTTCTCAGCTCTTTACTTTGTTCATCCCCCTCCCAGTTTCACCGATCACGTTTTGTTTCTCTCTCCTCACCCCCTTTTAAATCTACTCCTCATCTTTTTTTTTCTTCCAGTCCAGCTGAAGGGTCTTGGCCCGAAACGTCAACTGTACTCCTTTCCACAGATGCTGCATGACCTGCTGAGTTCCTCCAGCATTTTGTGTGTGTTGCTTGGATTTCCAGCCCCTTGCCTCCCTCTGGAGCTCCTCTCCCCTTTACGTTCCTCCATGACCTTTCTTCCAATGAGACTCATCCACTTCCGGCCTTGTATCCCTTTGACCAATCAACTTCTCAGCTCTTTACTTCATCCCTCCCCCTCCCAGTTTCACCTATCACATTTTGTTTCTCTCTCCCCTCCCCTTCCCCTTTTAAAGCTACTCCTGATCTTTTTTTCTTCGAGTCCAGCTGAAGGGTCTTGGCCCGAAACGTCGACTGTACTCCTTTCCACAGATGCTGCATGACCTGCTGAGTTCCTCCAGCATTTTGTGTGTGTTGTTTGGATTTCCAGCATCCACAGATTTTCTCGTGTTTGTGAAAGGAAATTGTCCACCAGTTAGTCCGACCTCAGTGAATGAGAGAGGTGAGAGTCCATTATTAAGGATGAGATCTCAGGGTACTAGGAGGTACATGATAAAATAGGCTGTAGTCAGCAGGGTTTCCTTTAAAGAAAATTTTGCCCAACAATTCAGTTGGAATTCTTTGAAGAAATAGCAATCAGGATTGAAGAAATAACAATGAGGAGGGACAACATCGGTCGGTGTTGTGTACTTCTGGAGGATTTTGACAATGTGCTACACATGAGGTTGCTTTCCAAGGTAAGGGCTGCTGGTATTACAGGAAAGATACCAGCGTGGATCGAGGATTGGCTGATTGTCAGGAGGCAAAGAGTGGGAATAAAAGCAGCCTTTTCCTGTTGGCTACTAGTGCTGACCAACTTCATAGGTGATACAAAGACAGGTGCAGGGCATGTCGTGTTGAAGAAGCAGAGACGCTGTAGTAGGACTTAGACAGATGAGGAGAATGACCAAAGGAGTGGAGGATTGAATTTGTCTTGGGAAGTGCATGGTTCTGGACTTTGTTAGAAGGAGTAAAAGCAAAATCTATTTTCTAACCAGGGAGAACATTTAAAAAGGTGCAAAGGGATTGGGAGTCCTCAATGGACATTCCCAAAAGTTTGACTTACACGTTGAGTCAGTGGTGAGGAAGGAAAATGCAACAAAGGATGTGCTGATATTGGAGAGGGCTCAGAGGAGGTTCATGACAATGATTCCAGGAATGAAAGGGTTATTGCATGAGAATCGTTTGACATCTCTGGACCTTTACTCACTGGAATTCAGAAGAACGAGGGGAGATCTCATTGAGACCTATCGAATGTTGAAAGGCCTAGATTGAGTGGATATGGAGAGGAGATTTCCTATTGTGGGGGGAGGTTAGGACCAGAGGACACAGCCTCAGAATAGAGAGATGTCCATTTAGAACAGAAATGAGGGGGATTTCTTTAGTCAGAGGGTGGTGAATCTGTGCAATTCATTGCCACAGGTGGCCGTGGATGCAAGATCATTGGGTGCATTTATTGTGGAGGTTGATAGGTTCCTGATTAGTTAGGGTATGAAAGATTATGGGGAGAAGACAGGAAAATGGGATTGAGATGAAAAATGGATCAGCAGTAGAATTGATGGGCCAAATGGCCTTATTCTACTCCCATCTGTTATGGTTTTAAATATGATTCTGCTACTGTTTGAGCCTGCTTTGATGGCATTTTTTTTGGACAATTGAACTTTGCTGTCTGCAAGGCAGTTTGATGAGGTTTTCAGCAAAGTGGGTTACCAGGATGCCAGGAAGTGCGGAGATGACACGGAAACCCGTGATCGACTCCATTTATTGCCAAATTCACGAGGAATATTTAAATCAACAAGAATGAGAGTGGAAGGTGAGTGGATATTCAGTGTTGTCTGCCTGTATTCGATCGTTCTCTCTCACTGCTGCCGGGGAAGGTGCCTGCATTTGATCAGAGTGTGTTTGTCTCTGTCTCTGTCTCTGTCTCTGTCTCTCTCCCTCTCTCTCCCCTCCCCCCCCCCAGAGGAACAACACAGATTGAACTGAACTGTGCTGAAACTGTTTTCCTGGACTGTTTTGATGACTTTGTGGTTTATTGTTTAATATTCTGTGCTTTTCAGTCATTTTTCTTTGCTGTTTGTGTGATTTGTTCACTTTTTTGCGCATTGGGAGTTTGTTGTTTTGTTGAACAGGTTCCCTGGTTTTCCTGATGAAGCGTCTCGGCCTGAAACGCCAACTGTACCTCTTCCTAGAGATGCTGCCTGGCCTGCTGCGTTCACCAGCAACTTTGATGTGTGTAGCACAAGATAACTCACAGTTTAGATGGAGCAAAGGAGTGGAAGTTAAGCACTTCAGTGTCTAACTTCAGCGTTTCACTCAGCCCTGCCAGAGGAACAGGCACAAGGCCAGGGGACACTGTGTGATTTATTGGATGCTCTATTAAAAGCTGTAGGAACTAATTGAAGTAACCCAGTGGAGGCTCTACATAAGTGTAGACCGTGAAAAGGAGAGCACCCCACTGCATTTGTGATAAGGTTATGGTCGGTTTTCTCAAGTGTTTATATTCCCATTTTAGACAGGTGAGATTTGACTCAACAACAGAGTATTAACTGGCTGAAGACTCTGGTATCACACAGTACTGAGGAGAGCAGAAGAGTGTGTGAAATGTTTGATCCCACAGATCCCACACACACTGAAACATGGTTTCTCAGAAGGATGAAATGAGAATGGGAGAAGGGAGGGAGAAAGGTACGATGGAGGATGAGGGGAAACAGGTTCTAAAATGTCCCCTATAAGAGAACAAGGTGTGTAGTGACAGAATGAAGGGGGACGGGGTGTCTAACAGGGTAAACCATCGTCACGCTCAACAGCACCACCTACTGGAAGGGATGGTCAAGGACGCGGTCAGAATGTCTACATTCCTCCTGTTATGAATATCGGGTCCCCATGGAAATGTTTTGTTAGAGTCTGCCCACAACCCAGACGGGTTGGGAAAGATCAGGATGTAACAAAGGCTTCATTGCCCCTGGAAAGTCAACTAACTTACCGCAATGTCATGTCCAGGGTGCTGATGGAAATCCACGACTCTCTGCAGAGTTACTTGTGGGTTCTCAAGTACACAATGACGGTGTCAGGCCTCAGTTACATTGTAGTGCCTCACAGGGTGGGCTGGTGCGGGTCGACCCCTTGTAGAAGCTCAGGTGGAAGGCTGCCATAGAAAATGTTTTGGGACACCAGAGGCTCTTGAACCACCCTAAGCAAATCCACAGTCAGTGAACCATTGGGAAATGAAAGATAATATTATTTTATCTGGATTTACTGGACATTCACAGCAGGGCAGCTGACTACACCCCTGAATATACAGTTGGGACAACTGAGTGTGTCCCACTCTGCTCTGCTCATCAACTTGCCAACTGCTCAAGAACAGGTTCTGGGCAGTAATTTTATCAGGAAAACGGGTTTGAGTTTTGAGCTGATTAACTGTATGTTTTAGCAGTTTACTGTTGTTGGAGGGTAGGTCCCTGTAGATATTCCAGTAGGACTATGTGAGGACGAGATTATCATGCTTTGTAATTTAAAACATTAAAATAATTCAAAGACTGTAAAATGATAACATTTCTCCCTGCTTAGCTGTAAACCAACTGAATAGAGAATGCATCTCAACTGTATACACAGTATACTCTATAATATGTACAGGTTGGTAGGTGAATTGTTCATTGTAAATTGTTCTGTGATCAGGCAAGGGTTAAATCGGGGGTTCTGAGTGGTGCATCCTGAGGGGCAGGAGTGGCCTATTCTGTGCCGTATCTCAATAAATAAACTTCGACCATATACACGCATCCGCAGTGTACCAAATTTTAAATTGTCCCATTCAGGCCTAAATATTTCATTGCTGAGGGACAATATCTTTCCTGAATAGAAGTGTTATTCTCTTGGCAGGTGAGTCTTGTCACTGTAAAACAATCTCAGTTTCTGGGGCCTCTCCGTAGTGGTTGTAGGAATTGGATCTAAGACAGTAGGAAGTAGTTGTGACATCTCTGGTCACCTTTCTTCTCCTGTTCTCTCTCTGGATCTACTTCGATCCATTGGCGAGATGAAAACAGGTGATGTTGTGGAGGAGAAGCCAAGAGGAGGGACTAGATCATAAAGGGGATCACTAAAAGCATTAATATGAAAATACTCCAGTGAACTGAATGCACCTTCCCAAGATCAAGATGCACAAACTAGAAGAAGAAAGGTGGCTACCACAGTCAGAACTACTTCCTGCAGTCTCAGAATCAACTCCCACAACCACCACAGAGGAAGCACCAGAACCTGAGATTGTTTCACAGCCTCAAGTCTCAGCTGCCAGGCAGAGAGATCCAACTTGTCAGGAAAGGCATTTTCCCACAAGAGTAAGACATCCACCACAGCAATTAAATCTTTCAGCCCAAATGGGACAATTTACTCTTTACTGGGCTGTGAATATCTGTATTACCTAGAATATGTCTTATATAGTTGAGATGCATTATCTATTGAATTGGCACTTATCACTAAGCAGGGAGGAATATTGTGCATTTAATATTTCAGTTACATTTGAGTAATCTGGTATATATATTGGATGATTAAACATACTTGTTCATTTCAATAATACATGACGGGTTATATGTATAAATACATGAATTACATCCATCATCACACTACCATGTGATACATGCGTGCCTCACTTAAACTAAAACATGAAGTTAGACCCACATCCCCAGACTCCGGGCCTTCCTTTGAATTTGTTCAATGTTTTGAAATTACAAATCATAACAGTTTGAATGTCTTGCTACAATTCAACAGGTTGGTAGCCATCTCACATTTGTTTTTAAAATACCTCATCTCCAGTGTTAATTTTTCTAAATTCAAAATATTAAACGCATTCAAAGGAAGACACAGGAGTCTAACCTTGTGCTGACTTTAAACGAGACACATGTGTATCACATGGTACTGTGATGACGTATATAATTCACGTATTTATACATTTAATCCATGACAGATTATTGAAATGAACAAGAATGCTTTATCAACCAATTTCTATAGACAAATTACTCAAATATAACAGAAAGATTAAATACACAACAAAGATATGTACAGTCGAGGAGACATGGGGGAAGGCAGAGGATATGATGGAACTCTCACAGGCCAGACATATTCTTTTAGATCAGAATATAAGACACAGGAGCAGAATGAGGTCATTCAGCCCATCGAGTCTGCTCTGCCATTCCATCAACTGATTCACTATCCCTCACAACCCTATTCTCCTACCTTCTCCCCATAACCTTTGACACCTTTACTAATCAAGAGCCTGACAAGATGCAATATAAATACCCAATGACTTGGCCTCACATCCATCTGTAATAAAGAATTCCCCAGATTCTCCACCCTCTGGCTCAACCTCCTCATCTCTGTTCTGTTATGAGACTGTGCGCTCATGTCCAAGACTCACTCACTATAGGAAACATCCTTTTCACATCCTCTCCTCAATAGAGGCCTTTGAATATTCCATATGTTGAAATGAGATCCACCTTCATTCTTCTAAACTCCAGTGGGAACAGGCCCAGAGACATCAAACACCATTTGTACATTAACACTTTCCTTCCTGGAATCATTCTCATGAACCTCCTCTTGACCCTCTCTAATGCCAGCACATCTGTTCTTAGATCCGGGGCATAAAACTGCTCACAAATCTCCAGTGAGGTCTGACCAGTGCTTTATAAAGCATCAGCATTACGTCCTTGTTTTTATGATCTAGTCCTCTCAAAACAAATACTAACATTGCATTTGCCTTCTTACCACCTGCAAGTTGCAAGTTCACCAGGGAAGCCAGCACGATGACACCCAAGTCCCTTTACAGCTCTGACTTCTGAATTTTCTCCCTGCTTAGAAAATAGTCTACGGCTTTATCCCTTCTATCAAAGTGCATGACCATATACTTCCCTACACTCTATTCCATCAGCCATTTCATTGTTCATTCTCCTAATCTGTCTAAATCTTTCTGAACAGTCCCTGCTTCCTCAAAACTCCCTGCCCCTTCAACTATCTTCATAACGTCCACAGACATGGCCACAAAGCCATCAATTCCATCATCCAAATCATATAACTTGAAAAGAAGTGGTCCCAACACTGACCCTGTGAGACACCACTGACCACTGGCAGCCAATCTAAAAAGGCCCACTTTACTCCCACACAGCCTCTTGCCAATCAGCCAATCTTCCATCCATGCTAGTATCTCACCTGTAATACCATACGATAATATCTTTTTAGCAGCATCACGTACAACACCAAGCCTTCTGAAAATCCAAGTAAACAACCTCCACTGATTTGTCCTTTATCTGTCTTGCCAGTCATTTCCTCAAAGACTTCCAACAGATTTCCCAGGCAAGATTTCACCTTAGGGAAACCATGCTGACTTTGGCCTACTTTATCATGTGCCTCCTAGTATTCCAAAAGTACATCCTTGATAATGGACTCCGGGCAGATGAGACAAGTCAGCTGGGTTTGGCAGCTCATCTGGGAGAAGGAATCCGCTGATCTGAAATTGTTCCTGCCTCACAGCTATGTCCACACATGGGAAAGCTTCAGGAATAAACCCTGAGGATAAATCAGGAGCTGGAGTCCCCAAGGCAGTCATATGTTCAGTTCTCACATCTCCCCTAAAGTTTATCCACACACCTTAAATGGATGTCCTCTGGTATTGGCCATTGCTGTCCTGGGAATCGGGTGCCGGGTCTCCACTCTATCTGTGCCTCTCAGTCTTATACACCTCTATCAACTCATCTCTCATTCCTCATTCCTTCCAAAGAGAAAAACCCAAGCTCGTTCAACCATTCCTCATAAAACATGTTCTCCATTCCAGGCGGCATCCTGGTAAATCTCCCCCGTACCCTCTCTAAAGCTTCTACATCCTTCCTATAATGAGGTGACCAGAACTGAAAACAATACGCCAAGTGTGGTCTAAACAGAGTTTGATTGAGCTACAATATTAATGAAATATATAATAAATATAGAAAAAAAACTGTATTATATATGTATAGTAATCAGGGGAGTGAAATAGTGAGGTAGTGTTCATGGTCTCATGGACCGTTCACAAATCTGATGGCAGAGATGAAGAAGCTGTTCCTAAATGTTGAGTGTGTGCCTTCAGACTCCTGTGCCTCCTCCCTGATGGTGGCAATGAGAAGAGGGCATGTCCTGGGAGGGCGGGAGGGGGTCTTTATTCATGGATGCCGCCTTTATGAAGCACCACCTTTTGAAGATGTTCTCGATGTTGGGGAGGCTAGAGCCCGTGATGGAGCTGGCTGAGTTTGCAACTTTCTGCTGCTTTTTCCATTCCTGTGCATTGGGCCCCTCCATACCAGATGGTCATTCAAGATTCAAGCACATTTATTATCAAAGAATGTAAAAATTACACATCTTGAGATCTGTGTGCTTACAGGCATTCACAAAGCAAGAAACCTGGAGACCAATTTTCAAAAAAGCTATAAATAACACATTATACAAACAACAGCATTCTGAATCAGATTGAGTCCTTAGTCTGCTCCCTGGAGCACCCCGAGTAGGCCCAAGCCTACTCACATTAGCCACCTCAGTTCATCATGTCAGCAGGGTTAAAAATTCCACAAAACTCACAGAGACAAAAGGTGTCAGTAGGAAAGTTTTTAGTCATATTTCTTGCCACCTGAACTACCAGTAATCTGTTGCACAACTTCAGTAGAGCCATCTTAATCTGGACAGTCAGTCAGAATCAAAAACGAGAAAATCTGCAAATGCTGGAGCAACACACACAAAATGCTGCAGGAACTCAGCAGGCCAGACAACATCTATGGAAAAATGTACAGTCAACGTTTCAAGCCGAAACACTTCAGCAGGACTGAAGAAAAAACGATGAGGAGAAGTTTTAAAAGCTTGGGGAGGGGAGAGAGGAACACCAGGTGAAACCAGGAGGGGTGGAGTGAAGTAAAGAGCTGGGAAGTTGATTGGTGAAAGAGATACATGGCTGGTGAAGAAAGAGTTCGATAGGAGAGAACAGAAGACCATGGAAGAAAGAAAAGAGGGGAAGAGCTCCAGAGGGAGGAAATAAGCAGGCAAGGAGATAAGGTGAGAGAGGGGAAAGGGAGGGGGGAATGGTGAAGTTGGTACAGAGGAGATGTCAGGGGTAATTTTTTTAAGCAGGGAGTGGTGAGTGCGTGGAATGGGCTGCCGGCAGTGGTGGTGAAGGAAGAAACGATAGGGTCTTTTAAGAGACTCCTCGATAGCTACATGGAACTTAGAAAAATAGAGGGCATTGGGTAAAGTCTAGGTAGTTCTAAGGTACGGACATACTCAGCACAGCTTTGTGGGCCGAAGGGCCTGTATTGTGCTGTAGGTTTTCTATGTTTCTATGTTTCAAGAAATTTAGGGTAACATTGTTGCAGACAGAGTGTCTCTGGGTCTGTACACCAGGGATTCACCTGCTCTCTCAGGGGAATGTAAACAGTCCCAGGGCAGCAAGGGAAGCGGAGTTTCCTTGTGTCGTGAGACATCATGTGGCCGAGAGAAGATCAGGGAGATCTCCCACAGATTGGAATATCCCATCACTGAGGGAAAAGAAAGTTCTCCTGTGTCCTGATGCACATCTTTAGTCATCAGCCAATGACACAAAGCATCTCTTTAGTTGATCACCATTCGACACTTTATGGGATCTTGCTCTGTAAACACTGTCTGCCCTGTATTCTACATTAAACAGAACTTCACTCTCCATGAAAGGTGCTATATAAATGTACATCTTTTTGAAAATTTACAGCTCAGGTCCTACGGAGCAGGGAATTTAAAGTTTTGGGATTCAGTTGGATGGAATGCTCTGGAGAACCCTGATCAGACAAAGAGAGTGTTACAGATGATCCTGGAAGGGAGAGTTCCCAAAGGAATGAAAGTGAGTTTCCTCTGTACTTCACATTTTTGATTTACACCTCCTACTAAACACTGAACAACCTCGGAGAGAGAAGGGAGAAATGGCCCCAAGAAAAGTTGATAGAAGGACCATGATTCTGAAGACTGGGTCCATGATCCATTCGGGATGAAGCTATAACCAAGGCTGACAGTGGGAGGCACTCTGTAAAAGAAGTTACACAGAAATAACAAACAAAGAGTAACACTGGAGAACACAGTGACAGAGATTAGTCCCGGAGTTACACACAGGGACACGGTGACCGAGATTAGTCCTGGAGTAACACACAGAGACACAGTGAAAGAGATTAGTCCAAGAGTAATACATGGTGACAGAGATTAGTGCTGAAGTAACACGGGGAGACAGTGACAGAGATTAGACCTGGGTCAACACACGAGGACACAGTGACTGCGATTAGTCCTGGAGTAACACACATGGACACAATGATATGGATTAGTCCTGGAGTAACACACAGGGACACGGTGACAGAGATTATTCCTGGAGTAACACACTGGGACACAGTGACAGAGATTAGTCCTGGAGTAACACACAGGGACACAGTGACAGAGATTAGTCCTGGAGTAACACACTGGGACACAGTGACAGAGATTAGTCCTGGAGTAACACACGGGGACACAGTGACAGAGATTAGTTCTGGAGTAACACACGGTGACACTGTGATAGATATTTGTCAGGGATTCCACACCCCGCTGCCTGGCATCTCACTGCTGACTGTCCCCACATCACCTGCCCTTTACACAATGTTGGGACACGTTGAGCTCTTGTCCACGTGAGGGGGGACTGAGTGTTGTGCTGACATCCTCCACATGGTGCAGGTCAGGAGACAGAGCAGTGATGGAGACATAGATCAATCCCAGCAACACATGACCCCAGCATCCGCTCCACTGCTAGTGAAGGTCACAGGGTCACCTGCCCCAATGATGGTCCGACCCCTGCTCCAACTCACCTAGAGCAGCTCCTCCTTGTCTCCCACCAGTTGCCTTCTGCTGGCATCCATTATAAGCCAACAACTCCACCGTGTGGGGTTTGATGTTGGAATTCTGTGTATGGCCATGAAATCTTGTCTTACTTCCAAACTGATGTGAGAACAGACACTCAGGAGTCAATGGCCATGGGCCAACAGAAGAAGGGTGTTGAGGTCCAGACTAGATCATTTCTGCTTTCAGAATGGAGGAGAAGGCTGGGGTTAGTGTTTACCCTTGTAGGAGTTTGTGAATAAAATATTCAAGCATCGTTTTATGTGCTTAACAAAATTTGAAGTCCTTTACTTCCATTACAGAAAACCAACAAGCAGTCGCCTTAAATTGATGTTTGTGAATCATGCAGAACAGTTTCTATGATGAACAATATGTGCCATCTGTCACCCATTACATTCCCCTACACTCTGTTCCTGTTCCTGTTCTTATCTCTCTTCATTCGTCAAAGCCACCATCCCCGGATCAGTCTGGTCAGCCATTGCTGCAATCCTTCCTTGGGTAAGGAATCCTGAACTGTGCACAAGCCTCACCAGGACCCGATAGAATTGGAGCAAGTCGTCTGTACTACTGTGTGACACAGTGATGGAGCAGTTAGTAGTGCTGCCTCACAGATCCAGTGTTTCCGATTCCATCCCAGCCTCTGGAGCTGTCTGTGTGGTGTTTGCATGTTCTTCCTGTGATGATGTGGGTTTCCCCCCTGATGATCCTGGTTTCCGGCTCCCACATCCCAATGATGTGCAGGTCATTGGGTCAGTCTGCTGCTGTCATTCCCAGTGGGTTGTCAGAGTGGTGGGGAGATGATGGGGAGATGAGAGAAGGATGCACTGACTAAGGGCTAGCATAGACTAGACTGGCTGAATGGCTGATGGAAAATAACATGAACAAAATCTGCTGAAGGTATCACTTACCTTCCTATCACCCAGTAACCTGGATACAATACACACGATTGTCTCTCCCACATTACTGATGGAGACTGAACAACTCACACTCCTCAGGATTAAATTTCCCATCAGTTTACACACTGACCAACCATCTGTATCATCCTTCAGTGTGAAGGACCAAACAGTTTCTGAATCCTCTGAAAACTTTGTTATCACGTTCCGACATTTCGGTAAAAATGCTGACATTTTAGATAGTACAAGGAACTGAGTATTGAAGAGCTCAGTGTAAATTCCAAAACAGCTCGTGGGGACAGAGTGGACTCACAATGAAAGGAACTGAAAAGTAACAGTGAACTGGGGACAGCAACTTTCCCATCTGGAGATTGACAGGGTTAGAGAAATCCCACTGATCCCTGAAGCAAGAGTGAGGTCAGAGCCCATCTGGATCTCAGTAGATCAGTGACTCTGATCTCTGGGCTTTGTCTGATGGGACTTGTCCCTCCAGTCAGTGTTCACCTCAGTGCTGAGTGATTGTGATCATCAGTGTTCTTGCTGCTGCCTCCGTAACCAGTTCTTCATTGTCTCACTTAGTTAAACAGTTTCAACCCTGACTCGGATGTTGCCAACTATCCTGTTATTCCGGAAAATGTAATTCACGGTGTCGCATTCATTTTTGACATGAACACTGTAGACAGCATCAGTGAGGAACAAATAAATGCATTTAAGGAGTTACAGACAATTGTGGCACAGAAATGTAAGTGTTTTCTTTTGCTCTGTGTAACCATTGTCACCATGATGTGGTAGATTGATAATGATATCTTGATTACCTTCCTCTTCCAGATATTTACAGGGTTGTGATTGGGACCAAGTTTGAACTACTAGGGATACAAGAGGATGACCATGAGCAAATTTATGAATACAAGCCACTGCAGAACAAGGTAATGATCTCACCGATGTCTTGTGCAACTGTAATGTGACATCCCAACTCCTGTACTGATGAAGTAAGTGAGGCAAACACCACCTTCACCGGCTTCTCTATCTGTGTCACCACTTTCAGGAAACCATGATCTTCTATCCCTCGGTCTCTCTGTTCTTCAGTCAGTGATGTGTTTTCCATGTTGTGGTGTGGGAAACACAGCAGCCAAACTGTGCACAGCAAGATTCCACTGATAAATGACAAGGAACTGTTTCTCTGCTTATTCACCCAGAATTTGATGCATAACTTGTCATCACCCTGAGGAGTTTATAAGTACATTAATACCCCTGTCCTTCCTCTCTCTCAGTTTACGATGTTGTCAGACTTGACTGGGATGGAGAAGCGTTCCATGTTTGTGGTTTCGAATCAATGGAGAGGTGATCAGATCGAGATGATCAAATGCATCCTTGCCCTGTCCGCTCTGGATAATATGATCAGAAACATCGACAAGTTTCTCAAAGTGACGAAGTAATGGCTACACCTGACCTTGTACAGAACTGTTGAACTGATCCTGTTTCAGGAGCATAGTCAACGTTTTAGCCTGCTTTAGAGGCTCACATCTGTAAATCTGTTGTGTGAAGGAGATTGAAAGCTGAGGACTTTTCAATTATATAGATACAATGTTTCAGAACTTCACACAAATTTCCTGACTCCAAAATAAAGACAGTTTGAAATCAGGTTTACTGTTGTTGATTAATATGACCTGAAATTTATTGTTTTTCACCAGCAGTACAATGCAAAGGTGTAAAGTTACTATAAATTATAGAATACTCTACTACAGCTCAGAAACTGGCCCTTCTGCCCATCTAGTCTGTGCTGAACTGTTATTTGCTGATCCAGTTTACCACATCATCAATGAAACTGTTAATATACTGTAGATAACAAACAATAATGGACCCAACACTGATCCCTGTGGTACACCACCAGTCACAGGCCTCCTGTCAGGGAAGCAACCATCTGATACTAACCTCTGTCTTCTCCAGCTAAACCAATGTTGAGTCCAGTTTACTACTGAATGCCAAGCAACTGAACCTTCTGGACCAGCCTCCCATGCAGGACTTTATCAAGGCATTGCTAAGGTCCATGTGGACAGTCCATGTTCACTGCCTTTCCTTGTAACCTCCTTGAAGAACTTTGCAAGATTTGTGAACCACCACTCACCACACACTAAGCCTTTTGACAAACCCAAATCAGGCCCTGTCTGTCCAAATACTTAAATATCTTGCCAATTAGAATAGCTTCCAATAATTTACCTTGGCATCAGGCTTATTGGCCTATAATTTCCCATCTTATCGTTAGATTAAATTACAAAAATAGATCAAGTGCAAAATAAAAGCAATGGTAGTGTTTACGGACATTCAGAAATCTGATGGCAGAGCAGAAGAAGCTGTTCCTGAAGTTAAATAATCATCATTATCAGGTGCCATGCCCAGTTTGAGCTTTGACTGCCATGGCCCACACACACCTGTTTTGGTTCAAGTGGATCAATTCATTGGTAACACTCACAACACGCTGGAGGAACTCAGCAGGTCGGGCAGCATCCGTGGAAAAGATCGGTCGATGTTTCAGGCCGGAACCCTTCGTCAGGACTGAAGAGGGAGGGGGCAGAGGCCCTATAAAGAAGGTGGGGGGAGGGTGGGAAGGAGAAGGCTGGTAGGTTCCAGGTGAAAAACCAGTAAGGGGAAAGATAAAGGGGTGGGGGAGGGGAAGCAGGGAGGTGATAGGCAGGAAAGGTGAAGAAAGAATAAGGGAAAACACGATGGGTAGTAGAAGGAGGCAGAACCATGAGAGAGGTGATAGGCAGCTGGGGGAGGGGGCAGAGTGACATAGGGATAGAGGAAGGGAGGGGGAGGGAATTACCGGAAGTTGGAGAATTCTATGTTCACACCAAGGGGCTGGAGACTACCTAGACGGTATATGAGGTGTTGCTCCTCCAACCTGAGTTTAGCCTCATCATGGCAGTAGAGGAGGCCATGTATGGACATATCTGAATGGGAGTGGGAAGCAGAGTTGAAGTGGGTGGCTACTGGGAGATCCCGTCTGTTTTGGCGGACGGAGCGGAGGTGCTCGACGAAGCGGTCCCCCAATCTGCGTCAGGTTTCACCGATGTAGAGGAGGCCGCACCGGGAGCACCGGATGCAATAGATGACCCCAACAGACTCACAAGTGAAGTGTTGCCTCACCTGGAAGGACTGTTTGGGGCCCTGAATGGTGGCGAGAGAGGAGGTGTAGGGACAGATGTAGCACTTGCGCTTACAGGGATAGGTGCCAGATGGGAGATCCGTGGGGAGGGACGTGTGGACCAGGGAGTTGCGGAGGGACCGATCCCTACGGAAGGCGGAAAGGGGTGGAGAGGGAAAGATATGCTTAGTGGTGGGGTCCTGTTGAAGGTGGCAGAAGGTACGGAGGATAATGTGTTGGATCCGGAGGCTAGTGGGGTGGTAGGTGAGGACAAGGGGAACTCTGTCCCTGTTGTGGTGGCAGGAGGATGGGGTTAGAGCCGAAGTGCGGGAAATGGAGGAGATGCAGGTGAGGGCATCATTGATGACAGCAGAAGGGAAGCCAGGATCCTTAAAGAAGGAGGACATTTGAGATGTCCTGGAACGGAAAACCTCATCCTTGGAGCAGATGTGGTGGAGACGGAGGAACTGGGAATAGGGAATGGCATTTTTGCATGTGGCGGGGTGGGAAGAGGTATAGTTGAGGTAGTTATGAGAGTCAGTGGGCTTGTAGAAGATGTCAGTGGACAGTCTGTCTCCAGAGATGGAGACCGAGAGATCGAGAAAGGGGAGAGAAGTGTCCGAGATAGGCCAAGTGAATTTGAGGGCTGGGTGGAAATTAGAAGTAAAGTCGATGAAATTGATGAGCTCAGCATGGTTGCAGGAAGCAGCACCAATGTAGTTGTCAATGTACCGAAGGAAAAGTTGGGGTGCAGTACCAGAATAGGTTTGGAGCACAGACTGCTCCACATAACCAATGCAGAGGCAGGCGTAGCTGGGGCCCATGCGAGTTTCCATAGCTACACCCTTAGTCTGAAGAAAGTGGGAAGAGCCAAAAGAGAAGTTATTGAGTGTGAGAACCAGTTCCGCCAACCGGAGGAGGGTAGCGCTGGTGGGGAACTGGTGAGGTCTATTATCCAGGAAGTAGCGGAGGGCTTTGAGGCCTTCTTGATGGGGAATGGAGGTGTATAAGGATTGGACATCCATAGTAAAAATGTAGCGGTTGGGACCGGGGAACTGGAAGTTATTGAAGAGGTGGAGGGCATGGGATGTATCGCGGATGTAGGTGGGGAGAGACTGAACTATGGGTGACAAAATGGAGTCCAGCTAGGCAGATACAAGTTCGGTGGGACAGGAGCAGGCAGAAACCATGGGTCTACCGGGACAGTAAGGTTTGTGGATCTTAGGGAGGAGGTAAAACCCAGCCGTACGGGGTGTGGGAATTATGAGTTTAGTGGCTGATGATGGAAGGTCTCTGGAGTCGATAAGGGCGTTGATGGTCCGGGAGACAATGGTTTGATGTTTTTTGGTGGGGTCCTGTTCCAGGGGTAAGTAAGAGGAGGTGTCAGAGAGCTGCTGTTTGGCCTCAGTAAGGTAGAGGTCCGTCCGCCAGACTACTACAGCACCACCTTTGTCGGCGGGTTTGATGGTGAGATTGGGATTAGTGCGGAGAGAGTGGAGGGCAGTGTGTTCAGAGGGAGTGAGGTTGGAACAGGAGAGAGGAGTGGTGAAGTTGAGACAGTTGATGTCTCGGCAACAGCTGGAGATAAAAAGATCAAGTGCAGGTACAAGGCCCAGGCGGGGTGTCCAGGAGGAGGAGGAGGGTTGAAGTCGGGAGAAGGGGTCCTCAGTTGGGGGAGGGGAATCCTTGCCAAAGAAGTAGGCTCAGAGATGTAGGTGACAGAAGAAGAGTTCAGTGTCATGGCAGGCACGGAACTCACTGAGGTGTGGACGGAGAGGGACAAAAGTGAGGCCCTTGCTAAGGACAGAACGTTCTGCCTCAGAGAGGGGAAGGTCAGAGGGGATGGTGAAGACATGGCAAGGGTTGGAGCTGGGATCAGAGGAGGGTGAAGAGTGGGAGGTCTCAGGAGGAAGGGGGGATTGGGATGTTCAGGGAGAGCGGTGTTAGGGGAGGATGAGGGATCAGAGGAATGGAGGGGTGATGAGGAGTAGAGGGAAGGTTGGGAGTCGCGGGGAGGAAAGAGGGTAATGGGGGAATCAGACGGGCGGTAGGACCCAGCAATTCATTAGTATTCATTTCCAGTTCTCTGGCTGCTATCTCCATCATCATGTCTTTGTCTTCCTCTTGTTTTCTTGCCTTCCCATAATTACCGTGCATTCTAACTCCTCTTTCCTAATCACATGTCCAATGACTTTATGTTGCCTTTTTATGATCTCATACATTATTTCTCTTTTTGTGTTTGCTCTGTTCATGACATCCTCATTAGATATTCGTTTCGTCTATGATATTTTTTGCATCCTCCTCAAAAATGACATTTCTGCTGCTACAATTCATTTCCTCATGTTACTAGATATTGTCCAACATTCTGTGCCATATAACATAACTGGATAAACATAACATTTCAGTACTCTGAGGCGGGTTGTCATGCCTAGTTTAGTATTGGTCAGTATACTCTTCATTCTCGTAAAGGTGTCTTTTGCCATCCTTATTCTTCTTTTGATGTCCATGTCACACCTGCCATCTGATGTCACCCAGCTTCCTAAGTAGCTAAAGTTCTTTACTTGTTTTATGTCTTCCCCATTTATTTTCAGCCTACAGATAGGATTCTCCTTCTTTTTGGATATCACCATACATTCTGTCTTTTTGCAATTGATAGAAAGACCCATTTTTGCACTTTATTCAACAATTATATCAATTAAGTTTTGAAGTTCTTCCACCGTACTTGCAAATAACACAATGTCATCTGCATATCTGAAATTATTGATGTTTTCACCACCAACTTTGATTCCCAAGATGTCTCTTATTTTTTGTAATATTATTTCACTGTACACATTAAATAAATCAGGGGAGAAAACATACCCTTGTCTAACGCCTCTCTTGATTTTCGTAAACGGACTCACTTCTCCATCTGTTCTTACAGCGGCAGTTTGTTCCCAGTACAGATTTCTGATTAGGCAGAGGTCTTTCGAATCTAGATTTAGAGTTTTCTGTAGTATTTCAAATAACTTATTGTGCTTCACTTTATCAAATGCTTTTGTGTAGTCGATAAAACAAGCAAATCTTTTTGCACTTGAATAGCTCGTTCTGATAGTATCCTTAACATCAATATTGCATTTCTTGTACCTTTGTCTTTCACAAAACCCCATTGTTCTTTGCCTATTTCAGCTTGTATCTTATTTTTAGCTCTTGTCATTAAAATTCTTAGAAGTGTCTTGCTGATATGACTCATTAAACTTATGGTCCTATGTAATTCATATTCTATTGCTCCAGCTTTCTTAGGAAGAGTGATAAATACTGATTTTTTCATCTCTTCTGGTATTATTCCAGTCTTATAAATGTCATTGATTAAATCAGTAATTTTTTTCAGTTCCATAATCTTCAAGGGTGATAATTTGTTCTATTACTAACTCATCAGGACCTGCTGCCTTTCCTTTCTTCATCTTATTTATTGCATTATGAACTTCAGATTTTAAAATACTCGGACCTTCAATGTTTTTCTTAATTTCTGGTTTTTCGCCTCGATTGTCTTCAAACAATTCCTGAATATACTCAGTCCAGCTGTTCATAATCTCATCTTTTCTCATGATAATGGTATCGTCCTTTGCTTTCAAAAATCCGCCTGAAGAACAGAAGAGCTTTTCACCAGTGATATTCTTGATTTGTTGATGTAACCTTTTTGGATCAGTAATAGGGATTCTTTCTACTTGCTCACATTCCTGGTTTAACCATTCTTCTTTGGCTTTTTGAAATAAGCTGTTTCTGAAGTTAAATATGTAGTGCAGAGAGAAACAAAGTAGTGAGGTGATGTCAGGGGTGCAACATCTATTCAAGGTCAATATCATTGATGGTCCTTCGTGATGGATGCTGCTCTCTTGGAGATGTCCTCAGGGGTGGGGAGTGAGTGTTGTCCCTGTGACAGAGTGGCTGAATCTACAGCCCTCTGCAGCATCTGTGCATCAGAGCCTCCATACTGTAGGGAAAGAGTTACACTTCATTCCTCTTTGACAGTTTATAAGGCAAAAGGGAGTTAGTATAGAATGTGGGAATGTTTTGAGAAAGTACAAGGGAACCAGTCCACAGCAAGGTTTTGAGAAGTTAGCGTGAATACCAGTCTACAGCCGTGAGAGTAGATATGGTGAGAAGCATATTTGTCTGGGAAAATATCGGAGTGAAGGGTCTTAAAGGGTATAAAATGTGGCAAATTCTTTGTGCATGTGGGAAACGTCTCTTGGGCTGGGTCACAACTAGTGCTGAGAGAGAGAGAGAGAGAGAGAGAGAGAGAGAGAGAGAGAGAGAGAGAGAGAGAGAGAGAGGAGGGAGAGAGAGAGAGAGGAGGGAGAGAGGGGGCTGTGTGGGGAGAGAGAGACAGAGACAGTGATGAGGGGAGGGGGAGGAGAGAGTGAGAGTCAGAGAGAGAAAGAGAGAGAGAGAGAAGATTAAATGAACTAGCCAATAATATAAACAGGTATCAGAAGTATTTGCAGTTATATAAAGAGTTAGAGAGTGGCGAGAGTGCCTATCAAACTGCTGGAAAATGACACCGGTGAGGTCTTTGTGGGGGCAAAGAAATTGTGGACAAAGTCAATAAGCATTTTGCATCAGTGTTCACTGTGCAACACAACAGCAGCGTGCCAGAAATTCGAGAGTGTCAGGGAGCAGAAATGCATGTGGCCACTTACTGAAGAGAAGGTGCTTGGGAAGCTGATAGGTCTGAACCCAGGGTAATGAAAGAGGCAGCTGAAGGGACTGTGGAGGCACTTGTAGTGACCTTTCAGTAATTACTCGATTCCGGAATAGCTCAAGGACTGGAAATGTCACTCCATTCTATAAGAAGGAAGGGAGGTAAAGATAGGAAATGATATGTCAGATAACGTGACCTCAGTGGTTCAAAGTTCAAGGTACAAGTTTAATTGTTTTTCAACCATGCATGAAACCCATGAATACAGTCAAACAAAACAGCATTACCCCAGGGCCAAGGTGAACAACACAGCACCAACAGTCACACACAGCACTAGCACATATTGAACATTTAAGACATCAGTAAAAATTTATAGTCCGAGATCCTAAGTCCATGAACGTTACAGCAGTCTGCAATCGAAGACGATACAGCTTCCTGCCAAGCGAACTCCTGGAGGCAGCACCGACTCCAGCTTGCATGCTGTACCACAGCGTCTCCAGTGGAGCACACTGACTCCGACGGCTCTCTCCTGTGTGGCTGTCAGCAGGCGGCACTCCAGCTTGAGGCCTAGTCCTTGCTATGACTGAGGCCTCTCAGTTCCCCCGCCCCCATTCACCAATAAATCAGTGAATTAGACTGTCAGCGTTCCACATTAACAATGTTCAGCAGGATCTTGTGATCATTAGAAAAGCGACTAAGACAATCACTCACTGTTAGATTGCACACTGCTTTCACACACTGATGCTTCCCTGACACAAGCAGCAGTATGGTCTGTATCGTACAATTCTATCGGTTTCTCTGCCAATGAGCAACTCACTGATGGGGTAGGTCTGCAGTATTTGATGTTCTTAATGCCCATCAGGGTTTTGCAATTGTAACAAATACGTTAAAAAGGACAATAACACCTTTGGTTGATCTCATAGAAGCCACTGTGATCGAACATGCCGGGAAGATGTTGGAGTCCATTATTAAGGACGAGGACTCAGGGTACTTAGAGGAACTTGATAAAATAGGACGAGGTCAGCATGGTTTCCTTAAGAGAAAATCTTACCTGACAAATTTGCTAAAATTCTTTGAGGAAATAACAGGCAGGATAGACAAAGGAGAGTCAGTGGACGCTGTTTACTTGGGATTTCAGAAGGCCTTTGACAAGAAAAAAGTGAGACTCCGGACTTGAACTCACAACGAGTCATTTACAAGATCAGTGCTCTAACCCTTGAGCTATGGAGTCTCAAATTTGAATCCCATTTCCCATTCTCAGTCCCATTCCGAAATGCCTATATTTTAATTCCACTTACCATTCTCATTCCGATATGTGGGCCGATACTCACTTGAGTTTAGAAGAATGAGGGGAACTTTCCAGAAGTAGACCCATGGAGTGAGCTGTACTTTGGCGTCTCTCCATATCTTTTACCTTTTTACATGTAACCATTCCTATTTACTTCACCTATACCTACACTAAACGATTTATATTACAAATATATCATCGAACTTCGACTTTTACTTACTGAAAATGCTTACCAGAGGACGAGAAGTTAAAAACGGAAAGGGTCCCAGCGGGAACGGAAAAAAAGATGGTGATCCTGGAACATCAAAGGAAGCTCCGATAACTATGGAATTAATGAAGAAACTTCTAGAAGATACAGTTAATCAAAGACTCACCACAATTGAAGGAGTTTTGAAAATGATGCAAGAGGATTCAAAATTATTCAGACGTGAAATCGATCAACGATAAGCTAGAATCTCAGAACTAGATGAAGATGGCCGCAAAAGGGATCGAAAAATCGAAGCCCTTGAAAAATGTTTAACTTCGGTAACTCAACAGTTAAAACATTATCAAGCTAAGACTATTGATCTTGAAAATCACTCTCGACGACAGAACTTGCGAATAATCGGTTTTCCTGAAGATGTTAAGACGGGAGATCCTACCAAATATTTCTCTAAATTGCTAACGGATGTGTTCGGTCCCGATATAGTGGAGAAGCCCCCACTATTAGATCGCGCACACTGTACTTTTCGCTTTAAACCGGAGAAATTGGCCAGACTGAGACCAATCACCATTCGGTTTCATTATGTCCATGATCAGGAACGAGTGATTTGAGCTACTCAGCAGAAAGGCTTGCCCGAGTTTCAAGATTTTAAGTTCTGAATTGTCGAAGACTACAGCCAAGATATATTGAAAAAACGAATGGCTTTTAAACCACAGATGTCAGAATTTTATCGTCAGGACCATAAAATAGCGTAACTGTTTGCAGCCTGTTTGAGAGTTGTTATGCCGGACAATTCTCATAGCCTGTTTAAAACTCCGATGGAAGCCCAAATTTTCCTTAACAATCTGTCTCCCTCTGCGAAGGATTAATTAATGTATCGTTTTTTCCTTCCTCACCTTTGATTTGTTTTTTTTCCATTTCCTTTCTTTTTAAAGGAAAAAAGAGTTAATATTTAGTTTGTAAAAGTAGAACTTTATACTTTGCGGGTTTTTGCCTTGATCTTGCACTGTAGGTACACTCTATATTGTTAAATGATAGTATGCTTTTCTGTTAGTGATCTTGTATATCTCACTCTTAATATTTTTGTTTTCTTTTTGAAAGTTATTTAGTTACAATTTTAATGCTTGTTTTCTTTCTGAAATGTTACTGGAGTATTATATTTTAAGATGGTGGATTGTTTTCTTCTTCCCAGAATCCTCTCTTTTTTTTAAACGTCACTTCCGATCATTTATATACGAAAAATTAATAATATGATCTGGCGCTTGATTTTTTGTTTTGAAATTTGAGTAAGAAGTAACTATTCTATGCTTGTAATTGTTGTAAGCTTTCTCTTACCGTTATAGTAACTTTTTTTTACTTCTTTGAATATGAGTGGTAATTCTTATGATAAACATATTTCTTTTGGGTTGCCTTCTGGAAAGATGTGGTTAGAATTAGCTGTAGATTTAGCACTGGCCAGTATCTGGCTTTTTTCTGGGTTTTTGCAGGAGGAGAGGGTATTCTTATTCTTATTTTTGATTTATTTTTGCTCTTTAAACGGGCTGACCTGAAACCATCAAAATGTCCGAGATGTTGTAACTTCCGGTTCCTCTTTGGACCTTTTTGCCTCTTCCGGGGTCATGAGTTTGTACTCTGGTTAACCCTTTACATACCTTATGCTTGAGCTCATTACGATGGATAAGATTATTAATTTGGTTTCTTGGAATACAAATGGTTTAAACCACCCGATTAAACGGAAGAAAATTTTTAAAGTATTCCACAGGATGAATGCTCACGTTATCTTTATACAAGAATCTCATGTCCGGAAAGAGGATAATCAGCATTCTTTTAAGATTCTGGAAGTGTTACAGTACCACTCGAATTCACAGGCCAAAGTAAAAAGGCGTTTCTATTTTTATAGTTCCGTCAATTTCATTTCTGCACCATGAGACAATTTCAGACCTGAATGGCAGATTTTTGTTAATTACTGGTTTGTTATTTAACAAAAAAGTTTTTCTGCTTAATGTTTATGCCCCAAATGTTGACTGTCCCAATTTTTTTTAAGAATCTCTTTACATCTCTTCTTAATTTAAATGACTATATGTTGATTATGGGTGGAGATTTCAATTGTTGTTTAAATCTTTTGATAGATAGATCCATGTCCAATCAATTACCTCTGAATAAATCAGCTACCCTTACTAACTCTTTTATGACCGACTCTGGAATCTCAGAAATTTGGAGATTCTTCCATCCAAATGAAAAAGAGTTCTCATTTTTTTCACATGTATATCAGCACTATTCAAGAATTGACTATTTTTTTTATCGATCATCAATTAATTCCTCTTGTTACTGGTTGTGAATATGATTCCATTGCTGTTTCTGATCATGCACCATTGAAATTATCTATTAAGTCAAGGGGTACATTTACTAATTCTAGACAATGGCAATTTCATACCACTTTGCTGCAAGACTCGGATTTTGTCAGGTTTATTGAGGAATAGATTAATTTTTTCTTCACAACGAATTCTACAGAGGATACTTCCAGTGGGACATTATGAGATACTTCGAAAGCATATATTTGTGGATAAATTATATCATATACTGCTGGATTAAAAAAACAAACTAATAATGAAATACTTAAACTAGTTGACAAGATTAAAGAAATTGATGAGAAATATTTCTATAGCCCCGAATCAGGAGCTTTATAAACAGAGAGTTGAACTTCAAATGGAACATAATCTCTTACTATCATCTTCCATTGAAAGTCAATTAATCAAAACTAAGAGTCAATTCCATATACATGGTGATAAAACTGGGAAACTATTGGCTAATTAATTGAAATCGGCCTCGGATAAATGACAGATTCTTAAGATTCGTAAACAAGATGGCACTTTGACGGTTGACCATGACGAGATACATAAATCCTTTCAAGAATATTATACCTCCCTATATCAATCAGAATTTCCTGATGACTCCACTATAAAGCATGAATTTTTAAAGAAATTGAATATTCCAAAATTATCATCTAATAAATGCTCAAAACTAGAGTGGAGATGGGAGGAGGAGATAGCAGCGTGCCATGCGCGCGCAGCCCTCTGGTGAAAATGATATTGTGTTCATTAAATAGGGGCCGTGGACAATTCTGATTTGATGGAGACAGACATGAAAGCACAGAGGAACATCTGGAGAAATTTCTGAACCACAGGTTCGCTGCCGCTGTTACTGGGCGATCAAGAATCTTCCGAGGGAAGGTCCCAAAATCCCCGGCTTTGCCTGCTGTTGGCGACCAAGACTGAGGTCGAATCGTTCGGATAGAGATGGTTCTTGGTACTCGGTGTCGGAGAGCTGATCGAAGGCTCGAATTTTTCGGACGACTCAGAGTCGGACTGTGGTCGGGCATGGCAGGGAGAGATTTTCTTACTTCTCCCATCTGCGTGAGATGTAGGACCTTTGAGAGACTTTGAACTTTTTACTGTGCCAAGGACTGTTCTTCATCAAGTTATTGTATTGTTTTACTGTTGTAACTATATGTTATAATTATGTGGTTTTGTTAGATTTTTCAGTCTTGGTTTGTGCTGTGTTTTGTGATATCACACCGGAGGAAATATTGTATCATTTCTTAATACATGCATTACTAAATGACAATAAAAAGAGGACTGCATGTCTTCATAATCTAATCTAATCTAACCTAACTTGATATAGTAGAGGAAATAAAAAATGCTATTCTTTTGATGAACTTAGGTAAAGCACCTAGCCCAGTCAGATATACAGTAGAATTTTAAAAATTTTTCTCTACTACACTGACTCCTTGGCTATGTAGAGTTTTTAGGGATGCAGTATATATGGGTAAATTACCACAATCTTTTTATCGAGCTTCTATTTCCCTAATTCTCATAAAAGATATGGATCCTACTGAATGTGCATCTTACAGGCCTATATCTTTGCTGAATGTGGATTCTAAGTTTTTTTCTAAAATATTGGGAATGAGGTTGGGGAATGTATTACCTCAAATTATTTCTGCTGATCAGACTGGATTTATTAAAAATCGTTACTCTTTTTTTAATATTAGGAGATTAATGAATATTGTTTATACGCCTTCACCCAGAATTCCAGAATGTGTTATTTCATTGGATGCTGAGAAAGCTTTTGACAGAGTTGAATGGACATATTTATTTAACACCCTTGAGAAATTTAATTTTAGTTCTATATTTATATCTTGGATTAAACTGATATATCTCACTCCTTTGGCTTCGGTATTTACTAATAATCAAAGATCCCCTCTTTTTCATCTATTCCGTGGTACTAAGCAGGGCCGTCCTCTTAGTCCACTACTATTCGATATTGCTATTGCTATTCATGACTCCCCTAATGTATTTGGCATCACCCATGGAAATGAGACTCATAAATTATCACTATATGCAGATGATGTACTATTATACATTTCTAACCCAAGAAAATCTATTCCGGCAGTATTTTTTCTGGTTAGAAACTGAACCTAGGTAACAGTGAACTTTTCCTATTAAATATGCAGGTTCCCATTTACACAAACGTAGATATTCTGCATTTAGTGTGACTACTAATTATTTTACTTTTTTGGGAGTTAAAATTACTAAGAGACATAAGGATCTATTCAATTTCAACCTTTTACCGTTAATTAATCAGGTTAAACAACTGAGTACTAAGTGGTCCCCATTGTCTCGATCATTGATTGGCTGAATCAATGCTATTAAAATGATTATTTTACCTAAATTTTTATATTTATTTCAAATGATACCAATTTTTATTCCTAAATCCTTTTTTGATACTATTGATTCTAAAATTTCCTCTTATATATGGCAAAACAAAAATCCCAGGTTAAGTAAAAAATATTTACAGAAGTCCAAGAAAGATGGTGGTTTAGCACTGCCTAACCTAAGATTTTATTATTAGGCAATTAATATTCAGTATTTAATATTTTGGACACAAGATTGGAATATAACTCCAAGCCCATATTGGGTAAAGCTTGAAGGCCATTCTGTACAAGGGTTCTCTTTAGCTTCCATTTTAGGAACTTCACTTCCTTTTGTACAATCTAAATTGAATAAACAAATGGTTAATCCAATAGTTAAACATACATTGCGAACATGGTTTCAATTTCGTAAATTTTTTGGTTTGAACAAACTAAATGTTATCAAGTCCTATTATATCTAATTTCCTTTTTCAACTCTCAGTTCTGGACCAAGCCGTTTTGATATGGAAAATGAAAGGTATAACATGTTTTCGTGACTTACTTCTGGATAACTGTTTCATGTCTTTTGAGCAGTTATCTAAGAAATTTGATTTGCCTAGATCCCATTTTATTAGATGCTTACAAATAAGAAATTTTTAAAATACTACGTTGCCTACCTTTCCGACTTCATATCCTACTGATATCACTGATAAAATTTTAGGTTTAAATCCTCTCCAGAAGGGATTAATAGCAGTTATCTATGATATAATTATGAAATTACAGCTGGGTATATCTGATAAAATTAAAGATGAATGGGAAAGGGAACTTCAACTTTGTCTACCTATAGAGAAATGGGATAAAATTTTTCAATTAGTTAGTACTTCTTCTATATGTGCCAAACATACATTAATAGAATTTAAAGTTGTGCACAGAGCACATATGCCTAAAGATAAATTAGCCCGTTTTTTTCCCCATATAAACCCTACTTGTGATAGATGTCACTCTGATGTGGCTTCTTTAACTCATATGTTTTGGTCCTGTCCTCTCTTGGAAAATTATTGGAAATATATTTTTGATATTATCTCAACAGTTCTGTTTTGATTTAAAACCCCATCCTATTACGGCAATTTTTGGATTGCCGATGGTAGAACATAGATCTTGGTCTTCTTCAGCCAGTCGGATGATAGCAATTGTTACTCTAATGGCTAGAAGATCTACTTTGTTGAACTGGAAGGAAACCAATCCTCCTACTACATTCCAATGGTTTTCCCAAACTATATTAAGTTTAAATTTAGAAAAAATTAGAAGTGATATTTTTGATCCTTCGTTTAAATTTGAAGAAACTTGGAAACCATTTATTCAACATTTTCATATGATGTAATTTGACCTTTCCGAATCTTCTTTATTAACTTAAAATATATGAATAGAAGAGCGGAGTTGACGACATTTCTGAATGTGTTCGACTTAAGATAATGGTCTAGCCTTGTTTTGTTCTGTTTGCTTTTTTTGGGTTTAGTATTTAGTTCCTTTTTTTTCTTTTTTTTGGGGGGGGAGGTTTCTTTGTATATTTTTTAAAATTTCTTTTTCTTCTTTATGACTAATTTCATCATGAGTTTGGAAGTCTATTATACCTATGTTCTTTGAAAACTTTTCTGTATATGTTTGTTAATAATAAGAATATTCCAATCTCTTTGTATTAACATTGTTATTGTGTTAATAATTTTGAAAATTAATAAGAAGATTTAAAAAGAAAGAAAGAAGAATGAAGGAATCTTATTAAAACCTGTCAAATATGGAAAGGCCCAGATAGAGAGGATGTGAAGAGGATGACTCCTATAGTGGAGGAGTCGAAGACCAGAGGACACAGCTTCAGAAGTGAGGGATGTCCATTTAGAACTTAAATGAGGAGGAATTTCTTTAGACAGAGGTGGTGAATCTGTGGACTTCATTCCCACAGAAGGCTGTGGAGGCCAAGTCATTGGGTATATTTAAAGTGAAGGTTGAGAGGTTCTCGATTGGTAAGGGTATCAAAGGCCACAGGAAGAAGGAAAGATATGGAGTTGAGAGGGAAAATAAATCAGTCATGATGGAATGGCAGAATAGACTTGATGGACCAAATGGCCCAATTCTGTTCCTATGTCTTGTGGTCTTATGGTTATGGAGTTGGTCATTTACAGGAAACAACAGCCTCATGCTCACTGATCCCATGCCCATTTCTGCTCCTATGACTTATGGTTTCTTTAGAGATTTGTCTTACGTGGTTTGACTGCACAATATCTGTCAAATTTCTTACCTTGACTTGCTGCAACTTCCTCGTCAAACTTCCTTGCAATTTCATCAAAGAATTTCACATTGGTAAGACATGCATGAAGCCATGCTCGCTCCCCACAATCAACCCCTGCCTTTCCAAATGAAAGTATATCTTATCCCTCAGTGCTTTCCAGTGTATGTGAGGCTAGTAAGTCCATAATTAGCAGGGCTGTCCTGACAGCACTTCTTGAATAATCTGCAATATTTCCAGCCTTCCATTTTCCAGCACCTTACCAGAGAAGAGCGATGTTGGCCGAGGCCAAAGTGTGTCCTGGCTGACACCCAATCCAGCATTCCCATTGGTTCACTTCATGTCAACCAGCTGAAAGTTTCTCCTTCTCTTTGCAATCTTTAATGGTGGTTGGCAGACCAATGTAAGGCTCTTTACCGTCACCTACTGAGTGGCAATGTGGAGCAAAGAGACAGGATGTCATAAAGGCATGGCTGGGAACAGACCCAAGTGCAAGACACAGACACTGAAGTACTAGGGACAGGACTAGGATACAGGGCGATGGCAAGGACACGGACAGGAAAACCAGGAACCTGGAACAGGACTGGACAAAAGAGCTTGGAGCCCGGGCTTGGACTCCGAGCCAGAGACTGGACAAGGACCCAGTACCTGGGTCTTGCCTCTGGCTTGGACCCCAGAACTAGGCAAGGACGAGGTTTGGCAGGCAGGCAGGATGAGGCCAGAGTCTTCAGGCTTGAGGCTAGAGGTGAGGCTTGGCAGGGGGCAGGAGGCTAGAGACTTGGCTCGGTTTGGCAAGAGGCTAGAGGCAGGAGGCTGGAGTCTTCAGGCTTGAGGTTGGGGCAGGAGGCTGGAGTCTTCAGGCTTGTGGCTAGAGGCAGGAGGCTGGAGTCTTCAGGCTTGAGGCGAGGCTGGAGGTTGGAGGCTGGAGGCAGGAGACGAGGTGAGACTGGGCTGGAGGCTGAAAGCAGGAGACTTGAGATGAGGCTGGGCTGGAGGCTGGAGGCAGGAGACTTGAGGCGAGGCAAGGCTGGAGTCTTCAGGCTTGAGAATAGGCAGGCTCCTCCGGGGCAGGGCGCGGTTCACCACCCGACAGAGACATGGGACAGGAAGGGACAGAACCAACCGCAGCTAACGGCAAAGTGGCCTGGCTTACCCAACGGAGGCAAGGGACAGGAAGGAAGCTAGGTACAGGGGAGCTCCAGGACAAGACTGCAGGCGAGACGAGGCGAGAGTTACCAGCAAGGCAACGCAAGGTTTCAGGCAAGGCAAGGCGAGACGAGAACTTCAGGATAGGTGAGAGTTACCAGCAAGACAAGGCAAGGCTTCTGGCAAAGCAAGGCGAGGCGAGAACTTCAGGCAAGGTGAGAGTTACCGGCAAGACAAGTCAGGGCTACAGCGAGGAAACAGAAGGCAGAGGACAGGATACAATGAGTAAGGACAAGAACAATCCAGCCGCCATACCCGGGTCTCTGAAGGTATTTATGCAGCCAGCCCCTACGAGCATCAGCTGTCTCAATTAGCTCAACAAGAACAGAAACAGGGTAGATTGGAAAACCTGGAGCAAGGGTCGATGGACCGGACCGTGACCCAGAATACGGAATTCATGGACCGGACCATGACACAGGAAGTATACCCAATAAATCAACCCAATCCCCAAAAAAACTCAAATAATATCAAAAGGTCTGTTGCTTTTCAGAAAGTCAAACATGCACTCATATACACTGTGACGGCACTGAGATTCTAATAAACTCGGGTTTCAGCCCGAAACGTCGACTGCTGGTTTTCCATAGATGCTGCCTGGCCTGCTGAGTTCCTCCTGCATTTTATGTGTGTTTCTGAGATTCCCAGCATCAGCAGATTTTCTCTTGTCCATGTTATTCTGTCTGCTTCAAAGATCTCAATTTAGCAATTCGAAGTTTTGTTTGCACTTCATTCAAGCAACACCTGCTGCACTGTTTCTTAACAAGCACGCTCCCAACGAATGCCAGTGTTATGAATATTAATTCTGAACAAATAATTATTCAATCAAGTGTGTCCAATATGTAAATGTGTAAGTGTAACTTCTTCCCCCCTTTTATACCCATCTCCCAGTTGAGTTCCCACCATCCTTGTTTCTATCAATACCGTCCTTTCTTTCCTTATCGTAATTCTGTTGCCACAGTGATTGAATAGACTTTTTCATTATGGCTTTCATCTCCCCCTTATACAAAGGCACCACTACATTGACTGTATATCCTTAGTTTTAAGTGATTCCTTGGCAAAAATGTCTGCCACCTCGTTTTCTTCAATCTACTCTCGGGCAGGAGCTGTATGAAATGTACACACAGGCCTAGACCCTGAAGCCTCAACAAATATTGTCAACTCTCAAGAAGAACGTCTGGCCTACATTTTAAAATAGGTGTTTCAATAGATGTCAAAACTGGGAATGAATCAGAACAATGGAGGAGTGACAGAAGGGGGAACACTGAGACCAGAATTCACATTAAACAACACAATTGTGCCAATTCATTTCCCATCCAGTCAAAACTGAAGACCTGAAGACCACAGGGCTTCCAACACTCTACCAATATTGCCAGTACTGGATGACAACCTTTATATCCTCTTATGAGGCTTTATAAGGCACTGGTGAGGCTTCACCTCGAGTATTATGAACAGTTTTGGGCCCCTCATTTTAGAAAAGGTGTGCTGGCATTAGGGAGAGTCCAGAGGAGGTTCACAAGGATGATTCCAGGAATGAAAAGGTTATCATATGAGGAACGTTTGATGGTTCTGGGTCTGTACTCACTATAATTCAGAAGGATGAGGGGGTATCTCATTGAAACCTTTCGAATGTTGAAAGGCCTAGAGAGAGCAGATGTTGAAAGTATGTTTCCCATGGTGGGAGAGTCTAGGACAAGAGGGCACAGCCTCAGGATATAAGGGTGCCCTTTCAAAACAGAGATGGAGAGAAATTTCCTTTGCCAAAGGGTGGTGAATTTGTGGAGGCCAGGTTGGTGGGTGTATTTAAGACAGAGATTGATAGGTTCCTGATTGGACATGGCATCAAAGATTACGGAGAGAAGACAGGAAACTGGAATTGAGGAGGAAATTTTAAAAAAGGATTAGCCATGATTGAAAGTCAGAGCAGACTCGATGGGCCAGATGCCTTAATTCTGCTCCTATGTTTTATAGTCTTATAGTAACATAAATCATTGCTAACTGTAACCTGCATAGGTTCCCTAATATAAACTAGGATCTTCTTAGTGCAAGGGCTTTAGGTGGGACATGGTTTGTTAAGTGTATTGAGGAGGGTTTCATAGATCAATATATGTGTAGTCCAAAGAGAGGACGGGATGTACTGGACCTGGTGTTGGGTAATGATTCTGGCCAGAAAAGTGAGCTATCAGTGGGTGAGAAGTTCAGGAACAGCGACCACAACTCCTTAGCTATAGATAAGGATCGGTATGGTCCTTGCAGAAGAGTCAGGTAAATTACAAGGGCATTAGGCAGGAACGAAGAAGAGTTAATTGGAAACACATTTTTTATGGCAAGTCCACATCAGACATGTGAAGAGTGCTTAAAGATCAATTGCAATAAGTACAGGAACGGTATGATCCTGTTCGAAGGAACGATAGGGGTGGAAAGATAAGAGAACGTTGGATGTCCAGAGAAGTACATACAGCTTCCAAAGTTCAGATCAAATGGAGCACATGAAGAGTATAAAGAACCAATAAGAACTAAAGAATTGAATTAGAAAAGCCAGGAAGGGCCATGAAAAGTCCTTGGCAAGTAGATCATGATGAATCCCAAGGCATTCTCTGCGAACGTAGCAGGCCAGGCAGCATCTCTAGGAAGAGGTACAGTCGACGTTTCAGGCCGAAACCCTTCGTCAGGACTAACTGAAAGAAGAGCTAATAAGAGATTTGAAGGTGGGAGGGGGAGGGGGAGATCCGAAATGATAGGAGAAGACAGGAGGGGGAGGGATGGAGCCAAGAGCTGGACAGTTGATTGGCAAAAGGGATATGAGAGGATCATGGGAAAGGAGGCCAAGGCAGAAAGAAAAGGGGGAGGGGGAAAACCAGGGGGGGGAGAGGATATAGTGAGGGGGACAGAGGTAGAAAAAGGAGAGAGAGAAAAAGAATGTGTGTATATAAATAAATAAATAACGGATGGGGTACGAGGGGGAGGTGGGGCATTAGCGGAAGTTAGAGAAGTCGATGTTAATGCCATCAGGTTGGAGGCTACCCAGACGGAATATAAGCTGTTGTTCCTCCAACCTGAGTGTGGCTTCATCTTTACAGTAGAGGAGGCCATGGATAGACATGTCAGAATGCGAATGGGATGTGGAATTAAAATGTGTGGCCACTGGAATATCCTGCTTTCTCTGGCAAACAGAGCGTAGGTGTTCAGCGAAACGATCTCCCAGTCTGAGTCGGGTCATCGCCAATATATAGAAGGCCACATTGGAAGCACCGGATGCAGTTGCTGCAAACTGCAGTGTTGGGAAACCTTCAGCACGGTCGGGAAACCTTAACTGCATCTGCAGCAACTCCAGGCAGTGACTCAACACCATCTTCGCTAGGACAGTCAGGTATCAGCAGTCACTGCGTCCTCACCAGCAGCACCCATTTCCTGTAAAACCCAACAACTTTTATGTGTGTTGACTGAAGTTTGCTGGGAGGTTCCAGCAGTCAACATTCAATCTGTAGAAATCTCTCTGTCCATTGCTCATTCCATGTATGAACAATGGGTTTCATCACCTCCATTTGTCTCCCCTTTATTCCAGGGTATCCCAACCTATTTTATGCCAGGTACCCCTAACATTAACGAAGAGGTCCGTGGACCCCAGGTTGGAAACCCCTACTTTATTTCATTGACCACTGTCCCTTCCTGTCAGATTCTTCTTCTTTAGCCCTTTACCTTTTCCACCCATCCCCTCCCAGCTTCTTATTTCAACACAAATATGATAGATTCCTCGATCTCCTCCAACACTAACCCCTTCCTTTATATGGGTTGCTGCACCTCAACATACATAAAGAAACAGTAAGATTGGTGGTAGAGGGAGTGAGCAGATTGGAAATGGTATTCACTATAAATGGTCAAAGTCTGTGACAACTTCATCCTTTAAGTATATTTCTGTGTTAACCCTTGGAATGCCCAGAGAGTTCTCATGCTTCACCATAAAGAAGGGAACACCTTTTAGATACAAATCATCATATAATGAGAAACAAGAGAAAATCTGCAGATTTTCAATATATAAGTTTGCTGATGACACCACAATTGCAGGCCATATCTCAGGTAATGATGAGTTTGAGTACAGGGAGGAAATTAAGAACCTGGTGGCATGGTGCAAAGACAATAACCTATCCCTCAACGTCAGCAAGACGAAGGAATTGGCTGTTGACTTCAGAAGGAGTAGCAGACCGCACAACCCCATTTACATTGGTGGTGCGTAAGTGGAACAGGTCAAAAACTTTAAGTTTCTCGGGGTCAATATCACAAATGACCTGACTTGGTGTAACCAAGCAGAGTCCACTGCCAAGAAGGCCCACCAGCACCTTTAGTTCCTGAGGAAGCTAAGGAAATTTGGCCTGTCCCCTAAAACCCTCACTAATTTTTATAGATGCATTGTAGAAAACATTCTTCTGGGGTGCATCAAAACCTGGTATGGAAGTTGTCCTGTCCAAGACTGAAAGAAGCTGCAGAAGATCGTGAACACGGCGCAGCACGTCACACAAACCAATCTCCCGTCCGTGGACTCACTTTACACCACATGCTGTCGGAGCAGTGCCGCCAGGATAATCAAGGACACGACCCACCCAGCCAACACACTTTTTGTCCCTCTTCCCTCCGGGAGAAGGTTCAGGAGCTTGAAGACTCGTACGGCCAGATTTGGGAACAGCTTCTTTCCAACTGTGATAAGATTGCTGAATGGATCCTGACCCGGATCTGGGCCGTACCCTCCAAATATCCGGACCCACCTCTCGGTTTTTTTGCACTACCTTACTTTCCATTTTCCTATTTTCTATTTATGATTTATAATTTAAATTCTTAGTATTTACTATCGATTTGTACTCCAGGGAGCACGAAGAGCAGAATCAAATATCACTGGGGTGATTGTACGCTCTAGTATCAATTGTTTGGCGACTATAAAGTATGAAGTAAAGATGCAGGAAATACAAAGCAACACACAGAAAATGCTGGAGGAATTCAGCACCAGGCCCTTAGCCCACCACCACCCAGATTTATCGACGGGATACAGCTTATCTCGGTGAGAAGTATTTTGGACTCCCTGTTTAGGGTGTTCAGCAATATCTTGTGGTCTGGGTTAGATTTGGACCTGAGGAATGATGCTGGGTGCGTGAAGAAGACATCTTCAACCTATTTCTTATCCATGAGTGCCATCATAGTCTCTCTGAGCAGCCAGGGCAGTCAGGAGTCGGCCGTAGGGAAGGGGTCCTATTACGAGATGTACCCAACCACAGCAGCTTGTGGGTTTAGACACTATAATGCTCCAGAGTTTGGACAACTGGCGAGGCCCCTTTAAGGGTTCAGGACCATCCTGCTAATTGGCAATCATGTTTTGGTGCCAAGAAGTCAGTATTTAATGAGCTCCTGAATGGACCCTGGAGGTATTGACCAGTGTTTGGTTTTGTGTTCAGTTCTCGATCCAGTTTCATACCATGTCTCGGTCTTTGCCTCAGATATCTCACATTGGGGAATATATTCTCAAACTTTGTCAAAGGGGAATGCCAGGTGCCCATTTTAGCCCATTGCACAGTACCCTGGATCCCCAAGTGTGCTGAAGTATTTACTGGAAGTGGGGGGGTCCACAGTCTTTGTGTGATTTGATCTATTGTATACTGTTATCTCAGTTTTAGCTTCATGATAAAGGGTAATGTTGTTACTTTCAGCTCTTCCCATTTGTCGTGACAAACAGACTTGTCTCAGGCCCTGTAATGTTGAAAATGTTTGCCTTCCACTCTGTAGACAAATAAACACGTCACTGGCAACAGCCCGGGACTCAGTGTAGATGTGTCCCTCCGTGTCGCCATCTTCTCGTAACAGTTGTACCACAGCCAGTTCTCCATATTGGCTGGAGGCCTCGGAGCATTATCTCTGTAAAATAGCCTCAAGATCAGGGTTAAAAGCAGCTGCTTTGCAATATTGCTGTCCACTCTTCCACACAGCAGGACAGAATCTTAGACAACCCTCTTCACCACCCAGTACGCCACCAATTCTGGGGCCATCTGCAAACTTACGATTCATGCAAATTACCTTCTTCCCCAAACTGGCAATATAGATGACGAACAGCAGTGGACCTAGCACTGATCTCTGTAGCACAACTTTGTACATTGACCTCCAGTCTGAAAAGCAACCATCCACCACCACCTTCTGTATCCCTCCATCAAGCTATTGTCAACTAGTCAAATCGATGACCCTGGATCTCAAATGGTCTGAACTTCCAGTCAAAATGTTCCACATGGGATCTTGCCAGTGGCCTTGTTCATGTCCACATGGACAATATCTGCTGCCCTCCCCTTATCAATCCTCTTGGTCTCCTCTTAAAAAAAATACACTCAATCAAGCTTGTCAGACATGACTACTCACACTCAGCCATTTTGAGTATCCGGAATCAGCTCTCACCATTCCAAATGCCAATTGGAATGAGAGAGTTAAAAACAGATGATATTATTTAAAAATGAGATGTCCACTCTCAGTCCACATAATAGAGGCATGTTAGTCAAGAAGAAAAGAGAAAAACAAAGGTCTCGATTCATGGGATCTGAGGCCTTCAAGTCTGTAGATGTAAGACAAAGGAACATGAGATGATAACTTTGGAGAGTAGTGAGAATGGTTCTGTTGACAATACTGTGTGTAAACTTGCTTTGACATTTACCTTTAAGGAAAGAAGAAAGATCAGTTTGAAAATTCTAAGTGACTGAAAAGAAACATGGACTTTCTTGATCACGTCAGTTTTAGTCATGAGCAAGCCCATCGGACTTGCCCCGGACAGGAAATGTGAGCCATTCCAAGGACCTCTGAGTTCTCCACAGAACCCATCATTAAGTCAGCATCTTTGACATGATTTCTTAATGCCACCTGTAAGTTAGCCACGAGTCAGCAGCAGCAGAAGGGAAGAATGGCCAGTGGACTCAGCAAAAGTATCACAAGATGACTGGGACCCCAACCATTAGGAGAGAAATCCTAATATTCAGATTGGCTGATGGGGAAGGTAGGTAAATATAGACAGGCAGTAGAGACTGGACGCCTGGACCAGACTAAACTGAACAGAGAGGCAATGACCAACTGGCTCAGCTTTGTCCTTTGCTTGTGACCACAGAAATTACCACCTGGAATTGTAATACAACAGAATTACAGGAGTTTGGGAGCAGGATGAAACAACAACTTGATGAATGTAGAACACAGAACTCTACATTGGTAATCAAATACCCAACAACACTAATCCCTGCTGTCCACACAATGTCCAAGAACTTTCATTTCCATCACATTCAACGGACTTATCATATCTTCCTCCATGACTACCCAGGCAGTGCATCTGGGAATCCACCATCAAGTAAAATAAATACTTGCCCTGCACATCTCCTTTGAAGTTACTCACTTTCAACTTAAATGCCTGCCATCTGGATTTCAACATTTCAGTCCTGGGGAGAAGAAGTAGCTGTCTTTCAATGGCTCTCGTAATCTTATAACCCTCTGTCAGATGTCTCCTCAACCTCTGCCGTTCCAGAGAAAACAACACATGTGTGTCCAACCTCTAGTAAGAGCACATCCCCTCTAATCCAGGCAGCATCCTGGTGAACCTCTTCTGCAACCTCTCCAAATGTTCAACATCCTTCCTGTAATGAAGCATCCAGAAATGAACACAATACTCCAGATGCAGCCGATCTGGTCTTTTATAAATCTGCAACATTATTTCTTGACTCTTGAATTTAACTTCTTGACTATTAACGGCAAACATTCCGTATTCCTTCTTTACTACCCTATCAACGTGTGCAGCCATTTTCAGGGAGCTATGGACTTGGGCTCGATGATCCCTCTGCTCATCCACACTGTTAAGGATCCTGCCATTAACAGAGTATTGTTTCCTTTCTTCTACTGTCCAACAATGCAACACATCACATGTGCCCAGACTAAATTCTAGCTGTCATTTCTCTACCTACATCTGCAACTACTTCTGGTAAGATGGCGGCCCGTTCGATCACAGCAGCTTCTATTGGGTCAATCAAAGGTGTTATTGTCTTTTTTAGATGTTTCTTTTACAATCAAGAACCTGCTGAGAACTTAAAGTCCTGCAGATCTGCCCCATCAGCGAGTTGCTTGTAGGTGGAGAAACTGAAGGAGCTGCACTTGGTACAGATCGTGCTGCTGTCTGCGTCAGAGATGTGTCACAGGAGTTGAAGCACAGAGACCGTGTGCAGTTTAACAGCAAGTGATCATCCTAGTCACCTTTCTTGTGCTCGCAAGAAACTGTTGGACGTGCCGTGTCTGATTTACTGATTTATTGACGGATAGAATGTATAGACAGGGGAGAGTTGCATTGCATCGGTCATAGCAAGGACTAGGCCTCAAACCATGCTGTTTCCTGTTTACAGCCGCCCAGGAGAGAGGTGTCAGAGTGGGTGTGCTCCACCGGAGGTGGTGTGGCATGCTGTCTGATCTGGTGCTGCCCCCTAGTGTTTACTTGTCAGAAGACAAGCTGTATTGTGTTCAACTGCAGATCTCTGCAACATTCATGGACACAATGTCCGGGACTATATATTCTTGTGTGACTGCATTTTACAGATATCTTGTGTATGCTTGCTATCTTAAATGTGCCTTGTGCTGTGTGTGACTGTTGGTACTGTGCTTTGCAACTTGGCCAAGAATAGCACTGTTTCGGTTGGCTGTATTCATGTGTGGTTTAATGACAATTAAACTTGAACTCACTCTATGAGATGCGGAGAAATTACTTTAGTCAGAGGGTGGTAAATCTGTGGAATTTGTTGTCATGAGCGGCTGTGGAGGCCAAGTCATTGGGTGTATTTAAGGCAGAGATAGATAGGTTCTTGATTAGCCAGGGCATCAAAGGGTATGGGGTGAAAGCAGGGGAGTGGGATGACTGGAAGAATTGGATCAGCCCATGATTGAATGGCACATCAGACCTGATGGGCCAAATGGCCTACTTCTGCTCTTATATCTTATAGTCTAATATCCTGCTAATAGACAACACTACAAATTTTCATATCATCTGCAAACTTACTAACCCACCATTCATTTTTTCCATCCAGGTTATTATTCATCTCCCTCTCCCTCTCTCCCTCCCTCTCCCCCCACATATATGTATGTTTCTCTCTCCCCCTCTCTCTCTATATATGTATATACAAATATAGACATGTATATACTGTATACGTATATATGTATAAATGTATAAAAGTAATGTATAAAACACTACTTGCCCCGCACAAACCCATGCTGACATGGTTAATCAGGCCATGCTTTTCCAAACACTCATAAATTCTGTCCCACAGAGTCCTCTCCAGTAATAATCCTACCACTGACTTGAGACTCACCAGTTTATAGTTTTTAGGATTGTTCCTACTTCTCTTATTGAATCATGGAACAAGAATAGCTATTCACTGTCCTTTGTGACCTTGCTGGAGATGACATGAAAGTATTGGTCAGGGCCCCGGAATCTCATCTCTTGCTTCTCCAAATAACATGGGAATATCCCATCAGGCCTTGTGGACTTTCCCACCTTGCTGTTCTTTAAGAGAACCAACACACTACCTCCTTTCTCTTGAAATGCCAGAGCCAATCAGCACAAGCATCTCCTATCAGGCTTGGTAAATACTGATGCAAAATCTCCCAGTTATCCTATTGCTCTGGATGTACGTGTAGAATGCCTTGGGATTTTCTTTGCAAAGACTTATCATGGTGGTCCTGGCTTTCTTAAATCCCTTCAGTTCTCTTCTGCCTTCTGTATAATCCTTAAGGGATCTGTTCGATTTGAGCTTCCTGACTCTTATTTTCATTTTTAAATCTTGTTTTATTAATTATGATTGAAGATCAACAAAAAAATATATTAAAGTAATCAAATCAACATGTCAATATGTACAATGAGGAATTAAATTACCAAATAACCGATTAACAAAGCTAAACAATATATCAATAATAATAAGAAAAATAAAGACCATAAGACCATAAGACAAAGGAGCAGAAGTAGGCCATTCGGCCCATCGAGTCTGCTCCGCCATTTTATCATGAGCTGATCCACTCTCCCATTTATTCCCACTGCCCCACCTTCTCACCATAACCTTTGATGCCCTGGCTACTCAGATACCTATCAATCTCTGCCTTAAATACACCCAATGACTTGGCCTCCACTGCTGCCTGTGGCAACAAATTCCATTGATTCACCACCCTCTGGCTCAAAAAAATTTCTTCGCATTTCTGTTCTGGATGGGCGCACTTCAATCCTTAATTCATGCCCTCTCGTACTAGAATCCCCCATCATGGGAAACAACTTTGCCACATCCACTCTGTTCATGCCTTTCAACATTCGAAATGTTTCTATGAGGTCTTCCTTCATTCTTCTAAACTCCAAGGAATACAGTCCAAGAGCGGACAAACGTTCCTCATATGTTAACCCTCTCATTCCTGGAATCATTCTAGTGAATCTTCTCTGTACCCTCTCCAACGTCAGCACATCCTTTGTTAAATAAGGAGACCAAAACTGCCCACAGTACTCCAAGTGAGGTCTCACCAGCACCTTATAGAGCCTCAACATCACATCCTTGCTCCTATACTCTATTCCTCTAGAAATGAACGCCAACATTGCATTCGCCTTCTTCACTACTGACTCAACCTGGAGGTTAACCTTAAGGGTATGAGGGCTCCCAAGACCCGTTGCATTTCAGAACTTTGAATTTTTTCTCCATTTAAATAATTGTCTGCCCGTTTATTTCTTCTGCCAAAGTGCATTACCATACACTTTCCAACATTGTATTTCATTTGCCACTTCCTTGCCCATTCTTCCAATCTATCCAAGTCTCTCTGCAGACTCTCTGTTTCCTCAGCACTAACGGCCCCTCCACCTATCTCTGTATCGTCAGCAAACTTAGCCACAAAGCCATTTATTCCATAATCCAAATCGCTGATGTACAATGTAAAAGAAGCGGCCCCAACACAGACCCCTGTGGAACACCACTGGTAACTGGCAGCCAACCCGAATAGGATCCCTTTATTCCCACTCTCTGTTTCCTGCCAATCAGCCAATGCTCTATCCACGTATGTAATTCCATGGGCTCTTATCTTGTTAAGTAGCCTCATGTGTGGCACCTTGTCAAAGGCCTTCTGAAAATCTAAATATACAACATCCACTTCATCTCCCTTGTCTAACCTACTTGTAATTTCCTCAAAAAATTGTAATAGGTTTGTCAGGCAGGATTTTCCTTCAAGGAATCCATGCTGAGTTCTGCCTATCTTGTCATATGCCTCCAGGCACTCTGTAACCTCATCATTGACAATTGACTCCAACAACTTCCCAACCACCGATGTCAAGCTAACAGGTCTATAATTTCTTCTTTGCTTCCTTGCCCCCTTCTTAAATAGCGGAGTGACTTTTGAAATCTTCCAGTCCTCTGGAACCATGTCAGAATCTATCGACTTTTGAAAGATCATTGCTAAAGCCTCCGCAATCTCCACAGCTACTTCCTTCAGAACACGAGGGTGCATTCCATCTGGTCCAGGAGATTTATCGCCAGACCCTAAGATATTAGGGGTTGCCAGAAAGGATGACTTGTTGGGCATTGTTAAGTAGCTAGGACTTACTGCAGTAAAACAGGATAGGAAAAAGGTACAGATTCAGAGGATAATAGCTGAGCATTATATTTCTTTGAGGGAGTTTGAAGTGGGGGTGTTAAAAAGGTTTCCGGAACTTCCGCTTAAGATGGCGATAGCTTAAGTCGCTAAAACTATTGCTCCGCTCCATTTCATATACCTGTTTTCTTTTATTTTACTTCTTACTCTTCCTCCTGCTATTGAATCTGCTGGCTGCACTATGAGTTTACCTAAGACTATTAAATCCGCAAAAAAAGACATTTCATTGGGAGCTACCTTGAGTGAAATTGTGTCGCTGTTAGAACAAACCCGACAGGATATGTTTTCCCAATTTGGTTCATTGGAAATGAAACTGGATAAACTTAACTCTACACCGGAGAATCACGTTCAACGTTTATTACATGTTGAAGAAGTTATGGAGAAGTTAGACCGTAATTGTAAAGAGGTAGAAAAGGTTTGCTGTACCTGAAAAGAGCACAATAGTAAGTTAACTCTTAAAGTTATGGATCTTGAAAGCAGGAGTAGATGCAAAAATGTTTGAATTCTCGGTTTGCTGGAGGCTGTTGAAAGTGGATCTCCTGTCGAATTTTTCTCAAACTTTCTATGTGAGATTTTTGGAAGTGTAATACTTTCCAGTCCTCCAGAGATCGATTGAGCGCATCATATCTTTACATCTCGCCCAGCGGAAGGCCAGAGAACACGTCCAGTGATAATTCGCCTCCATCGTTACCAAATCAAGGATTTACTAATTAAAGAAGCTTGCCGATGTAAAATGCTTCAATATAAAGGTCAAGCTATCCATTTAGTAGAGGACTATGCACCTCAAGTTATGAGTCAATGTGCTGAATACAGAGGAGTAATGAAAGTTTTTTACTATCGTAGACTTCATCCTTCTCTTGCCTATCCAGCTGTCTCCGAATCAAGCTCGAGAACGGCAGAGGCACAGACGTTCATTGATAGCCTATCTGCTGCTTCGAGTTCCTCAGATATGATAGGATTTCTTTTCTTTTCAGCCTTTTTCATTTTTTTTAGATAACGGTTATTTCCTTTATTTTTTTCTAATATTCTAATCTTTATCTTTTTTATTATCCATTTAATTCAATATATTTCCATATGATGCATTTCTATTTTTCAGTATGGACATTTTCACTTTTCTTAAATAGAACTGATTGTGAAATTATGTAATTAGACACCTTTTAAAGGTCTTTGGACATTTCATTTCAAAATAGAGTTGGTGTCACATTAAGAAATTGTTATCGATTCATGAAGCGATGTCTTCTTTGAATGGTTTCCTGTTTTTTTTCAGACTTCAGTCTCCATTTTCTACAAATCTAAATTTTTAAAAATTTTAAATGAAGCTGATGTCGCTGATGTTTCGGGTTTGGATCAAAAATCCTTTCGAATGGATCTTCCTTTGGAGTTTTTTTTCTTGTGTTTCAAGATGCTATTTGTGTTTTTCTTATTTTTATGATTTGGATGGATTACTTACTTGGATGTTAAAGCTTTTTTTCTGTATAATTGGGTTTACACATCATCTTTTTTTATTTTTCAATTCTAGTGGGAAGGTTGGGGTAAAGTTCTTTTTAGATCATTATCATATTTTAAGATTGATAAACTTTGAATGTATTGTTTTTTCTTATTAAGATTGATTTTAGTTTGTAATTCTTAAAGTTTTTTGGTGTTGTTTTCATTACTGTATTAACTGTTGGAGTGGAGATAACTAAAATGTTACCTAACTGGAAGTTCAGTAGGGGGTTAGCTTTTCTAGGGGAGAGCTTGCTGCTTTATATTTGCAGATTTCTTGCTGCAGGTTTAGAGAGTGTGGGTGGGAACTCCAATGCTAATATTATATATGTAATTTTGGTATATTTGCACTATACCGGATGTAATTTCGCCCTGTTTTTTTTTCTATACCTTTGCCCCAGAGTTGACATATAAATTTCAGATATGGTTTAATGCCTGCTATTCTTTTTTTTCTTATGTTCAGTGGTTAGTCCATTGAACGTTGTAAGCTGGAATGTTAGGGGTTTGAACCATCCAGTTAAAAGGGGCAGGGTGTTCTCACATCTTAAACAGCTTAGAGTTTTTTTTTACAAGAAACACATATTCGTTACTCAGCTAATTCTGGTCTTATGGCATGATGGGCAGGACATTTTCATTCAACTTTTCAAGCCAAGGTGAGAGGTGTTTCAACTCTTATAAACAAAAATGTTCCTTCTGAGTTTCATAATAAGATATCGGATCCTAATGGTCGTTTTATTATTGTTTCGGGGAAACTTTATAATATACGGGTAGTTTTAGCCAACCTATATGCTCCTAACTCGGATGATGTAGGGTTTTTTGACTTTTTTCTTCATTGCCAGAACGAAGCTCATACTCTCTTATACTGGGTGGTGCCTTCAATTGTTGGTTGGATCCAGTCTTGGACAGATCTTCTTCTATCCCTAGACAATTGAGTAAATCTGCTTTAGCAATTCAATCTTTTCTTTCCAATTATGGAATATCTGATATTTGGCATTTTTTTCATCCATATGAAAGAGATTTCTCTTTTTTCTCACAAGTACACCATATATTTACTAGAATCAATTATTTTTTAATTGATGATCAGTTGATTCCATCCATCCATTCCTGTGACTATAAGAGTAAATTGATTTCAGATCATGTCCCAATTACATTGTCTATAGTTCTTCCTGGTCTCCCTCAAGTAAATAAACACTGGTGTTTTATTCCGACCTTGTTGTCGGATAATGACTTTGTAAAATTTATGGAGGATCAGATAACTTTCTTCTTAAATACTAATACATTACCTGAAACCTCAAGTCAGGTCGTTTGGGATGCAATGAAAGCATATCTGAGAGGTCAAATAGTTTCTTATTCAGCAAATATGAAAAGAAAGACTCAAAAAGAACGTTTAGAATTGATCAATCAGATTAAAGCCATAGACCAATTATATGCCCAGGTCAAGGATCTGGAGTTGTATAAGAAAAGAATGGAACTTCAAACTAAATTTAATTTTATTTCTACTTACCCAGTTGAACACCAACTTTTGGGCAGTAAGAGTAAGATGGGAGATCAGGAGAAGATGGCGGCGCGACGACAGCGCGCACGACCTCTTCGTGATGAATATCTGTTATCTGTCAAGTAGGGGACCATGCATAATTCCTGATTTGATGGAGACAGACGTGCGTGCATAGCGGAACATCTGGAAAACTTCTGAAATGCCCGCTTCGCTGCCGCTGCTATTGTGTGGTAGCCGGAATCTCTGGAGCTGGAGGCCTCGAAATCCTCGGCTTTGCGTGTTTTAGCGGCCAGGGAGAGATCGAAGGTGCTCGAGAGGCTGTATCGGAGAGGCTACTCGGAAGCTCGGAGTTTTCGGACGGATGGACTCAGGGTCGGCTGTGGTTGGCTGCTTCCAAGGTATCAGCAAATTGACGGTGCAGGGAGTTTCTCCCTTTTGTCACCGTTATCGGGGACTCGGGAGTCGATCGACTCGGGGACTTTGAGACTTTTTTTTACTGTGCCTCTGGTTGGTTCTTCATCAAATTATGGTATTGTTTTGCACTGCTGTAACTATATGGTATAATTATGTGGTTTTGTCAGTGTTAGTCTTTGGTCTGTCTTGTTTTTTGTGATATCATGACAGAGAAACATTGTATCATTTCTTAATGCATGTATGCATTTCTAAATGACAATAAAAGAGGACTGAGTGTTCTCATAATCTAAGAAAAGAAGTTCTATATTCACAGGGATAAATCTGGTAAGTCCTTAGTTAATCAACTTAGACGTCTAAAGCAAAACAACACATCACTAAAATTCGAATGAGTAATGGGAATATTACTATGGACGATTCTGAAATTAATGATACATTCAGGAATTTTTATTCTCAACTTTATACCTCTGAATCCTTTAATGGTAATAATAATGTTATGCAATTTTTAAATAGTTTAAATATTCCTAAACTTTCTTCTGATCTTAAACATAAATTGAATGAGCCATGATCCTTAGAGGAAATATCCTCCGCTATTTCTGCTTCGCAGCCTGGTATATCTTCTGATCCTGATGGGTTCTCTGCAGAACTTTATAAATCATTTTCCTCATTGTTCTTATCACAACGTAGTTTATTTTTTTCTGATTCTTTAAACAAAATAAATTGCCTGCATCATTTGATGAGGCTTGTATTATTCTTTTAGTGAAAAAAGGCAAGGATCCATTAGAATGTGCTTCATATAGGCCGATTTCTCTATTAAATGTAGATGTTAAAATTTTAACTAAAGTTTTGGCCCATAGGCTGGAGACTATTTTACCCTTAATTATCTTTGAAGATCAATCTAGTTTTATTAAAAATCGCCTTCCCTTTTTGAATATTAGGTGTCTTTTTAATATCCTGTATTCATCTTCATCAGAGATTCCTGAATATGTTATTTCTCTTCATGCTGAAAAGACGTTTGACCAGGTGGAGTGGCATTATTTATTTGCGGTTTTAGAAAAATTTGATTTTGGATATAATTTTATTAAGTGGATTAAGATACTATATTCTCATCCAATTGCATCAGTTTTGACTAATTCTCAGCAATCCCAACCATTTGGCCTTAAACATGGCACTCGACAAGGATGCCCTTTATGTCCTCTGCTATTTGAGCTGGCTATCGAGCCATGGGCAATTGCGTTTCGCAGTTGTACTGAATTGACTGGGATCTGGAGGGGCGGTCTTGAGCACAAAGTCTATCTATACGCAGATGATTTGTTACTTTGATATCAAACCCGACCACCTCCTTACCTTTGGTGTATTCACTTCTTAATAAATTTAGTCAGTTATCCGGATACAAACTTAATCTACATAAGAGTGAACTTTTTCCAATAAATAAGGAAGCACAAGCATTAAAATTTCAAAATCTCCCTTTTAAAGTAGTAAGCAATTGTTTTACTTATCTTGGTATTATAGTAACAAGGAAGTATAATCAAGCACTCTGCTCTGCACACATACAGGAAGGAGGTGGAGAGAGAAGAGAGTTTCAAGTTCCTCGGCGTCTACATCTCGGCTGACCTCACCTGGACTGCCCATATCTCCTATCAGGTGGGGAAGGCCTAACAGAGGCTCTACTTCCTAAGGAAGCTAAAGCACGCTCTCCTCCCTCATCACCTGCTGATCAACTTCTATTGGACAACTATAGAGAGCCTCCTGACATACTGCTGTGCAGTGTGGTTTGTCAGCTGCACAGAACAGAACAGGAAGGACTTGCAGCAGGTGGTGAGGGTAGCAGAGTGGGTTATTGGCACACTACCCTCCCTCAGAGACATTTATACTGGCAGACTTCAAAAGAAGGCTACTTGTATTTCAAAGGATCCCACTCATCCTGGACATAACCTGTTTTCCCCTCTACCTTCTGGGAAGAGATACAGAGCATTATGGATGGAAACAAAGAGACTCCTCAACAGCTTCTACCCACAAGCAGTGAAATGTATAACACCCCCTTCCCTTCTCTGCCCCCCTGCTAAGACGGCGGCAGCTAAATGCATCACACTTCCAGGAATGGCAGGTGTACAATAGTCCTACCCCCCACCCCCCCATCCATATATTATTAATTTTGGACTGCACTCCTGAGGTTTTAGAGTTTATTTTATGTATATATTCTTTGTCATGCTGCAAAACAAAGAGACTCCTTATCAGCTTCTACCCACAAGCAGTGAAATGTATAACATCCCCCTCCCTTCTCCGCCCCCCTCCTAAGATGGCGGCAGCTAAATGCATCACACTTCCAGGAATGGCAGGTGTGCAATAGTCCTACTGTGTTTCACTGCTCCACAATAATGACAATAAAGATATTCTTCTTCTTCTTCTAATCATCTTTTTGATGAGAATTTCAATAATCTTTTAAATTTTACAAAACAGAATCTAGCACAGTGGTCACCTCTGTCCATGCCTTTAATTGGGTGAATTAATGTAATTAAAATGTGTGTTCTTCCTAAATTTTTATATTTATTTCAATCTTTACCTCTATTTATTCCTAAAATTTTTTTTTTGATTCTTTAGATTCTATTATCTCGTCATACCTATGGAAAAGTAAACAGCCTAGACTTAATAAAGCTCCTCTTCAAAAGCCTAAAAGAGAGAATGGCTTGGCATTGCCTAATTTTCGTTCATATTATTGGGCAGCCAATATTCACAATATTATCTTTTGGTCCTACTTTTATAATCAGTCTATTTGTCCAACATGGGTGGCAATGGAATTGAACACTTATAAGAAATTATCTCTTCCAGCTTTACTTGGATTTACACTTCCTTGCCACTTTCCAAAATTTATTATTAATCCTGTAATCAGGCATACTCTGAAAATATGGGCTCAATTCAGAAAATGTCATGGCTTTTATAGTTTTTCCCTTTCTAGTCCTATTCTATACAATCATTATTTTAACCTTCTATTCAGGAATCCATATTCCAAGACTGGTGTAGGAGAGGTATCAGGCATTTTGAAGATCTTTTTATAGACAATCGGTTTGCAACTTTTGAACAGTTGCCTACAAAGTTTAATTTACTGAATACTCATTTTTTTAGATATCTTCAAATTAGACATTTCATTAGCCATTTAATACCACATTTTTCTGAACAACCTGATAAAAAAGTTGTAGACTTGTTTCTTCAAATGAACCCCTGGGGTAAAGGTTTAATTTCTATCATTCGTGTCAAATTTATGAATCTCAGACGAGCCCCTTGTGATAAAATTAAAACTGCTTGGGAGCATGACTTAGGTTTTTCTTTGTCCGATGAGTTTTGGGATTCAATTTTTAAGTCAGTCAGTTTCAATTTCTTTATGTGCTCATCATTGTCTTTTGCAGTTTAAAGTCGTCCTCAGGGCACATATGTCTAAAACCAAATTGGCGAAGTTCTATCCTATGGATGCATTAGTGATAATTTTTCAAAACTCGTTAGATTCTGGACGAGTTCCTGAGGATTGGAGGGTGGCTAATGTAACCCCAGTTTTTAAAAAAGGAGGGAGAGAGAAACCGGGGAATTATAGACCGGTTAGCCTAACGTCGGTGGTGGGGAAACTGCTGGAGTCAGTTATCAAGGATGTGATAACAGCACATTTGGAAAGCGGTGAAATGATCGGACAAAGTCAGCATGGATTTGTGAAAGGAAAATCATGTCTGACGAATCTCATAGAATTTTTTGAGGATGTAACTAGTAGAGTGGATAGGGGAGAACCAGTGGATGTGGTATATTTGGATTTTCAAAAGGCTTTTGACAAGGTCCCACACAGGAGATTAGTGTGCAAACTTAAAGCACACGGTATTGGGGGTAAGGTATTGGTGTGGGTGGAGAATTGGTTAGCAGACAGGAAGCAAAGAGTGGGAATAAACGGGACCTTTTCAGAATGGCAGGCGGTGACTAGTGGGGTACCGCAAGGCTCAGTGCTGGGACCCCAGTTGTTTACAATATATATTAATGACTTGGATGAGGGAATTAAATGCAGCATCTCCAAGTTTGCGGATGACACGAAGCTGGGTGGCAGTGTTAGCAGTGAGGAGGATGCTAAGAGGATGCAGAGTGACTTGGATAGGTTGGGTGAGTGGGCAAACTCATGGCAGATGCAATTTAATGTGGATAAATGTGAAGTTATCCACTTTGGTGGCAAAAATAGGAAAACAGATTATTATCTGAATGGTGGCCGATTAGGAAAAGGGGAGGTGCAACGAGACCTGGGTGTCATTATACACCAGTCATTGAAAGTGGGCATGCAGGTATAGCAGGTGGTGAAAAAGGCGAATGGTATGCTGGCATTTATAGCGAGAGGATTTGAGTACAGGAGCAGGGAGGTACTACTGCAGTTGTACAAGGCCTTGGTGAGACCACACCTGGAGTATTGTGTGCAGTTTTGGTCCCCTAATCTGAGGAAAGGCATCTTTGCCATAGAGGGAGTACAAAGAAGGTTCACCAGATTGATTCCTGGGATGGCAGGACTTTCATATGAAGAAAGACTGGATGAACTGGCCTTGTACTCGTTGGAATTTAGAAGATTGAGGGGGGATCTGATTGAAACGTATAAGATCCTAAAGGGATTGGACAGGCTAGATGCAGGAAGATTGTTCCCGATGTTGGGGAAGTCCAGAACGAGGGGTCACAGTTTGAGGATAGAGGGGAAGCCTTTTAGGACCGAGATTAGGAAAAACTTCTTCACACAGAGAGTGGTGAATCTGTGGAATTCTCTGCCACAGCAAACTGTTGAGGCCAGTTCATTGGCTATGTTTAAGAGGGAGTTAGATATAGCCCTTGTGGCTACAGGGGTCAGGGGGTATGGAGGGAAGGCTGGGGCGGGGTTCTGAGTTGGATGATCAGCCATGATCATAATAAATGGCGGTGCAGGCTCGAAGGGCCGAATGGCCTACTCCTGCACCTATTTTCTATGTTTCTATGTTTCTATGTTTCTAATATTAGTCCCTGGTGTCCTGGTGTGACAAATGCAAAGGAGGAGAAGCTTCCCTTATTCATATGTATTGGGCCTGTCCTACTTTGGAAAAATTTTGGAAAGATGTTTTTTTTTACTTTATCTTCTATATTAAATTGTCATTTGGAACCTGATCTTTTGATTGCTCTTTTCGGTATATCTCGAGACTCTGACAAGCATTTGATCCCGGCTAAATGACAAACATTGTCTTTTGCCTCTCTTTTAGCTGGACGTGCAGTACTCCTTAAGTGGAGAGATATAGTTCCCCCTACCCATGTTCAATGGCTGGGGGATGTTATGTCTCGTGTAGATCTTGAAAAGATTTACTATTTGCTTTTTAATTCGGACATAAAGTTCCATAAGGTGTGGGGAGCTTTCCTTGAATATTTTCGTAATTCTCACCTAGATTGACAGGTGTATTTTTTTTTCTTCCCTTGATAGGTATATGGAGGAATTTAAGGTGGGGTGTTGTATGGGAGCTAGGGTTTGAGAGTTGGCACAACAATGTGGGCCGAAGTGCCTGTACTGTGCTGTAGTATTCTATGTTCTATAGTCAGACTCTGCATTTCCAGCTTTCTTTGATTCTTTGATTAGGTAGCAGGCTGCTTTATTATTATTATTATTCATTTCTCTTTTTACTACAATATATAGTCCTGGGGTGATAAAAGTTTATCTCAAATGTCCTTTCAAATGTTTATACTTATAATATAATGGTTGGCTTGGAGTTGGGTAGTGCGTGGGTTGGGTGCTTTCCTTCTAATTTTTCACTTTTAATATGGGTGACTTGCTCATTTGTTAAGATATGTATTCTTGCTATTTTTGTCTGTATTGCAATGATCCTTCTATTTATATTATTGATTTTTTCTATGCTGTAGTTGGAAGAAAATCATAAATAAAATATTTTTTAAATAAGAAAGGTTTCCTGAAAGTAAACTCAGTGATCTTGAGCTCCAGTACAAGTTGGAAAAATTAAAGATGGAGGCTGAGGATAAGCGAAAACTGCAACAGCTCGAGTTTGAGGCTGAGGAAGCAGAAAAACAGAGGCGGTTTGCAGCTGAAGAGGCAGAAAAATGGAGGGAAGAAGAAAAACAGAGGGAGGAAGCAGAAAGACAAAGGAGGTTTGAGTTAGAGAAAATAGAGAATTTGCAACAAAGGGGTCTAGCGTTGGACTCTGGTGATAAGTTTGTGGACAGTCGAGAAGTTAAATTGGTCCCTCCATTTGATGAAACTAAGGTTGATAAATACTTCCTGTATTTTGAGAAATTGGCTCAGAGCCTAAAGTGGCTGAAAGTAAGTTGGCCTCTCTTGTTACAGAGTGCATTTAAGGGTAAGGCTCAACAGCCTTATTCTGCCCTATCAATTGAAGATGCAGTTAAGTATGAGATTGTGAAACAGGCTGTACTTAAAGCCTATGAACTGGTTCCAGAAGCCTATAGGCAAAGGTTTAGGAATTTGAAGAAATCTGTGAACCAGACTCATGTGGAATTTGCTTATAAGAAATCTGTGTGTTTTGAAAGATGGTGCACATCTAAAATTGTGGATGATAATTTGGAGAAACTGAAAAAGTTAATTTTAAATGAAGAAATTAAAAGGTGATTCCCTAAAGATATAAAGGCATATTTAGGTGTAAAGGATGCCGTCACTTTGCAAGTGTCTGCTAAATTAGCAGATGAGTTTGCCTTAACCCACAAGTTTAAATTTACCCCGAGTAAGACCTTCCAAAAGAGTAGCATGGATAGTCAGGGTAAACCAGAAATCAAATCTGGATCTAGCGACAAAGGTAAGGATGAAGGGAAACTATTAAAGCAGAAGCTCTCTGGTCCTACTTGTCACTATTGTAGGAAACCTGGTCATGTTATGGCTAACTCTTTCCTTCTAAACAAGAAGAAGGAAAAGGAGGCAATTCTAGATGCCTGTGTTCAAAATGTTGAAACACTCGTGAACCAATGGGGTTCTGCACATTCTGAGGCGAAGACATCTGGTCAGGTTAGGAAAGAATTCCTTCATTTTACGTCAGATGAGTTTGTTTCAGTAAAGGAAGGATCAACCCTGGTACTGGTGAAAATTCTTAGAGATACCGAGGCTTCTCAGTCACTTATGTTAGACAGTGTTCTAAAGTTTGGTGATGAGACTGCCATTGGTAAGGTAAATCTTATTTGAGGTATTTGGGTGTGATGTTGTTCCTGTACCTCTGCATAAGGTAATTTTGAAGTCAGAGTTAGTTTCAGGACTTGTTAAAATAGGACTACGAACCAGTTTACCGGTGGTTGTCTTATATGTCCACAGTTTCATTTTCCTGGGAGTCCATAGTTTGGTTTACTATAGGCGTCACATGACCCCAGTTTTGTTTTACTTTGAGTCTACAGTTTTGTTTCTGTGAGCGTTACCTTATGAAGTATGCTGATGGTATAAAAGGAATGTGGACAGTGCTGAGAGAGGAGTCGAGGGAATCGAAGAAAAGAGAGAGAGAGTGAAGGTCGCAGGTTTCGAGCTATCCAGGAACAGCTCACGATCGAGAAGGGTAAAGTGTAAAGCTTACCCATACCCTAAAGATTGGGTTAATCAGCAGCACACTGTGCATAGTGGAGATGTGTCTGTCCTTCGTATGATCCATGGGTGTAGATTTCGTGTCAGTCACTTTCTGAAATCGCTCTTCGTGAACTTCAGAACAGTATTCCCTGGCTGGAATCTTCAGTAACAGTTTCTTTATTCACTAGCCGTGGAATTTTTGGAATTCATCGTGATTGTCTCGTTGCTGCATTGTGAATCTACAAGTCTCTCCTCTCATCTATTTCGTGAATTACTGGGACTCTTTGAACTGCCATTTTAAGACTGTGCCTGAATAAGATTTCTCAAGAACAGGTTCTAAGTTTGACTGTAAGGGAGTTATAGATGCATAACAATATTAACTTCTGCTTAAGAAAGTAGTTTATTTAATTTTCTATATTTTTGAGTAAATGAAAATAAATATAATGGTTTTAGTATTAAATCAGGACTCAATTTGTCATCTCTTGCTGCTTGTATGTTATGAAATTGTGGCAAAATTGGGGGCTCGTCTGTATAATGAACAAAATTGGAGCTTATTGATTGATTGATTATCGATCTTATTGGCTACTATGCTTTAGATTGGCTTGCGTGGTGAAACCAGAAGCAATGGATATTGGGGCATTTCTGGCATCGCCAGACCCTAAGGCATTAGGGTTTACCAGAAAGGATGACTTGTTGGCCATTGCTAAAGAGCTGGGACTTACTGTCTTAAAACGGGATATGAAAAATGTACATATTCAGACGATAATAGCTGAGCATTATATTTCTTTGAGGGAGTTTGAAGAAGGGATATTATAAAGTTTTGATGAAAGTAAACCCAGTGATCTTGAGCTCCAGTACAAGTTGGAAAAACTAAAAAGGAAGCTGAGTTAACAGAAAAACAGCTGAAGGCTGAGTTAAGAGGAAAACAGCTCGAGATTGAGTTATGACAAAAACAGCTTAGGGCTGAGGAAGCAGAAAAACAGAGGGAAGAAGCAGAAAAACAGAGGGAGGAAGCAGAAAGACAAAAGAGGATTGAGTTAGAGAAGATAGAGAAGTTGCAGAAAAGGGGTCTAACGTTTGACTCTGGTGAGAAGTTTGTTGGCAGTCAGGAAGTTAAATTGGTCCCTCCGTTTGATGAAACAAAGGTTGATAAATACTTTCAGCATTTTGAGAAAGTGGCTCAGAGCCTAAATTGACTGGAAGGAAGCTGGCCTTTCTTGTTACAGAATGTATTTAAGGTTTAAGGGTAAGGCTCAGCAGGCTTATTCTGCCCTGTCAATTGAAGATGCAGTTAAGTATGAGATTGTGAAACAGGATGTACTTAAAGCGTATGAACTGGTTCCAGAAGCCTATAACCAAAGGTTTAGGAATTTGAAGAAATCTATGAACCAGACTCATGTGGAATTTGCGTATGAGAAAAAACGTGTGCTTTGAAAGATGGTGCACATCTAAATATGTGGATGGTGATTTTGACAAATTGAAAGAGCTGATGTTGATTGAAGAATTTAAAAGGTGCATCCATAATGACATAAAGATGAATTTGGATGAAAAGGATGCAGCCACTTTACGAGAGTCTGCTAAATTAGCAGATGAGTTTGCCTTAACCCACAAGTTTAAGTTTACCTCCAGTGAGACCTTCCAAAAGAGTAGCATGGATAGTCAGGGTAAACCAGAATTCAAATCTGGATCTAGTGACAAAGGTAAGGATGAAGGGAAACAATTAAAGCAGAAGCTCTCTGGTCCTACTTGTCACTATTGTAGGAAGCCTGGTCATGTTATGGCTAACTCTTTCCTTCTAAAAAAGAAGAAGGAAAAGGAGACAGTTCTAGATGCCTGTGTTCAAAATGTTAAAACACCTGCTCGGGCCAAGAAACTTGCTAATGCAGATGATCCTGTGCAGCATGATTCAGCTAATCGTGATAGCCCAAATAGGGAATCAGATTTTGGTGACTTATCAGGGACTTTTCTGCCTTCATTGTTTATACTTTATACTTTATTGTCGCCAAACAATTGGCACTGGAACGTACAATCATCACAGCGATATTTTATTCTGCGCTTCACACTCCCTGGATTACAAATATTAAATATTAAAGATATTAAAAATAGTTAAAATTAGTAAATATTAAAAATATAAATTATAAGTCATAAATAGAAAATAGAAAAATGGGAAATGAGGTCGTGCAAAAAAACCGAGAGGCAGGTCCGGATATTTGGAGGGTACGGCACACATCTGGATCAGGATCCGTTCAGCAGTCTTATCACAGTTGGAGAGAAGCTGTTCCCAAATCTGGCCATACGAGTCTTCAAGCTCCTGAACCTTCTCCCGGAGGGAAGAGGGATGAAAAGTCTGTTGGCTGGGTGGGTCGTGTCCTTGATTATTCTGGCAGCACCGCTCCGACAGTGTGCGGTGTAAAGTGAATCCAAGGACGGAAGATTGGTTTGTGTGATGTGCTGTACCGTGTTCACGATCTTCTGCAGCTTCTTTCGGTCTTGGACAGGACAACTTCCACACCAGGTTGTGATGCACCCTAGAAGAATGCTTTCTGCAGTGCATCTATAAAAATTAGTAAAGGTTTTAGGGGACAGGCCAAATTTCTCTAGTTTTCTCAGGAAGTAAAGGTGCTGGTGGGCCTTCTTGGCAATGAACCCTGCTTGGTTGGACCAAGTCAGGTCACTTGTGATATCGACCCCGAGGAACTTAAAGCTTTTGACCTGTTCCACTTGCGCACCACCAATGTAAATTGGGTTGTGCGGTCCGCTACTCCTTCTGAAGTCAACAACCAATTGCTTCGTCTTGCTGACGTTGAGCGATAGGTTATTGTCTTCGCACCATGCCACCAGATTCTTAATTTCCTCTCTGTACTCAAATTCGTCATTACCCGAGATACAGCCTACAATTGTTGTGTCATCAGCAAACTTATATATTGAGTTTGATGGAAACTTGGCTACACAATCATAGGTGTACAGTGAGTACAGCAGGGGGCTGAGTACACAGCCTTATGGGGCACCGGTGCTCAGAGTGATTGTAGAGGAGAACTTGTCCCCTATTTTAACAGCCTGGGTCCTGTCTGTGAGGATGTTGAAGATCCAGCTGCAGATCTGAGTGCTAAGGCCCAGGTTCCAGAGCTTAGGAATCAGTTTATTTGGAACAATCGTGTTAAAGGCCGAGCTTTAGTCAATGAAAAGGAGCTTTACGTATGTGTCTTTATTCTCCATGTGTTCTAAGGACGAATATAAGGCTAGAGAGATGGCATCTGCCATTGACCTGTCGTTCCTGTAGGCGAATTGCAAAGCATTGAGGTTGACCGGTAGGCTGTGGTTGATGTGTGCCAAAACCAATCTCTCGATGCAAACAACAGGAATTCTGCAGATGCTGGAAATTCAAGCAACATACATCAAAGTTGCTGGTGAACGCAGCAGGCCAAACAGCATCTATAGGAAGAGGCGCAGTCGACGTTTCAGGCCGAGACCCTTCGTCAGGACTAATCTCGATGCACTTCATAGCAATTGATGTGAGAGCCACAGGTCGATAGTCATTAGGCATGCTACCTTGCTCTTCTTCGGCACTGGGATTATCGTTGCCTTCTTAAAACACGAGGGGATCTTAGACTGAAGCAAGAAGCAGTTGAAGATGTCAGCAAACACTCCAGCTAGCTCGTTTGCACAGGCCTGGAGAACCCATCAAGGGACGCCATCTGGGCCTGTCACCTTCCTTGGATTTATCTTCAGGAAGGCCTTTCTAGCGTCCTCCTTGGTGACGATGAATCTCGATGCCACCAGGTCCGGTTCATCTGGAGGGAGTGGGACGCACCTCTTCTGTTCGAATCTTGGGTAGAATAAAATCTGATAATAAAGATTTCTCTCTGTCTAGGAAGGAGTATATAGAAGAACAGAGCAGAGTCACTGAGTTTGAGGCTTTAAGAGAAAAAGCTCTCTCTGTTGAGGAGATTGATAAAGTGACAGTAGGGTTTTATTTCAAAGATCCAGTGTTACTGAGGAAGTGGAGACCACCTGATATTCCTGCAAGTGAGGAATGGGCAATTGTTCACCAGATTGTAGTTCCTAAAGCCTATAGGAATGAGATTTTAACTTCTGCCATCAGTAAACTCTTAGGTGGCTATTCAGGTGTGAAGAAAACTATGAACAAAGTTTTAATACAATTCTTCTGGCCTAGTTTAAGGAAAGATGTTGCAATATTTTGCAGGACTTGTCACACTTGTCAGGTTGTAAGTAAACTTAATCAGGTCACCCCAGTGGCCCACTGCAGCCTATCCTGCATTTGGTGAAACCTTTTCTAGAGTTATTGTGGATTGCGTTGGCCCATTGCCAAAGACTAAAGCTGGTTGTCAGTATTTGCAAACTGTCATGTGTACAGCATTTAGATTTCCAGAAGCAATACCTCTCAGAAATTTAAAAGCCAAAACTGTGTCAAAGGCTCTTGTAAAGTTTTTTTACTTTATTTGGTTTGCCTAAGGAAATTCAGTCTGATCAAGGGAGTAATTTTATGTCAGGATTATTCTGGTAGGTAGTTTAAAAACTGGGAGCTAAACAGATTACATCATCTGCGTATCATTCAGAATCCAAAGGGGACTTAGAGAGATTCCATTCCACCCTCAAACCCATGATTAGGACATTCTGCATTGAAAATAAGAAGGATTGGGATGAGGGAGTTCATTTGCTTTTATTTGCAGTAAGGGAGTCAGTACAAGAGTCCCTAGACTTTAGTCCCTTTGAACTTGTTGTTTGGTCAGAGGTCCGAGGACCTTTGGCATTGTTAAAGGAACAGTGGGTTAACAATGGTCTGGATGTTGATTTGCTAGATTATGTTTTGAAGTTTAAGGGCAAAAAGCAAAGGGCTTACAACCTCCTAGCAAAGGAAAATTTAAAATTAGCACAGGAAAGAATGAAACCTTGGTATGATAAACCAGCCAGAATGAGGTCATTCAAGCCAGGGGATAAAGTGCTTGTCTTGTTTCCTATACAAACAAACACCCTGCAAGCTAAGTTTCATGGTCCTTATGAAATTGTAGCTAAAGTTAATAACGTGGACTATGTAGTCAAAACGCTAGATAGACGAAGGCGAACTCAGCTTTGTCACATAAATATGCTAAGGATTTATTTCTTGATATCCCAAAAAGAACCACAGTGACCTTACATGATGTAGATGTGGGTAATAGCAAACCTATAAAACAACATCTATATGGTACAAATATTAAAAAATGCAAACTTGCTGAACAAGAAATTTAGTATATGTTAGAAAATAATATTATTAGACCTTCTACTTTGGATTGGAGTTCACCTCGTTTCATGGTACCTAAACCAGATGGTAGTATCAGATTCTGCACTGATTACTGAAAGGTGAATGCTGTAATAAAAACAGATGCTTACCCAATCCCTAGAGTCGATGATTGTGCAGACAAAGTTGGAAAAGCTAAGTTTCTTACAAATCTGATCTGGTAAAATTGATCTGTTAAAAGGATATTGGTGTGTTCCGTTAATGGATAGAGGTAGAAAAAATTCTGCCCTTGTGACACCTTCTGGGATGTATGAATACAACGTTCTGCCATTTGGAATGAAAAATGCTCTGGGAACATTCCAGAGAATGATTAATTCTGTAATTCAAGGGTTGAAACACACAGATGCCTATATTGATGATTTACTCATGGGGAATGACACCTGTGAAGCCCTTATCTCTGCAGTGGAAAACCTGTTTGAAGGGCTCTCAAAAGCCAACCTTACAATTAACCTAGCTAAGAGAGACTTTGGCCATGCCACTGTGACCTATCTTGGTTATGTTGTAGGACAAGGCAGGTTGGCTCCTGTTCAGGCAAAGGTCAGGCAATTTCTGAGGTTCCCATTCCAACCAGGAAAAGGGCTCTTAGAAGATTTCTGGGAATGGCCAGGTATTATCTCAAGTTCTGTAAGAACTTTGCTGATATTGTTCTCGCATTGACTAACCTCCTGAAGAAGGGTGAAAAGTTTGTTTGAACAGAACATTGTAAGAGGCATCTGATAAATTGAAAGCTTTCTTATGTCACCAACCTGTGCTCAGGTCACCCGATTTTGCCAAGCCATCCTCCATAGCTGTGGATGCCAGTGATGAAGCTGCAGGAGCAGTGTTACTGCAAAGGGGTGATTATGACGATGTTGAACATCCTCATGGCTTACTTTTCAAAGAAATTCAATGAGCATCAAAGAAATTATTCCACCATAGAAAAGGAATAATTATCACTTATTTTGGCTTTGCAGCATTTAGATGTGTATGTTTGCACAGCTCAGAAACTACTTGTGTTTTATACAGATCATAATCCATTGGTGTTCTTGAGTAAGTTGAAAAACAAAAATAGAAGGTTGCTGGATTGGAGTTTGACTTTGCAAGAGTATGATCTCATGATAACTCACATTAAAGGCAAAGATAATATTGCTTTATGTCTTTCTAGATGTTAAACTTGCAAGGTAATTTTAATAATGGAGTGGAATTTAATACTTGTATATGCTCCTGCAATATGTTGTATGATAACCGTATATGTATTGTTCCACATATTGTAGATTGTAGTTAAAATGTTGCTCTTATAGATAAACATTTTCTCTTCTTGCGGGGAGGTGTGACGTGTCCACAGATTCGTTTTCCTGGGAGTCCATGGTTTGGTTTACTGTGGGTGTCACATGTCTCCAGTTTTGTGTACTTTGAGTCCACAGTTTCTTTTCTGTGAGCATTACCTTATGACGTATGCTGACGGTATAAAAGAAATGTGGGCTTAAGGGCTGAGCGAGAAGTCGAGGGAGTCAAAAGAAAGAGAGAGAGTGAAAATTGCAGACTTCGAGCTATCCGGGAACAGCTCACGAATGAGAAGGGTAAAGTTTAATGCTTACCCATACCCTAAGAACTGGGTTAATTAGCGGCACACTGTGCATTGTGGAGATGTGTCTGTCCTTCGTATGATCCATGGGTGTGGATTTTGTGACAGTCATTTTGTGAGATTGTTCTTTGTGAACTTCGGAACAGTATTCCTCGGCTGGGATCTTCGGTAACCATTTCTTCGTTTGCTAGCCATGGAATCTTTGGAATTCATCGTGATCACCTCATTGCTGCATTGTGAATCCACAAGTCTCTCCTCTCACCTATTTCGTGAATTACTGGGACTCTCTAAACTTTAAGACTGTGCCTGAGTAAGACTTGTTAAGAACGGGTTTTAAGTTTGACTGTAACGGAACTATAAACGCATAACACTGTTAACTTCTATTTAAGAAAGTAGTTTATTTAATTTTCTATATTTTGAGAAGATGTAAATAAATATAATGGTTTTAATATTAAAACCCAACTAAATTTGTCTTCTCTTGCTGCTGGTACGTTACAAAATCATAACACAAGCGAAACAAGTACTATACCTGCCCCTATACCTCCCCCCTCTCTATCAGTCAGGGTCCCAAATAAACTTTCCAGCCTTTACCTGTGAGTCTTTTGGGGTCATATACTGTGTCTGGTACTCTTGGTATGACCTCCTGTGTAATCGGTGAGACCCAATATAGATTGGGAGACCATTTCTTCGAGCACATGCACTCCATCCACCAGAACAAGTGTGACCATTCATTTTTGTTTCACTTCCAGCTGTCATTCGAATCATCCATCCATGGCCTCCTCTACAGTCGCGATGAGAACACACTCAGGTTGGAGGAACAGCACCTTATATTCCATCTGGGTAGCCTCCAGTCTGATGGCATGAACATCGATTCCTTGAACTACTGGAAATGGACCCCCTCCTTCACCATTCCCCATCCCTTTTCCATCTCTCACCTTATCTCCTTGCCTTCCCATTGCCTCCCTCTGAAGCTCTTCCCCCCTTTTCTTTCTTCCATTGTCTTCTATTCTCTCCTATTGAACTCTCCCTTCTCCAGCTATTTATCTCTTTCACCAATCAACTTCCCAGCTCCTTACTTCACTCCACCCCTCCTGGTTTCACTTGGTGTTTCTCTCTCCCCTCCCCCAGTTTTTAAATCTACTCCTCATTTTTTTTTCTCTGGTCCTGCTGAGGTGTTTCGGACTAAAATGTTGACTGTACATTTTTCCATAGATGCTGCCTGGCCTGCTGAGTTCCACCAGCATTTTGAGTGTGTTGTTTGGTTTTCCAGCATCTGCAGAATTTCTCTTGTTTTTGACTCTGACTGACTGTCCAGTTTAAGATGGCTCTACTGAAGTTGTGCAACAAGTTAGTGGGAGTTCAGGGCAGGAAATGTGACTAAAAATATTACTACTAACACCTTTTGTCTCTGTGACTTTTGCGTCATTTTTACCCTGTTAATATGATGAACAGTGTAGTTCAGTGTAGTTTTTGTATTGTTTCATGTAGCACCATGGTCCTGAAAAAACATTGTCTTGTTTTTACTGTGTATTGTACCAGCAGTTATGGTCGAAATGACAATAAAAAGTGAATTGACTTGACTTGTGGGGTGGCTAATGTGAGTAGGTTTGGGCCTACTCGGGGTGCTCCAGGGAGCAGACTAAGAACTCAATCTGATTCAGAATGCTGTTGTTTGTATAATGTGTTATTTACAGATTTTTGAAAATTGGTCTCCAGGTTTCTTCCTTTGTGATGCCTGTAAATGAACAAATCTCAAGGTGTATAATTTATTCATTCTTTACAAATAAATGTGCTTGGATCTTGATTGACCATCTGGTATGGAGGGGCCCAATGCACAGGAATGGAAAAAGCAGCAGAAAGTTGCAAACTCTGCCAGCTCCATCACGGGCTCTAGCCTCCTCAACATCGAGAAGATCTTCAATAGTGATGCCTCAAAAAGGTGGCATCCAATAAAGACCCCCCTCCCAGGACATGCCCTCTTCTCATTCCCACCATCAGGGAGGAGGCACAGGAGTCTGAAGGCACACACTCAACATTTAGGAACAGCTTCTTCATCTCTGCCATCAGATTTGTGAACAGTTCATGAGACCATGAACACTACCTCACCATTTCACTCTCTTTTTACACTACTCATTTATTGTTTTCATATTTCTGATAGTATTTATGTTTTATACTGTACTGCTGCTACGAAACAACACATTTCACTCCTGATGTCAGTGTTAATAAACCTGATTCTGAACTCAGTGGGTCAGGCAGGGTCTGTGCAGAGAGAGGGATGGTGACATTTCACAATCCTGAAGCAGGATTTCCATATGAAACATCGACCATCCCTTCACCTCCACAGATGCTGCCTGACCCGCTGAGCTCCTCCAGCAGATTGTTTCATGCTCCGCAATTATTGAATGACGGGAGAGAAGAGGGAAAAGTCAGCAGAGCCTCCCATGAGAACTGTCACAATTCAGAGAGAGACAGAGAACCAGAGTATTGACCTGAGACCCACTGGAGGGCATTTCAATGATCCTGAATTTCATGAGACACTTTGTAGACAAAAAGAACACAGGGAACTCCTGGCCTCTCATACAGGAAAATGTGCAGTCCCTTCACAATATTCTTATGGACATTTCCTTGGTCGTAACACTGCACTGTAAAACACAGACACTGTGCTCACTCAGCCTGCCTCACACCAGGCACATTTCACTCAGGGTGATTCTCATTTTGCAACATATCAATGCGGCTATAAAGAAGGCAAGACAGTGGCCATATTCCATTCGGAGTCTGAGGAAGATTTGGTTTGTTAATTAAAACACTCAAAAACTTCTATAAATATACGCTGGAGAACGTTCTGAGTGGCTGCATCACTCTCTGGTCTAGGGTTTACAAGCTGCGATACTTGCTAAAGGGGGTGTTACTGAGACTGACCACGCAGGCTGTCCAAACTTTTGCTTTGGGTCCTTTTTTCTTTTTGTTATTTTGAAACGGTAAAAGATGGAAATAAAAAAAACAAGCTTTCTTAAAATATTAAAGAAATGTGTCATCTTTAACCTTATGCCTTTTGGAAATCAGGTCATCTTTTATTCGCTTAGCTCTTCACAGCAACAGAAATTTTGACTGGGGTGCCCAAACTTTTGCATGCCCCTGTATAACAGCCACAGAGACAGTGAAGCCGGCAGCCAGTAAGGTGCGAGGTCATAATGAAGCAGATGTGATGTCAAGAGTCCAACTTACTGTGTTTTTTTTTCACATGTTATATTCACTTTTTGGTGACATTTTTGAAGCCTGTCCGATATTGGACAGAGCCCACCGAATTTGGCGTTTTAAACCACGAACCGAAATTAAACCACTTCCTGTGATTCTCTGTTTGCATTATTTTACAACCAAAGAAGTTATTCTTTGGAATGCAAGGAAAAGGAATAAGCTAATCTACGTTTGTATAATGAAGTTAAGATTCGTATAGTGGAAGATTTTGTCCGAGAGATCTATGCCGAAAGAATTAAATATCGGGAAGTGATGGCAGAATATTTTAAAATGAGCTGTCGTCCATCGCTGCGATACCCGGCACATCTATGATTACTCCACACAATGCTCGTCTAAAATGGATTGACTCTCCAGAAGATGGTTGGAAATTTATAAAAGAGTTTAAGTCCACTTCGTAAGCAATTTGAAAAGTTGATCCTTAGCTGGGAGTGGTTTGTAACGCCGTTGATGAAAGTCCGCCCTTCGTTTTATCAACTTTCAGATACAGACTTGGTTACTTGGTTAACTGTTGTTGTTTGCTTTAACAGTTAATGTAGTTCTGAATTTAACACATATATATTTACTTATTTTTTTCTTTGATTTGTAAATATTAGTTGTAGTATATATTAGTTGATTGGATTTATCCATTTTTAATACATGGCTGCGTATTTTAAATGGATTTAAGATGGCCGTCATTAATTCGGTCTTAGCTACTGTTAGACATAATATGAAAATATTTGGAATTTGTTTACTGCTTTATGTATTTTTGTTATGTCTTTTTGGTGGTGGTAACTTTTACTGTGTAAATGGAGCTGCCAATTGGAGACTGGGGTTAAGGGTCAATAGATGTCGTTCGCATATTGGACGACTTCTGGGCTTTCAGGGGAGGTGGGTGGGTCTATTAGGTTAGTTTTTTTTGACTGGGTAGTTCTGACGGGTTTTTCTTTGTCAATCATCTTGCTGTTCTTTCTGATCGAGTCAAGCTCCGACCTCTCTTCCGATTTAGGCTGCGCCTGCGCATTAGATTACTTTATAACATTCTTAAATTAAATTTTAAATATGGATTTTAATAAAATCAATATAATATCTTGGAATTTAAATGGTATGAACCAATGTATTAAGCGCAGAAAGAGTTTTAAGAAATAAAAAACACTTCATGCAGATATTTTTGCGCGAGAGACACACATCAGTAGACAAGATGAAAATCGTTTTTTTTAAATTTTGGAAGGGACCCTTATTTCATTCTTTATCAGAAAATAAAATAAGAGGAGTATCTATTTTTATTAATTCTAAAATCTCTTTTGTTCATTTTAATACTGTTACTGATTTAATTGTTACTGGTTTGTTGTGTGGTTAAAAGGTGGCTTTGGTATGTGTATATGCACCTGATATAGACAGCCTTGAATTTTTTAAGAAGCTATTTTCTGTATTGCCCAATTTAAATCAGTATAAGTTGATTATGGGCGGTGACCTTAACTGTTGTCTTAACCCATTGATTAACAGATCGTCTACCAATCCGTCACCTCCTAATAAAGCTGCGACTTGTATAAATTATTTTTTATTAGTATACGGTCTGGTCGGCATTTGGAAATTTAAATTTCCGAAATAAAAAGTTTTTTTTTTCACATGTATACCATAAATATTCAAGAATTGATTTTTTTTTTGGATATGCAATTAGTGTCCTCTGTTGTTGAATGTGCCTATGATGTGATTGCGTTGTCAGATCATGCACCTATGAAACTAACTTTGAAACTCTCTGATAATATTAACATACCTCAGTAGAGATTTAATATTTCATTGTTACAAGATTCAACTTTTGTAAATATTATTAAAGAACAAATTTCTCTGTTTTTTGAATTGAATACAACTGAGGGGATGTCAAATTTGGTTATTTGGGATATAATGAAATCTTTTCTTAGGGGACAGATAATTTCATATTCAGTAGTTTCAAGAAGGAAAACTAAAGAGGGGCTTTTGCTAATCACTAATAGGATTAAAGAAATAGATAAACTTTATTCAGTAATGCTTAGTGAAGATCTCTTTAAGGAAAGGGTGGAACTCCAAGCACAACATGATTTGCTTTTGACTTCTCCTATTGAACTGCAACTTTTTAAATCCTAAAGCCAATTTTATATTTATAATCAGGCAAATTATTAGCTGGTCAGTTAAAAGCAAGTATGGCTAGAAGACAGATTCTGAAAATAAGAAAACCTGTTAGAACTACAACGGTAGATCCTTATGAAATATGGATTTCTACTCTAATCTTTATGAGTCTGAATTTTTAGATAATATTACTTTCATGAATAGTTTTTTGCAAAAAGTAAATATACCTAAAATCTCTATTCAAGATATGAATACATTAGATGCACCTATTAAACAAGAGGAAATAGCAAGGGCATATCCCCTCTCCAATCTGTGAAGGCTCTGAGACCAGATGGATATACAGTGGAATGCTATAAGACTTTTACTGATATACCTATGCCTCATTTATGTCAAATTTTCACTGACTCTATATCCTCTGGGACTCTACCGAAAATATTCTATGAAGCTTCAATCTCTTTAATTCCTAAAAAAGATAAAGATTTATCTGAATGCGCCTCTTATAGACCAATTTCTCTATTGAATGTGGATTTTAAAATTCTCTCTAAGATTTTGGCTAATAGACTTGAGAGTATTTTACCTACTGTTATTTCTGATGACCAAACTGGATTTATTAAAAATAGATATTCACATTTTAACATTCAAAGATTATTAAATATTATTCACTCTTCTCCATCTAAAGAATCTGAATGTGTTGTTTCTCTTGATGCAGAGAAAGCCTTTGATAGGGTGGAGTGGTCTTTCTTATTTGAGGTTTTGGAAAGATTTAATGTTGGCCCGGGATTTATTTCCTGGGTCAAATTGATCTATCATGCTCCTATGGCTGCGGTTATAAATAATAATCAAAATCTCCTTACTTTAGATTATACAGGGGTACTTGGCAGGGATGTCCTCTTACCCTTTATTATTTAACTTGGCTTTAGGACCCCTCGCTATTGCTCTTAGAGATTCTAACACTGTTCAGGGATTTACGAGAGGGGACAAAGTACACAAGGTTTCGTTATATGCAGATGACCTGTTAGTTTATATTTCGGATCCTAGGAAATCTATTCCTTCTATGTTATCTATATTTTCTGAATTCAGTAGTTTTTCTGGGTATAAATTAAATTTACATAAAAAGGAGTTATTTCCTATTAATAATTACTCGGATCCAAATCATCAAGTACCTTCTACTATTGCTAAAAATTACTTTACCTACCTTGGTATTAAAATTACTAAAAATAAGGATCTCTATACATATAATTTTTTTTCCATTAATTGGCTACACCAAACAAATGCTTTCTAAATGGTCACCTACGACATTATCAATAATGGGTTGAATTAATGCTATTAAAATGATAGTTTTATTGAATTTTTTATATATATGTCAGGCAGTTCCTTCTTTTGTTCCTAAAAAGTTCTGACAGAATAGATTCTATAATTTTATCTTATATTTGGAACAATAAAAATCCTAGATTCAGTAAACCCTTATTGCAGAAATTAAAAAAGGATGGTGGTATGGCTTTGCCTAATTTTAGAATGTACTATTGGACAATTAATATTCAATATATCACTTTTTGGATTCACTGTTCAGATATACATGAATATCCTTCATGGTTGGATCTAGAGGTAAACTCGGTGGAAAGTTTCTCTTTGGCCTCTTTACTGGGAGTTCCTCTCCCTTTTTGTTTTCTAAGATTAGCAGACAAGAAATTAATCCCATTATTAAACATACATTAAGAATTCGGTGTCAGTTTTGTACATTTTTTGAGTTAAATAATTTTATTCTTTCTAGTAATATTTATTTCAATTATTTTTTTAAACCATCAACTTTGGATAAGGCCTTTTTAATTTGGAAAACCAAGGGAATAATAACTTCTTCAGATTTGTTTTTAGGGGACTGTTTAATGTCTTTTTCTCAGTTAGTGGATAAATATGATTTATCTAATGTACACTATTTTAGATATTTACAAATTAGGAATTTTTTACATGGTTTATTACCAAATTACCCTTCTGCTTATCCACCTAATATGACAGATGTTCCCTTTAACTTTAAACCATTTCAAAAAGGGTTGATAGCTATAATCTGAGGCGGGAGGACAGAGAGCAGCGCACCACGCGTGCGCAGCCCTCCGGTGAAAATGATATCATATCCGTTAAATAGGGGCCGTGGACAATTCTGATTTGATGGAGACAGACGTGAAAGCAGAGAGGAACATCTGGAGAAATTTCTGAAACGCAGGTTCGCTGCTGTTGTTACTGTGTGATCGAGAATCTTCCGGAGGGAAGGCCTTAAAATCTTCGGCTTTGCCTGCTTTTGGCGACCGAGATTGAGGTCAAATCATTCGGATAGAGATGGTGCTCGGTACTCGGTGTCGGAGAGCTGATCGGAGGCTCGAAGTTTTCGGATGACTCAGAGTCGGACTGTGGTCGGGCATGGCAGGGAGAGTTTTTCTTCCTTCACCCGTCTGCGTGAGATGTGGGACTTTCGAGAGACTTTGAACTTTTTACTGTGCCATGGACTGTTCTTTATCAAGTTATGGTATTGTTGCACTGTTGTAACTATATGTTATAATTATGTGGTTTTGTTAGTTTTTTCAGTCTTGGTCTGTCCTGTTTTTTGTGATATCACACCAGAGGAAATATTGTATCATTTCTTAATGCATGCATAACTATATGACAATAAAAGAGGACTGCATGTCTTCATAATCTAATCTATAAATGGTTATTGAGTTCACAAATGATATCTAATGATAAAATTAAACGCGCTTGGGAATCGGAACTTTAAGAGTCATTTTCTGATAATCAATGGAGTAAAATTTTCATTTGGTTAACAACTCATCTATTTGTGCCCGTCATTCTTTGATACAGTTCAAGGTAGTGCATAGGGCACATGTGTCAGAGGATAAACCAGCGCGTATTTTCTCCAATATTAATTCTATTTGTAACAGATGTAATACTGAATTGACCACATTAACTCATATATTATTGGTCTTGTATAGAGCTAGATAACTTTTGGAAAGATGTTTTTAAAACACTATCAAAAGTTTTGGATCTGGATCTACAACCTAATTTGCTTCCGGCAATTTTTGGATTATCTGTTTCTGCTCAACGTATGATAGCTTTTTCGAAATACTGGCTATGAGAGCCACTTTATTGAAGTGGAAGGATTCTAATCCACCTACGGTCTTTTATTGGCTCTCCTCCATTATGTCCTTTTTAAGTTTAGAGAAAATAAGAAGTCGGACATTTGATACATCCTTTAAATTTGAGCAAATATGGCGACCTTTTATCCAATATTTTCATTTAATTTGATTTATTACCCTTTCAATCTCGTTTCTGAAATTTTAGATTCGTTCAAAAAGTCTTTCTTTCTTTCTTTTTTGGTTGTATCCTCAAAATGGACTGCCCAGTCCATTTTTTTTGTTTGTTTTGTTTTTTTAATAGTGTAGTGGGTTTTTTTTTCCTTTTCATTTAAAAACCAATGTTTTTTCCTTTCTCTTCATAAACTGGAAAGAGGAGAATTGTTATTTTCACTTTTTTTATTACATATTTTATACTAGTTTAACAATATCTATGATTTTGACAATGTCTATCTTAATTTTGGTTTATATTGTTACTGATATATGTTTAAAATAATTTTCCTCTTGATTGTATTTATGCCTTTTTTAAATCAATAAGAAGATTAATAAAGAAAGAATTTACTGTCTGAGGGAACCATTCATTATTACAGTGGGATAGAAGCTGTCCTTCAGCCTGGTGCTACAAGCTTTCAGGCTTTTGTATCTTCTGCCCAATGGGATGGGGTATAGAGAGAATGTCTGGGGTGAGTGTGATCTTTGATTACACTGGCTGCTTTACTGAAACAGTGAGAAGTGTAGACAATGGCTGTGATTTGCTGAGCTGTGTCCATAACTCTCTGCAGTGGCTCGGAGACAAAGGGTACAGTCAGACAGAGTGATAGTGATAGGAGACTCAATAGTGGGGGGGGGCAGACAGGAGGGGCACAGAATTGACAACAGTCAGACAGAGCGATAGTGATAGGAGACTCAACAGTGAGGGGTGGGGGGGTGAAGAACCTTCAATAACTCCAGAAGACTGAGGTTAGGTAAAATACCGAAAGGCTTTTATTTGCTGCACAATACCATTTCCATGGTGAGTGTCTGCCCCTGGACTGAGGGGGAGGGGCAACGCGAAATCACCTTTATTCAGGGATCTGTGGGAGGAGCCACAGGGGCAGTCAGCAGAGGGGTGTGTCCGGACAGGTAACCCAGTTACAACATATATATATGGTTTACCACATTCACCCCTCTTTTTTAACAAGAGTCCCGCAGGGTGAAGTGACTGACAATATTTAAAACAAGTATATTTACAGGTCAAGTCTATCAGGTGGTCGAGTCCGTCGCTGTGATCTACGTAACACCGGCGGTAATTGCACCGGCGATGGCAGTTGTGCTGGCTCCGGCCTGACTTGAGGTGTCAGCACGTTAGGCATTAATCCCTCGTGCGAGTGTGTTGTGCCTGTTATGGGAGTGTCGTGTGGTGTCTGTGTAGGGCTTGGAGTGCTCGGTGTCTCGTCAGTATATATATCGGTGGATACGGGGTTAATAGTCACCACGGAGTGTTCAGGGTAGAGGCCCGGAGCTCCTGCGGGCGCCAGGTCACGGATGGAGACCGTGTCCTCCCGCCCATCAGGTAAAACCACATAGGCAAACTGGGGGTTCGCATGAAGTAAGTGAACCCTCTCGACCATCGGGGAGTATTTATTGCTCCTCGCATGTTTCCGGAGCAGCACTGACCCCGGACACATCAGCCAAGTTGGTAGGGTGGTTCCAGTGGTCAATTTTCTGGGAAAAGAAAAGAGCCGCTCATGAGGGGTGGCATTGGTGGCCGTGCATAACAGGGAGCAGATGGAGTGGAGTGCCTCGGGAAGGACCTCCTGCCAGCGGGAGACCGGCAGTCCCTTTGACCTGAGGGCTAAGAGTGTGGCTTTCCACACTGTGCCATTCTCCTTCTCCACCTGTCCAATCCCCCCTGGGGATTATAGCTCGTGGTCCTACTAGTTACAATTCCCCTAGCCAGCAGGTATTGGCGCAGCTCGTCACTCATAAACGAGGACCCTCTGTCACTGTGGATATAGCATGGGTATCCGAACAGAGTGAAGAGCTTGCGCAAGGCTTTTATAACTGACATGGTAGTGGTGTCGGGGCAGGGGATGGCGAAGGGGAACCACGAGTACTCGTCGATGACGTTAAGAAAGTACACATTGCGGTCGGTAGAGAGAAGGGGGCCCTTAAAGTCAACACTCAGTCACTCAAAGGGGCGGGTGGCCTTGATTAGCTGTGCCTTCTCGGGTCGGTAGAAGTGCGGTTTGCACTCTGTGCAGACTTGGCAGTCCCTGGTCATCATCCTGATCTCCTCAAGGAGTAAGGCAGGTTCCGGGCTTTCACGAAGTGGAAAAGCCAGGTGACCCCCAGGTGGCAAAGATCTACATGTAGGGCGTATAGCCGGTCGATCTGCGCGCTGGCACATGTTCCCCGGGATAGGGCATTGGGGGCTCGTTGAGCTTCCCAGGCTTGTACATGATGTCATAGTTGAAGGTGGAGAGTTCGATTCTCCACCTCAGAATTTTATCATTTTTGATTTTGCCCCGCTGTTGGTTGCTAAACATGAATGCGACTGAACGTTGGTCAGTCAGCAGGGTGAACTTTTTGCCGGCGAGATAGTGCCTCCAGTGCCTAATAGCTTCCACTATGGCCTGGGCCTCTTTCTCTACCGCGGAGTGCCGAATTTCAGGGCCTTGAAGGGTACGGGAGAAGAACGCCACCGGTCTTCCCGCCTGGTTGAGGGTAGCAGCCAGCACCGAGTCGGAGGCGTCACTCTCTACTTGGAAGGGAATGGCCTCATCCACCGCATGCATTGCTGCTTTGGCAAGGTCCCCTTTTATGAGGCTGAAGGCCGTGCGGGCCTCGGCTGAGAGGGGAATTGTGGTGGACTTGACCAGGGGGTGGGCCTTGTCTGCGTAGTTAGAGACCCATTGGGCGTAATATGAAAAGAAGCCCAGGCACCTTTTGAGGGCTCTGAGGATGTTGGGAAGAGGGAGTTCCAACAGGAGGGCGCATACGGTCAGGGTCAGGGCCAATGACTCCGTTCTCCATGACACACCCAAGGATAGCAAGTCGGGTGGTCACGAACACAAACTTATCCTTGTTATAGGTGAGATTGAAAGCTTTGACCGCTTGGAGAAATTTTTGGAGGTCGTTGTCGTGATCCTGCTGGTCGTGACCGCAGATGGTGATGTTATCCAGATATGGGAACATGGCCTTCAGTTGGCACTGGTCCACCATCCAGTCCATTGCCCTCTGGAAGACAGGTACACCATTCGTGACACCGAAGGGGACACGCAGGAATTGATAAAGCCTGCCGTCCGCCTCGAAGGTGGTGTAAGGACGGTCCTCCCGGCAGATGGGGAGCTAATGGTAAGCGGATTTTAGGTCTATGGTCGAGTACATGTTGTACTGTGCTATCTGATTGACCATATCCGCGATGCGGGGTAGAGGGTAGAGCTGCGTGAACCTATTGATGGTCTGGCTGCAGTCCACGACCATCCTATTCTTCTCCCCGTTCTGAACAACGACCACCTGCGCCCTCCAAGGACTTGTGTTTGCCTCAGTGACCCCTTCCCTGAGCAGCCGCTGCACCTTCGACTTAATGAAAGCTCTGTCCCCCGCGCTGTACCTCCTGTTTTTAGTTGCCACAGGTTTACAGTCGGGGGTCAGGTTGGCGAACAGCGGTGGGGGAGGGATCCTGAGGGTGGAGAGGCTGCAAGTGGTGTCGGTAGTGCGGCATTTGGCATGATGTTGGGTGGGATGCACGGGTCGGTGTGTGGGGGTGGTCAGTAGTGGGGTTTGTGACGTATCTCTACAAAACTGAGGATTTATGACAGTGATTGGTGGCAGGGGCCCATCATACTCCATTGTCACACTTTTCAGGTGGCTGTGGAAGTCGAGCCCCAATAGCACAGGGGCACACAGTTGAGGCATGACCAGTAATGTAAAGTCTCGATATTCTGTGCCCTGCACCACTAGCGTCGCTACACAACGCCCCCGGATGTCTGTTGTATGCGACCTGGAAGCCATGGTGACCCTCCGACTTACCGGCCGTATCACGAGTCCGCAATGCTGCACCCTGTCCAGGTGGATAAAACTCTCCGTGCTGCCTGTGTCAAACAGGCAGCTTGTCCTGCGCCCCTCCACCAGGATGTCCATCATTGACCTTGCGAGCTGGTGAGGAGCGCTTTGGTCGAGGGTCACAGAGGCCAGGGTTGAGTTGCTGTCTTGGTCCGGCGCGGTGGGGTGCCCTGTGAGCACCCGTTGGTCATAGGCGGTGGGAGGTGGCGCCGAGCAAAATGGCCGCCCCCGTGTCTCGCACGTGGTGACGGCGTGAAGGAAAGGTAGCGGCAGGCAAGATGGCGACCCCCATGTCTCGCACGCAGCGCTGCTCAATCCCGCTCGCGGTTTGGACTTACAGAGCTTGGCGATGTGGCCCTTCTTTCCGCAGCTGGAGCGGGAAGCTTCTCGGGCTGGGCAGCGTTTCCGGGGGTGCTTCTTGAGTCCACAGAAGTAGCACTTCACGGACTTGCGACTGGCAACAGCCGTGGTCGATTCGCTGGCGGGTTGCAGGGTCTGCGGTGCCCACGAGGCCATCGGGGGATCGCGTGCCTGGAGATCCTCGGAGTTATGCAGAGCGGCCTCCAGTGTGTCGGCCAGTTCGATCGCCGAACTTAAGGTAAGATCGGCTTCTTCCAGCAGCCGCTGGCTCACATACACTGACCTGGTCCCCGTGATGAAGGCGTCTCTCACTAGGAGCTCTGCATGCTGCGCCGCTGTCAGCTCCTGGCAATTGCAGGCTCGCACGAGTGTCCGTAGGGCTTGGACGAACTCAGCACTCGATTCCCCAGGCCGTTGTTGTTGTGTCACTAAGCGTGGCTGAGCATAGACGCTGTTTATCGGCCGCAGGTATTGTTCTTTGAGGGCGCTCATCGTGCCGTCGTACCTCGGCTGCTCTCTGATCAGCGAATAGACCCGTGGACTGACCCTGGAGAGTAGAACTCTGCGCTTCACTACGGGGTCGGTCGCTTTAATCTCCTCTAGATACGCTTTGAGGCAATCCAGCCAGAGTTTGAAAGCGTGTCCAGCTTCTGGCATTTGCAGATCGAGGTCTAATTTGTCGGGTCTCAAAGTGTGTTCCATGCTTTAAAATGTACAGTGAATAAAATTGAAGCACCTTTAATAACTCCAGAAGACTGAGGTTGGGTAAAATACTGAAAGGCTTTTATTCGCTGTACAATACGACCTCCACCATGAGTGTCTGCCCCCAGACTGAGGGGGAGGGACAAGGCGAAACACCTTTATACAGCAGTCAGCAGAGGGGCGTTTCCAGACAATTAACCCAGTTACAACATATATACATAGTTTACCACAGTGGGGCAGACAGGAGGGGTGCAGAATAGACAACAGTCAGACAGAGTGATAGTTATAGGACACTCAATAGTGAGGGAGGGGCAGACAGGATGGGCGCAGAATAGACAACAGTCAGACAGAGTGATAGTGATTGGAGACTCAATAGTGAGGGGGGGGCAGACAGGAGGGGCACAGAATAGACAACAGGAAAGTATGATGCTTCCCAGGTGTGAGAGTCAAGGATGTCCCTGAACATTTAGATTCTGAAGACACGTAGTCCCCTTTTATTGTCATTTAGTAATGCATGCATTAAGAAATGATACATTATTTCCTCCGGTGTGATATCACAAAAACACAGGACAAACCAAGACTGAAAAAACTGACAAAACCACATAATTATAACATATAGTTACAACAGTGTACAATACCATAACTTGATGAAGAAGTCCGTGAGCACGGTAAAGTTTAAAGTTTCTCAAATGTCCCACATCTCACGCAGACGGGAGAGGGAAGAAACACTCTCCCTGCCATGTCGACCACAGTCCGACTCTGAGCCATCCGAAAACTTCGAGCTCTGATCAACTCTCCAACACCGAGTACTGAGCGCCATCTCTGTCCGAGCGATTCGACCTCTTTCTCGGTCGCCAAAAGCAGGCAAGGCCGGGGATTTTGAGGCCTACCCTCCGTAAGATTCCCGACCACACAGTAATGACAGCAGCGGATGGGTGTTTCAGAAATTTTTCCAGATGTTCCTTTGTGCTTTCACGTCCATTCTCCATCAAATCAGAAATTGTCCACAGCCCCTATTTAATAGACACGACATCATTTTTCATCGGAGAGCTGCGCACGCACGGTGCGCTGCCATCTTCTCCTCCTGCCTCAAAACATTTGCAAAACATTCTCAAGGAGAACAGCAAGAGATTGTTGTAGACGTTGGTACAAATGACATGGGTAGAAAGAGGGATGAGATCCTTATTGGGAGTGAGGATAGGAGTTAAGAAAGATGTTAAAATGCAGGACATCATGAGGAGTGACTTCTGGATTACTCCGTGTCATCTGCTAGTGAGGGCATCTGACACTGGCTGCAGATCATCAGACTGTGTTGCCAATTTTTACTTTTATCCCCGTAATTTTCCTCATAATTCTTCAAGTTCAACTCCGAGTTTATTCTCATGGTCTTACGTACCCAGCAAATAAATACCATTCGAACTGGCTTTTACATGAAGTTAACATGAACTCACAATGAACAAAAATATAAAATATCATCAGGGAGATATAGTCTGATGTAGAATTAGGATTTTTGTAATGTTACTAGAATCCCCCCTTGTAATAATGATCAGTGAGGCACAGAGAATCTGTAATTACCGAGAGAAAAACTTTTATTGTCTCAACTGTAAACAGGTGGGTTCACTAACTGTCTGTGTGCACCCTACCGGAATCCCTGACCCTGCATGAACAGTCAATGAAGAGAAAAGGTATTACCCAGGAAAGGAGTCTAAGCTGGCCAGGCATTCCTCAAGGTCCCAATCTCCACATGTCCGTGGGGTCCTCCTTATCCACGATGGTTGGTCTCTGCCTGCTGGAGTGTTATCACCCCTACATATTTGGAGCTCCTGAGTCTTATACTGTTGGTCAATTCAACTGTTGGATCTCCATCCCATCGGCTCAAAGTCGCCTGACCTACCTGGGTTACCTTCTTACTGGTCATTGTACAGGGCTACAACCAACATTGTTTCATGGTTCTGCCCACCCCACGTGTCTGTCAACTCTGACTGGCCCAAACCAGTTAAATGAGGCAACCCAGACAAATTCGAATGAGATTACAGATTGCTTGTTAGGTCTAGCATTTTACATAATAAGTAGCTACTCCTCCGAGAATGGTCTCAATTTTAGCAGGTAATTACCTGATGTTCCTTGTGTCCACATTCAAATGTTCTGATTAGATCATCCAAGAGCAAGAATCAGTTCAGGCTACGTCCACACTACGCCGGATAATTTTGAAAACAAAGCTTTTTCTCTTTGTTTTGACTCTCTGTCCACACTAAAACGGCGTTTTCATCCCCTGAAAATGGAGATTTTCAGAAATGGTCTCCAGAGGGCATATATCTGAAAACGCTTGATATCCGTTGCAGTGTGTACGGGGTAACCGAAGCTTTTTAAAACCGCTGTCATGACGTGCCAGAACAGATGGCGACAGCTTGGCATTTCATTGTTTTCTTCTTATTATTATTATTTCTACCTTATTGTCGCTAAACAATTGATACTAGAGCGTACAATCATCACAGCAATATTTGATTCTGCGATTAACAGAACCTAACAATTTCAGAACAGATGGCAAAGAGACTGAAGCCAGAAGAGTTAGAAATGTACTCACAAAATATTTTGACCCATAAGTTACTGAATAAATATGTATACTCACTTTGCCCTGGTTTCTGTCCTTGCTTGTATGAAGGTGGTTTACCTAATTATGCAAGTACTTCTCTGACAATAGATGTGTAACAGCCTAATGTAACATTGTATGGAAATACAAGATAACACTGATGCAGACATGTTTTATACATTTAACGAGGTGTTTTATTAATGCAACAGAGTTAGTCAGTTTTTCAATGTTCGTCGTCAGCCAGGTCATACTGTCCATGAACTCCCTGTCGGTTGCCTCCATACGCTCCAGTATTTGTGTTTTTTTAGTTTTAAGTCCTCCTGCCAAGAGCAATTCCTTTTAAGTTTTTCTACTCTGTAACTGGATAAACGCGCATCAAGTATATCGTTTCCTCTTCGCTTGTTGTCTGTGTGTCCTGCGCATGCCCAGTAGGAGGAGATTTGCTCAAATATCGGTCTAATGTGGGCAGAGATATTTTGAAAAATACTTAGTGTGGATGCCTATCGTTTTCACTCGAAATTGGCGTTTTCAAAATTATCCGGCATAGTGTGGACATAGCCTCAGAGCTCACAAAATGAGGGGAAACAAAGACAACTGGTTTGTCTGCTTCCACTGTCCTTGATTCATCAAATCCACTCATTTTGCATACTGTAGTTTTCCTCTGGCCAATATCACTCTCCTCTTGATCCAAAGATATTTACCTTAGGATCTTTATCCTCCTCTTTTTCAGTTGACTGCCCGTAGGACTGCCATGGAGCCCCAGTCGGTGTGCAACAATTACATTCTATTAAAAAATTAACAGTTACTAACTAAATTCACCCACTTTATACTGACAATCATCGCTGCTGTTTCATAGTCATAGTCATACTTTATTGATCCCGGGGGAAATTGGTTTTCGTTACCATGAATAACTAAATAGTAATCAAACCATAAATAGTTAAATAGTAATATGTAAGTATGTAAATTATGCCAGGAAATAAGTCCAGGACCAGCCTATTGGCTCAGGGTGTCTGACCCTCCAAGGGAGGAGTTGTAAAGTTTGATGGCCACAGGCAGGAATGACTTCCTATGACGCTCTATGTTGCATCTCGGAGGAATGAGTCTCTGGCTGAACGTACTCCTGTGCCCAACCAGTACATTATGTAGTGGATGGGAGACATTGTCCAAGATGGCATGCAACTTAGACAGCATCCTCTTTTCAGACACCACTGTCAGAGAGTCCAGTTCCATCCCCACAACATCACTGGCCTTACAAATGAGTTTGTTGATTCTGTTGTTGTCTGCCACCCTCAGCCTGCTGCCCTAGCACACAACAGCAAACATGATAGCACTGGCCACCACAGACTCGTAGAACATCCTCAGCATCGTCCAACAGATATTAAAGCATTTATCCTCGATTTTTTCCATTATTTCATCTTCCATCTTCTCAGTTGAAATACATTGAGCAATACAATTATTAGGGTATGTAAAATGAATATTACAGCAGCATGTGATACTATTGTCACTCACAGTTGTATTTGAACATTTGTTCCCCAATTCCAAAACTTACTCCAAAAGCCTGGGCCACTCAATATTTCATTTCCCTTACTAGCATGTGTTTTAATTACTTTAGTGTGTTTACTCCGTCGATGGATGATCCCCCTTGCCTCCTCCACAACACGTGTCCCGTCTGCAGTCAAGTGAGGAACTGGTGGCAACTCAGTAATGCCACAGTCCCACAGATATTCATCTCTATCAGTATGTTGGATCTTGAAGTTCTCCTTCATTACTGTGTCTCCTGCTGGTTGACGCAAAGTTCATCCTCCAAAGGCCAGATCTAAAGTCACATTTCCTATGGTGATATTGTGACCTTCCAAAGGGCATTGTTTCCATCCCTTGGTATAACTTGTGGCCCTTGTTGCTATATAATATGTCTGTCCCACCAATGCATATTGTAAGAAAGACTGATTATTCACAGGCAAAATGGACAAAGAACTATTTTCATAAGTACTGAAACCACAATGTGTAAGCTTCTGTGTTGTCATTTATTCTGGGCGAGACCGGTGCTCTCCCCCTTGATGGCATCTTGATAAATCTATCCATTTACTAGTATCATTCATAGCAATAGCACATGTTGGTGGGTTATGCAAGGAGTTCCATGCATTCTTATGATATTTACCAACATTTTGAACCCTTTTCAAGGGGTAGGTTGAATTATTTTCATGTCGGGGAATGTACAATACTGCTCTGACATGAAACCTTCCTTTACCATCATAACAGGTTCCCAGTACTCTGTTGGTTATTGTAAGGCTTCTAATATGACACAATGGCACCCTTTCTCTGGCCCATTCTTTTAGATGCTCATCTGAGTCCCAATATGGTACTTGATGTGCATCAAGTTGTAATAAGTTAGTGCCAATCATGGTAAACAACTAACTAGCATACGTAGTATAATCTCAGTGTTATGCATTTCCTCAGACATGAGGTCGAAGCAGTCAATAATCTGGTTTGTTGTGTCTTGAAGGGGCTTCAGAAATTTAACCACATCCAGAGTTACCTGGGATGCATCCTGACAAATCTGATTAATTTGTAGCTGATCTAGGTAGTTTTCTGCAGTAATATCCCTGATTTTCTGCTGGAGGGACTGTATCTGGGTTTCTAGTTCTGCTATATCCAGGTTGTTGACTGTTGCTACTCTTGATGCACAACCTGCTCCCACTAATCCTAATGGTCCTCTTTTCCTTCTGTTTTTGATTGGCTTAAACTCACTCCTGCTTAGTTGTATCCCAAGAAGGTGAATAAATAATTGTTTCATGGTAGGTGAGCACCATTCAGGGACCATTATTTCAGTTAGATTAAAGATTACCTGCACTTGCTGGTGTCCTGGTACCAAAGTGACAAATTCCCCTGTATCTTCTAACACTAATCCTACCACGTTTGTATTACACTGGGTCTCACAACATTGAGGCTCTACTGTAGTTTCTGTTACTTGTGGGTGTGGAGTAGTAATTTTTCTAATACTTTTGAAAACCCGGAAAGGGTCTGGATCTTGACAAAATTCTTCTTTGTGTCCTTTACTGCTTTCCCCATTCTACTCTCCCCGTGTACTACGTTCCCCTGTGGACAGTTTGTAATGATAGAAGCAACCTTTAAGAAATGTTTGGGGTGACCACCCCAGTCGATATATCTGTAATGTAGATCACTGTCCCACTCAATATTCACATGAGTGTGATATCACAGAAATGTAACCTTACCATGTATAGCGCTATCTGAAGGCAGCTCAACAAATGGACATACAGACTGACTTATAATTACCCCCTCTGGGATCGGGAATAATATCACCTCTGGAATCTTATGGCATAGGATCTGTTCCTTTGTACCATCTGGAATACCTAGGGTTTTGTCCATGCATGTCAAGACATCTACCCTGGTATAAATCAAATCTGAGTCCTCCAGTTCTCCTTTGTTAGAGCTTATTACCCGTCTCCATTGAGAAGATTTGCTCTTGTTCACTGAGTGTTTTCTAAGCTGCAATATCACTGCTGACATGTTTGTCCACTGTACTGACTCTGGAACAAGACTGACCATGGCCCCAGTCATGGTTAATTCCATCACAGCATCCGATCCGGACTCTCAGTTGTCCATCAAGGCATCCATTTTCCCTCACTCAATTTTGTTTCAGGATAGGAGAGACAAGCACTGGCATATTTTCCTTTTCCTTTGATTTCTTGACAAAATTGCCCTGGTTCTCAGAACGGGGGAAGAGAATCACCCCTTTGATAAGAACTGTCCCCCATCTTTTTGGAACAGTTGGTCCATCCTCAAGTCTCCCCACTCAGGCCATCATGTACATCAGTTGTTATGTGCTGATGGTGATATCAGTCCTGTTTATCCCCCACCAGTTTCAGCTGGTTGATATGGTACAGCCCTTTTTATCTGGAGAAGTCAGTACTTTGCACTACTTTGTCTATAATTTCATAAGGCCCTGCAAACCTGGGATTTAAAAATGAGGTGGGTTGGTGTATTCTCACCATCACTCTTTGTCCAGGGCTTAATTGTCTGTGACTGAATTTTGAGTCAAAGTAGGCTTTATTCTGTTGCTTCTTCTTTCCAATTTGGGGGGCTGCCACATAATTGGCCTCTTCCACTGTCTCTTCCAATTGTTGTACTCACTTTTCTGACACAATCCCATCGATTTCGGGTTCTGATCTAATCCTAACAACTCCTCTAATCCTCTTATGTCCTGAGTTTATACAGGGTGAAACCAGTTGAAGATTCCACTGATTTCCTTACTATCATCAAGGCATAAGGTAATACTACTTGCCATGTTGTTCCATGTTGTTGCACCATTTTTGCAATCATATTTTTAAGTGTGTGATTCACCCTCTCCACAGTTCCACTAGACTGTGATCTCTCGGGTATATGAAATCTCTGCTTGTTCCCTGAAAGTGCCAAGACATCGTGCTTTTTCTAGGCCGTGAAATGTATCCCTTGATCTGATTTGATACTCTGGGGTAGTCCCCAGTGAGTGAATATCCTTTCCAGTAAGATTTTTCTTTCCTTTTTAAATATTTTTATTAATTATTATTGAAAATCAACAACAGAGAAAAATACATCAAAATATTCAAGATAACATATCCATATGTAGAGTAAAAGTTAAACTATCAATCAGGCTGAACAGTATATCAATAATAATCAAAAAACAAAGTATTAAAGAATTTTTATGGAAAAAAGGAAAGAAAGAAAAAAAGAACCCCTACTAACTAAAACAGAGAAAACCCCTAATAACTAAAAAAAAGAAAAAAAAACATTTGGAGCACAAACCCGGAGCTATGTGCCGTACAAGCTTCCATAAAAAAAGACATCAAACCGCCAACCAAGTATTAGAGGGGGACCATCTTAATTAACTCAAGTCAAATGATAATAACGGGCAAAAGAACCCCACCTTTTCTCAAAGTCAAATTTAGGATCAAAAGTTCGACTTCTAATTTTTTCCAAACTAAGAGATAACATCACCTGACAGAACCATTGTATAAAACTGGGATACATCTTTCCATTTTAATAAAATAGCCCTTCCAGCCAATAATGTGACAAATGCGATTACGTGCTGGTCTGATATAGAAATACCATGAATATATTGAGGAATTATACCAAACAAAACTGTCAATTTATTAGGTTGTAAATTGATTTTTAAAGCTTTAGAAATTGTAGAAAAAATAGATTTCTAAAACAGTTTCAATACAGAAAACGACCAAAACATATGTGTCAATTATGCTATCTCAGTTTTACATCTATCACACTAACTATTTACATTAGGAAATATTTTAGACAATCTCTCCTTTGTCAAATAATAACGATGTACAATTTTAAATTGAATTAGAGAATGACTGGCACAAATCGAAGAAGAGTTAACCAGCTTCAAAATTCGCAACCAATCCTCTGTTATCAAGGTTATATTAAGCTCTCTTTCCCAATCTTGCTTGATTTTAAGTAAAGGATAATTGTCCTGTTGTAATAGTAAATTATAAATTTTCCCAATAAAGCCTTTCAGTAAAGGGTTCATTTTTAAAATAACATCTAACAGGTCAGAATCTTGTATATATGGAAAATTACTTAAATATTGATGTAAAAAATGTCTGACCTGAAGATATTGCAAAAAATGTGAATATGAGAGAAAGTATTTAGTTACTAATTTCTCAAAGGACATCAATCGACCTTCTTGAAACAAGTCCATAAAGGAAAAAATTCCTTTATTCCTCCAAAGAGAAAAGGTAGGATCATTAAGTGAAGGTTTAAATAAATAGTTTCGACAAATTAAACTAAAAAGGTTAATTTTTTTAAGATTAAAAAACTTACGAAACTGATACCAAATTCGTAATGATTGATTAATCATAGGATTTATATTTAAAATAGAAGTTTTGGCTAGTTGTACAGGTAAAGGAGCTCCTAATAACGAAGCTAAATGAAATTGTTTTACAGTTTTCAATTCCACGTCAACCCAAGATGGTCGTTCCTTTTTATCGGTCCAATATAACCAAGAACACGCATAACGTATATTAACCGTCCAATAATACATTCTTAAATTAGGCAAAGTAAGACCTCCATCCTTTTTTAATTTTTTTAAATGATATTTTCCAATTCTTAGTCTTTTATTATTCCAAACAAAAGATGAAATAATAGTCAACTTAAACAGAAACTTAGTTAGAAAAATAAGAATGTTTTGAAATACATATAAAAATTTTGGTAAAATCATCATTTTAACTGCATGAATTTGACCTACTAAGGAAAGTGTAAGTGGATTCTATCAAGAAAAAAATTGCTTCATAAAGTCCACTAAGGGAGCTAAATTAGCTCTATAAAGGTCTCCATAATTTTTAGTAATGGTAATACCTAAATATTTAAAAGAATCTGTAACTTTTAAAGGGATGTTATCATATATAGAAGCGGAATCATTTAAAGGAAATAATTCCCTTTTATGCAGGTTTAATTTATATCCTGAAAACAATCCAAATTCATTTAATAATTTCAATAAGCTAGGAATAGATTCTTCAGGATTCGAAATATAAACCAAAAGATCATCTACATAAAGGGAGATCTTATGAGTAGTCCCATTTATAGAAATTCCTTGAATATTTTTAGCTTCACAAAGTGCAGTAGCCAAGGGTTCCAACATCAAGTTGAATAACAGAGAACTTACCGGACATTCTTGTCTCGTACCCTGAGAAAGCTGGAAAAAGGGGGATCTACAGTTATTAGTGATAACAGTGGCAATAGGGCTTTTATATATCAATCTAATCTATTTATTAAAATTAGTACCAAAGCCAAATTTCTCTAAAACTTTAAATGGATATTTCCATTCAACTCTATCAAATGTCTTTTCAGCATCTAGAGAGACAACACATTGGGCAGTCTTAAAGAGGGATGAGTATATAATATTTAACAATCTCTGAGTATTAGAAAAAGAATAATAGCCTTTTATAAAACCCGTTTGATCCTGAGAAATAATTTTAGCTAGTATATTCTCTATCCGATTAGCCATTATTTTTGAAAGAATTTTGGCATCCACATTTAATAATGAAATAGATCTATATGAAGCACAATCAGTAGGATCTTTATCTTTCTTAAGGATTAAAGAAATAGAAGCTTCTAAAAATGTGGAAGGTAACTCTCCTAACATAAAAGAATCCTTAAGCATTTCCAAAGTATAAGGAGTAAGCAAATGTTCAATTTTTTAATAAAATCTTACAGTAAAACCATCGAATCCAGAAGCTTTACCAGATTGCGTTGAAAAAATAGCTTTCTGAATTTCTCTTTCAGTAGAAGGAACATCAAGAATTTGCTAATCTTCAACAGATATTCTAGGAAAATCAATCTTTTGTAAAAAGGCATGCATATTAGAAGGGTCAGCTGGAAACTGAGATTTATAGAGTTCACTGTAATGGTCTTGAAAAATTTTATTAATATCTTCATAATTACAAGCTAAACTACCATCTCTCTTACGAATTTTTAAAATTTGTCTTCTAGCTCTAACTGCTTTAAATTGAGATGCTAATAGCTTGTTACTTTTATCTCCAGACATATAAAATTGGCTTTTTAATTTAAGCAAATTTCTTTTAATCGGGTAAGTTAATAGTAAATTATATTGAGATTGAAGTTCAACCCTTTGTTTAAATAAATCAACATTAGGAGAAACTGCATAAGTATTATACAGATCTTTAATTAGTTTGGAAATTCTATCTAACTCTATTTTTGTCTGTTTCTTAAGTTTAGCCTAATAAGATATTATCTGACCTCGCAAATATGCTTTGAGTGTATCCCATATAATCAATTTCGAAACATCTCCCGTATTATTAAAAAGAAAGAAATCTTTTATCTGAATCTCTATAAATTTAACAACGTCTGAGCTTTGCAATAAATTTTCTGGAAAGCGCCAAGGCAAGTTTACATTGCTAACAGCATTTAACTCAAAAGTTAAACTTAAAGGCGCATGATCCAAGACAGCAACAGCATCATATTCACATTTCTGGACTTTGGACAAAAATTGGAAATCAGCTATAAAATAATCAATTCTCGAATATTTATTATGAAGATGTGAATAAAAAGAATAACCTCTGTCATTAGGATATAAATTTTTCCAGATTTTTATCAAACCATAATCAATGAAAAAGGAATTAATAAGTGTTGCGGAACGACTCAGAAGCTGCTGATTGGTTGAACTTTTGTCAATCAAACGATTTAAGCAACAGTTGAAGTCACCTCCCATCAGCAGCATATATTCATTTAAGTCTGGTAATAAACCAAATACGTTTTTAAAAAAGAAGAATCATCTACATTAGGTCCATATAGATTAACCAGGACAATTTTTCTATTACAAATAGTTCCTTCAATAATTAAAAATCTACCATTATTATCTGAAACAATGTCTTCTTGAATAAATAAAATATTAGATTTAATAAAAATAGATACTCCTTTTGTTTTGGTTTGACAAGTGGCATGATATTGAAGGCCCTTCCATGTTTTAAAAAATCTATTTTGATCGCCCGTTCTAATATGCGTTTCTTGAGCAAAAATTATATCAGGCTGGAATCGATTAACAACTTTAAATGTCTTCCTTCGCTTAATAGGGTGATTCCAGCCATGTACATTCCAACTAATAACGTTTATCGGTTTAAATACCATTCAATATTATTCTGAACATGACAACAGATGCATACCATCGCGGGCTAATCCAAGATGGCGGTGATGAATATAACCAAATAGAAAACACGCATGCTCCGGAACTCCATAATGGGAAAAATACAAAAAGTGTGTGTGAAAAAAAATCCCACAATAAACCCCAAAATACAAAAATACCCCCAAACATCCCACCATCCCCAAGGAAGAAAATCCGGCGAAAGAAAGAAAAAGCCGGAATGCATCCCCAAGAAAAAAGACATAAGAACGGAGTTCCGCGTGCCGCTCAGTTTAAATAATGATTAAAAGTTTTTTTCTCCCAATTACCCCCTCCCCCCTTACAAAGAAAATACGTAACCTTAAGATAAAAAAAGCCCAGCAAAGAAAAAAATGTTTATAGTTAATCAATGAAAATAAGCTAAAGGAATGCAACGACAGTGCAAAGACGCCAAAACAATACTACTAACTCAAACAGTATAATCTCTAAAGAGAGAAAAGCAGCGTCATTATTCTTTAACTTACTACCTTATTTAACAAAAGAACTAAAGCTAATTATCTATTACTAAACACTCCAAAAAAAAAGAAAAACAATCTATATAAACTGCAAGCAACCTATCTCTTCATTAATAAAGCAAAAGAAAAATAGAAACAGATAATCAAACCAGTTCACAATCTATCCGCTGTATTAATTCACTCCGTGTACTAAACAGCCTTCAAAAAAAAAGTCATTCTTTAATCAAACCAAGAAGACCACCTCTTCTTAGTAATCCATCGATCAAAAGATATCTTCAGCATACCGAGATCTTCAAAGCCTGTTTTCTTTCGGAGAATTATTCAGAGACTCTAATATTTTTCATACGTCAGACAATTCCACAATAGAATTGACAAAATCCAGTGCTGCTTGGGGATCCAAGAAGACACGAGGAGTACAGTCTTTAGGAAATAGCTTTAGTTTCGCTGGATATCTCAGGGATGGAAACAGAGTCTTTTTGTAAGCAATCTTCATGACCAGTATGAATTTAATCCATTGTTGCATAACTTCCCGTGGATAATCTTCATAAAAACGGATCTCGGAACCGTTAAATTTAAAAACTTTATGTTTTCTTGCACATTTTATAATTTGGTCTTTAACTTTAAAGCGAAGAAAGTTGACTAAAATTGATCGAGCTTTACCTGACGCAGTGAAAATTCTGTGAGCTCTTTCAATGTCGGGAGGCTGAGATAGAATATCTGGGAACAGAGATTGAAACAGATTGGCAAAATAATCCAATAGATCTCCAGATTCTGAGCCTTCCAGAAGACATAAAATACAAATGTTGTTCCTTCGAGACTTTGCCTCTAAATTGACAATTTTGCGTTGAGCCTGTTCCAATCGGGTTGAAATATCCGCAATCTGACATTTCGATTCTTTAAGCCCAGTATTCAGGGAAAGAATATTTTCCTCAATAGTCTGTAAACTCTGTCAGAACGACTTCAACTCAGAAGTGTTATTATCCATTTTGTCATCGAGATCCATCAACATGCATTCCAAATGTTCAGCCCAGACAGGCATGTCTTCTGATTTTTCTTTCAAAGTTTTTCCCTTTCCATTGCTGGGTTCAAAAGGCTGTTTTCCACTTCTTAAAGGATACGACATAATGGCCACTATTTCCCTTCAAGATCCAGAAAATAAAAGTTGAATAATTCAAGGTTTAGACTGGGGAAAAGGAGGAATTAAAGGCAGCCACAGAATTTATATGTTACTCCGTTGAGCTGCAGGTGGAACTCTCCAGTAAGATTTTTGCAGTGGCCTTTGCTGTGTTTGTCTTAACTGGGAAAGCTTCCACCCACTTCGTAAAGGTGTCTATTATTACCAGAATATATTTGTACCCTTCTGGGGTGGGCAGTAAGGGACCAACATAATCTATCTGCAAATTAGTCCAAGGCCCTTCCACTGGTCTGGTGTGTTGAAGGGCTCCTTTCTTTACATTTCTATCAGGATTATATTGTGCACAAATCAAGCAATTTTTGATATAGTGCTCCACATCATCCATGCACCTCCTGTAACAGCACTGCTGAGAGGGTGGTATCAGTTGGAGCCACATCCAATGAGAATGGCTCAGTCTGATTTGGGGTTTTTAGAGCAGGCGCAGTTTCCAATGCTTGCTTCAGAGCTGTGATGGCCTGAGTATGTTCTGATTTCCGTTCCCACGTCACACTCTTTTTCAGTAATTCCATTAAAGGAGCTGCTTTAGTGGAAAATCCATCAATGTGAACTCTACAGTATCCTACCAGCCACAGAAAGGACTGCAGCCCCTTCAGGTCTTGGGGAATAGGGAGTTTCATCACCGATTCTACTCTTCGCTTATCAATTTCTCTTCTTCCCGGTGTCAAGATCATTCCCAAATAACTAACTTCTTGTTTCATCACCAGAGATTTTTTAGGGTTTACCTTTCGTCCCAATACAAATAATAATTGCAACAGTTCTGTCAATAGCTGATAATGCTCCTGTTTGGTTTCAGTCTGCAGGATTAGATCATCTACATATTTCATCAGGCACTCAGGCTTTGAAAACTGTTTTAACCCTTCCCTTTGGTGAAATATTGATGGGGGAATTGTGGAACCCCTGTGGCAGGGCAGTCGATGTATACTGCTGTCCCTGAAAGGTAAATGCAAACTTGGATTGACACTCTCTTTCTAGTGGGATAGACCAAATCCATTATTTATGTCTAAAACTGAACCATTGAACTCTGTCATTCTGTTTGACCTCTGTCTCCGGGTTAGTTGCTATAATAGGGGCTGTTAACGAAGTTACTTTATTCAACTCTCAAAAGTCTATTGTCAACCTCCAACTACCATCCGGTTTCCTCACTGGCCATATGGGTGAGTTACTAGTGGAGGTCACTGGCCTCAGTACCCCTTGTTGTACCAAACTCTGTATTACCTTCCTCTGCTTTTTTGGAAAACTCATATTGCTTCTGTGGCTTGGGGTCTGGGCCTTGTATGCACACACTGCCAGCTATCTTTCCGCAGTCATGCTTGTGCCTTGCAAATGCCCCTGAGATTTGTGCAGTAATTTGTTGCATCATCTGATCATTGCTCGTCTCCTCCGATTTTATCTACATTTCATCCACTGTACATATTCCATCCTGCCAGAATCTGCATGTTGTGTATGTTTTTCATGCCACGCATCTGCAAAATCATACAATTAATTGGGTCAAAACAAAGAACAGGAATTCTGCAGATGCTGGAAATTCAAGCAACACACATCAAAGTTGCTGGTGAAGGCAGCAGGCCAGGCAGCATCTATAGGAAGAGGCGCAGTCGACGTTTCAGTCGTTAGTCCTGACGAAGGGTCTCGGCCTGAAACATCGACTGCGCCTCTTCCTATAGATGCTGCCTGGCCTGCTGCGTTCACCAGCAACTTTGATGTGTGTTGGGTCAAAACAAAGCCCTGCTTTGGCCATGTAATCACTCCCCAGTCTATATTCCTGCCTCCTGGGTAATTCCACCAACACTACCGAATGTTTCAATGCAATGTCTCCTATTCTAACTTCCAATGGTACAGTCATATGTCCCACTTTTGAATGTCCTGTGAATTCTGTTAGGATAATTTTACCCTTGTATCTCCCAATTTGCATTATTTACATTAGTGGTGTTGACACTGATTCGCGATTCTTCAGTGTCCATTAAAAGGTAACAGGGTGGCCTCTGACCCTACCACTCACTAGAGGTCTTCCGGTTTCATCCCACCTTGTGTCACACATCCATGTTGGTGAGGCCTCACACCATCACTGAGGCATGGGGTACAATTCCCTGGATCATGGTGCCTCCACCCTGTTATTTTGGGAGCTCCATCTTTCTTACTCTTCCAAGGGCAAACCGTATTGCTCTGCTCTTTCTCGCCTGAGGCTTGGACATTCTCTCTTAATGAGACCCTCTTGGTCACAGTTATAGCATTTAATTACTCCACCTTCAGTTCTACCTGTTCCTGGCCCTGTTCCATTTCCTCTGCCCTTCCTTGCCCCTTGATAGTGTAGCAGGGAACCCCTCAGGGTGGGTCTCATACACTCATTTCTCCAGGCAGGTGCCTGACTTTTAACAGACTTCACCTTTCTACTAGCGAGTTTAATTGGTCTTTGTATCTCTTCTTCCTATGCTCTACTCATTTTCCTCAATAGCCATGCCTCAGTATGTGTGGGTTCAGAAGGTTCAAACATTTCCAGTGCCTTTTTAGATTCATCGGTACAGTGAGACACCAGTGACCTCAAACCTCTATTTGAGGCCTCTAGACCTAAATGGTCCCTCTCAAATACTATCCCATTAACCCCTTGGACAGAGTCCATAAACGGGGTGCCAATGCAGTAGAACGTTCAGCTCTCCTCTGATAACATTTGGCTAGCGCGTCTACCGGGTCCCCTCTGTTAACTCCCATAACAGTCATTATTACGTTTTTCAATTCCTCACTTGTTCCCCCACCGTGTCATTGTATATAGAAAAAACATAGAAAACCTACAGCCCAGTACCTCTGAGCAAAATTTGCTGATGACACTAAACTGAGTGGAAAAGCAAATTGTACAGAGGATGTGGAGAGTCTGCAGAGGGATATAGATAGGTTGAGTGAGTGGGCCAAGGTTTGGCAGATGGAATACAATGTTGATAAATGTGCGATCATCCACTTTGGAAGGAATAATAGAAGAGCAGATTATCATTTAAATGGTGAAAGATTGCAGCATGCTGTTGTGCAGAGGGACTTGGGAGTGCTTGTTCATGAATCACAAAAAGTTGGCTTGCAGGTACAACAGGTTATTAAGAAGGCAAATGGAAAGTTAGCCTTCATTGCTAGAGGGATTGAATTCAAGAGCAGGGAGGTCATGCTGTAACTATACAGGGTACTGGTGAGGCTGCACCTGGAGTACAGTGTGCAGTTCTGGTCTCCATACTTGAGGAAGGATATACTGGCTTTGGAGGCAGTGCAGAGGAGGTTCACCAGGTTGATTCCAGAGATGAAGGGATTAACCTATGAGAAGAGATTGAGTCGCCTGGGTCTATTCTCTCTGGAAATCAAAAGAATGAAAGGGGATCTTATAGAAACATACAAAATTTTGAAAGGGATAGATAAGATAGTTGTTTTCATTGGTAGGTGAGACTAAGACTAGGGGACATTGCCTCAAGATTCAGGGGAGAAGATTTAGGATGGAGATGAGGAGAAATTGCTTCTCCAAAAGTGTGGTGAATCTGTGGAATTCTGTGCCCAGGGAAGCAGCTGAGGCTCCTTCACTAAATATATTTAAGATACAGTTAGATAGATTCTTACATAGTAGGGGAATTAAGGGTTATGGGGAAAAGGGAAAAAATAGGTGGAGCTGAGTTTACGGACAGATCAGTCATGATCTTATTGAATGGCGGGGCAGGCTCGATGGTCCGGATCGCCTACTCCTGCTTCTAGTTCTTATGTTCTTATGTTGGCAGAACCATGAAGCAGTGTTGGTTGTAGCCCTGTACAATGACCAGTAAGAAGGTGACCTAGGTAGGTCAGGTGACCTTGAACCAATGGGATGGAGATCCAACAGTTGAATTGATGAAGACTATAACAGTCAGGAGCTCCAAATACGTAGGGGTGATAACTCTCCAGCAACCAGAGACTAACCATCGTGGATAAGGAGGACCCCACAGACATGTGGAGATCGGGAGCATGAGGAATGCCTGGCCAGCATAGGCTCCTTTTCCGGGTAATAATTTTCTCTTCATTAACTGTTCATTCAGGGTCAGGGATTCCAGTAGGGTGCACACAGATAGTTAGTGAACCCACCTGTTTTCAGTTGAGACAATAAAAGTTTTCCTCTTGGTAAATACAGATTCTCTGTGCCTCACTGATCATTATTACAAGGGGTGGTTCTTGTAACATTACAAAAATCCGAATTCTACCTCAGACTATATTTCCCTGATGGTATTTTATATTTTTGTTCATTGTGAGTTCACGTTAATTTCATGTAAAAGCCAGTTTGAATGGTATTTATTTGCAGGGTACGTAAGACCACGAGAATAAACTCGGAGTTGAACTTGAAGAATTACAAGGAAAATCACGGGGATAAAAGTAAAAACTTGGCACCACAATCTGATGATCTGCAGCCAGTGTCACGTGCTCTCACCGCAGATGACACTGGGAGTAATCCAGAAGTCACTCCTCATGACGTCCTGCATTTTAACATCTTTCCTAACTCCTATCCTCACTCCCAATGAGGATCTGATCCCTCTTTCTACCCATGTCACTTGTACCAACGTCTACAACAATCTCTTGCTGTTCTCCTTGAGAATGTTTTGCAAATGTTCAGGAACATCCTTGACTCTCACACGTGGGAAGCAACACACCATCCTGTTGTCTATTCTGCACCCCTCCTGTCTGCCCCCCCCCTAACTATTGAGTCTCCTATCACTATCACTCTGTCTGACTGTTGTCTATTCTGCACCCCTCCTGTCTGCCCCCCACTATTGAGTCTCCTATCACTATCGCTCTGTCTGACTGTTTTCTATTCTGCGCCCCTCCTGCCTGCCCCCTCACTATTGAGTCTCCTATCACTATCACTCTGTCTGACTGTTGTCTATTCAGTGCCCCTCCTGTCTGCCCCCCCACTATTGAGTCTCCTATCACTATCACTCTGTCTGACTGTTGTCTATTCTGTGCCCCTCCTGTCTGCCCCCCCCACTATTGAGTCTCCTATCGCTATCACTCTGTCTGACTGTTGTCTATTCTGCACCCCTCCTGTCTGCCCCCCCCAACTATTGAGTCTCCTATCACTATCACTCTGTCTGACTGTTGTCTATTCTGTGCCCCTCCTGTCTGCCCCCCCTCACTATTGAGTCTCCTATCACTATCACTCTGTCTGACTATTGTCTATTCTGCGCCCCTCCTGTCTGCCCCCCCTACTATTGAGTGTCCTATCGCTATCACTCTGTCTGACTGTTGTCTATTCTGCGCCCCTCCTGTCTGCCCCCCCTCACTATTGAGTCTCCTATCACTATCACTCTGTCTGACTGTTGTCTATTCTGCGCCCCTCCTGCCTGCCCCCTCACTATTGAGTCTCCTATCGCTATCACTCTGTCTGACTGTTGTCTATTCTGCACCCCTCCTGTCTGCCCCCCCACTATTGAGTCTCCTATCACTATCACTCTGTCTGACTGTTGTCTATTCTGCGCCCCTCCTGTCTGCCCCCCCCACTATTGAGTGTCCTATCGCTATCACTCTGTCTGACTGTTGTCTACTCTGCACCCCTCCTGTCTGCCCCCCCACTATTGATTCTCCTATCACTATCACTCTGTCTGACTGTTATCTATTCTGTGCCCCTCCTGTCTGCCCCCCCCTCACTATTGAGTCTCCTATCGCTATCACTCTGTCTGACTGTACCCTTTGTCTCCGAGCCACTGCAGAGAGTTATGGACACAGCTCAGCAAATCACAGAAACCAGCCTCCCCTCCATGGACTCTGTCTCTGTCAACACTTCTCACTGTCTCAGTAAAGCAGCCAGTATAATCAAAGATCCCACTCACCCTGGACATTCTCTCTATACCCCATCCCACTGGGCAGAAGATACAAAAGCCTGAAGGCCTGTACCACCAGGCTCAGGAACAGCTTCTATCCCACTGTAATAATGAATGGTTCCCTCAGACAGTAAATTGGACTCTTGACCTCACACCTGCCTCGTGATGACCTCGCACCTTATTGTCTGCCGGCTTCACTGTCTCTGTGGCTGTTGTACCTTATGCTGCATTGTTATTGTTTAATCTTGTACAACCTCAGTGCCCTGAGTAATGATTTGACAGCTTCTTCCCCTCGACCATCAGATTTCTGAACAGTCATGAACACTACATTGTTATTCCTCTTTTCCACCATTTAGTTTTTATTGTAACTTACAGTAATACTTTTTATGTATTGCACCGAGCGTCTGTCACAAAGCAGTAAATTTGACGACATATGTCAGTGACAATCAACATGATTCTGGCTCTGGGTCACTGCACCTTGGTACATCTGACAATAATAAATCAATTTCAACTGAAGATGCAGGGACCCCACTGAGGATGGAGGGAGCTGTACTGGTTGATTTAAAGCACAGAGACCTGAACTGATGTGACACCTTTCTGGGTCTTGCCATGTCTCAACATGATTTCCTGCAATTTTGGAGGCTGGTGTTGTGAACCTCACCCAGACCAGCCCCATCAGAAACCGGCTACAAGATGTTCCATAGAACATAGAATAGTACAGCACATTACAGGCCCTTCAGCCCACAATGTTGTGCCAACCCTCAAACCCTGCCTCCCATATAACCTCCCACCTTAAATTCCTCCATATACCTGTCTAGTCGTCTCTTAAACTTCACTAGTGTATCTGCCTCCACCACTGACTCAGGCAGTGCACTCCATGCACCAACCACTCTCTGAGTAAAAAACCTTCCTCTAATATCCCCCTTGAACTTCCCACCCCTTACCTTAAAGCCATGTCCTCTTGTATTGAGCAGTGGTGCCCTGGGGAAGAGGGGCTGGCTGTCCACTCTATCTATTCCTCTTATTATCTTGTACACCTTTATCATATCTCCACTCATCCTGCTTCTCTCCAAAGAGTAAAGCCCTAGCTCCCTTAATCTCTAAACCAGGCAGCATCCTGGTAAATCTCCTCTGTACCCTTTCCAATGCTTCCACATCCTTCCCATAGTGAGGCGACCAGAACTGGACACAGTACTCCAAGTGTGGCCTAACCAGAGTTTTATAGAGCTGCATCATTACATCGTGACTCTTAAACTCTATCCCTCGACTTATGAAAGCTAAAACCCCATAAGCTTTCTTAACTACCCTATCTACCTGTGATGCAACTTTCAGGGATCTGTGGACATGTAACCCCAGATCCCTCTGCTCCTCCACTCTACCAAGTATCCTGCCATTTACTTTGTACTCTGCCTTGGAGTTTGTCCTTCCAAAGTGTACCACTTCTCACTTCTCCGGGTTGAACTCCATCTGCCACTTCTCAGCCCACTTCTGCATCCTATCAATGTCTCTCTGCAATCTTCGACAATCGTCTACTCTATCTACAACATCACTAACCTTTGTGTCGTCTGCTAACCCACCCTTCTACCCCCGCATCCAGGTCATTAAAAAAAATCACGAAAAGTAGAGGTCCCAGAACAGATCCTTGTGGGAAACCACCAGTCACAATCCTTCAATCTGAATGTAGTCCCTCCACCACGACCCTCTGCCTTCTGCAGGCAAGCCAATTCTGAATCCACCTGGCCAAACTTCCCTGGATCCCATGCCTTCTGACTTTCTGAATAAGCCTACCATGTGGAACCTTGTCAATGCCTTACTAAAATCCATATGGATCACATCCACTGCACTACCCTCATCTATATCCCTGTTCACCTCCTCAAAGAACTCGATCAGGCTTGTGAGACATGATCTGCCCTTCACAAAGCCATGCTGAGTGTCCCTGATCAGACTATGATTCTCTAAATGCTCATAGATCCTATCTCTAAGAATCTTTTCCAACAGCTTTCCCGCCACAGCCGTAAGGCTCACTGGACTATAATTACCCGGACTATCCCTACTACCTTTCTTGAACAAGGGGATAACATTCACCTCCCTCCAATCCTCCAGTACCATTCCTGTGGACAAAGAGGACATAAAGGTCCTAGCCAGAGGCTCAGCAATCTCTTCCCTCACCTCGTGGAGCAGCCTGGGGAATATTCCGTCAGGCCCCGAGGACTTATCCATCCTAATGTATTTTAACAACTCCAGCACTTCCTCTCCCTTAATATCAACATGCTCCAGAACATGAAGCTCACTCATATTGTCTTCACCATCATCAAGTTCCCTCTCATTCGTGAATACTGAAAAGAAGTATTCATTGAGGACCTTGCTCACTTCCACAGCCTCCGGGCACATCTTCCCACCTTTATCTCTAATCGGTCCTACCTTCACTCCTGTCATCCTTTTGTTATTCACATAATTGAAGAATGCCTTGGGGTTTTCCTTTACCCTACTTGCCAAGGCCTTTTTATGCCCCCTTCTTGCCCTTCTCAGCCCCTTCTTAAGCTCCTTTCTTGCTTCCTTATATTTCTCAATAGACCCATCTGATCCTTGCTTCCTAAATCTCATGTATGCTGCCTTCTTCCACCTGACTAGATTTTCCACCTCACTTGTCACCCATGGTTCCTTCACCCTACCATTCTTCATCTTCCTCACCGGGACAAATTTATCCCTAACATCTTACAAGAGATCGCTAAACATCGACCACATGTCCATATTACATTTCCCTGCAAAAACATCATCCCAATTCACACCCACAAGTTCTAGCCTTATCGCCTTATAATTTGCCCTTCCCCAATTAAAAATGTTCTTGTGCTCTCTGATTCTATCCTTTTCCATGATAATGCTAAAGGCCAGGGAGCGGTGGTCACTGTCCCCCAGATGCTCACCCACTGAGAGATCTGTGACCTGACCCGGTTCATTACTTAGTACTAGATCTAGTATGGCATTCCCCCTAGTTGGCCTGTCCACATACTGTGACAGGATCCGTCCTGGACACACTTAACAAACTCTGCCCCATCTAAATTCTTGGAACTAATCAGGTGCCAATCAATAATAAGGAAGTTAAAGTCACCCATGATAACAACCCTGTTATTTTTGCACCTTTCCAAAATCTGCCTCCCAATCCACTCCTCTGTGTCTCTGCTGCTACCAGGGGGCCTATAGAATACCCCCAATAGATTAACTGCTCCCTTCCTGTTCCTGACTTCCACCCATACTGACTCAAAAGAGGATCCTGCTACATTATCCACCATTTCTGTAGCTGTAATAGTATCCCTGACCAGTAATGCTACCACTCCTCCCCTTTCCCCCCCTCTTTATCCCTTTTAAAGCACTGAAATCCAGGAATATTAAGAATCCATTCTTGCTCTGGTGCCAGCCAAGTCTCTGTAATGGCCACTGCATCATAATTCCATGTATGTATCCAACCTCTCAGTTCATCACCTTTGTTCCTGATGCTTTTTGCATTGAGGTGCACACATTTCAGCCCTTCTACCTTACTGCCTTTAACAGTTTATTCTGCTTCTCTTTCATCAAAGCCTCTCTGTATGTTAGATCTGGCCTTACTCCATGCACTTCTTTCACTGCTCTATCGCTCTGGGTCCCATCCCCCTCGCAAATTAGTTTAAACCCTCCCGAACCATGCTAGCAAACCTACCTGCAAGGATATTGCTCCCCCTTGGGTTCAGGTGCAACCCATCCAATCTGTTCAGGTCCCACCTTCCCCAGAAGAGATCTCACAGATCCAAAAATCTAAAACCCTGCTCCCTGCACCAACTCCTCAGCCACGCATTCAACTGCCATCTCCTCCAATTCTTACCATCACTGTCACGTAGCACTGGCAGCAATCCTGCAAACACCACCCTTGAGGTCCTGTTCTTCAGCCTTCTGCCTAGTTCCCGAAACTCACACTTCAGGACCTCATCCCTCTTCCTGCCTATGTCCGAGAATGTTAGTGGCTAAAGAAAGCATTAGCAGGTAGGTTCAGCAGACACTGTAGTCAAATGGCAGGATAGCCTTGATTAGCAAGATTTTGGAGTTTAAAATAGAGAAGTTTTGTTGCTAGAACAGCGCGTACAGTTCTGGTGCCCTGAACAACAGGGACATTGGAGACAGTGTAAAGGAGATTAACCAGGCTAATTCCTGACATGAGAGGGCTGTTCCACAGACAGACAGTAAATAGATTGTGGTTGCATTGGATGGACTTTGAAAGAATGAGGGATAAACTTATCCTTCCCGTCAACTCACAATCCGGCAGCGTGCTGAGTGGCTCTCAATAGATCCAATGGTATCGCAGCACAGAGCAGTGGGTCCGCCCCCAAAGATTCAGAGAACACGGAAATAACAAGAGCAGTTCAGAGATATTTCAGAGGAAAATGGAGAATCGATGGAAAGGTGAGTAGCGGGGCAGAGGATTGGGATGAGAGAGGAGAGGAGAGGAATGGGTTGGGAAGGAAAGAGTGAAAGGGAGAGTCGAGAGTCGGGGGATGGCATACTCTCTTCTATGTGACCCTTCTGGCTCCAACACCTCTCCCTGTTTTTGTCCAGGAATGGGCAGGGGGAGAGGTTTCTGGGACTGCGAGCAGGTGGGTGGGGTGTGGGAGGTGGGTCTACTCCTAGTTCTGAACTATACATTGTGCAATACCTGCCCTCAGACACCCCAGCGGGGCGTCACAGAGATGCTTCCTGTGGGAAGATTACAATTAACCTGTTGTGTTCACATCCCTCGGGATCTCATGTTCCCAGGACATGGTCTACTGACCCATGACAGCTGGTGCCCATCACCGAGCTCAGAGGAAAGTTAAATCAACCCTATTCCCTTCCGTTAATCAGAATCTGTCATAGTCCAGTCCGTGAAGTCCGTGAAGTCTATGTTCCGGTTCATGGTCTGGTCCATGGTTCCATGTTCTGGGGTTTCTGGTTTTCCCCAGTTTCTGCTGTGGGCACAGGTTTCTCGCTTTGGGAGCTGAGACATCAATACCTCTGCAAACCAGGGGTTCCCAGTTGGATTGTCCTGTTCCCCTCCCTGTCTTTTCCCCCCTGGCCTGACTCTCTGCCTGCTCACCTAGCCTGGATTCCCCGCCTGGATACCCTGCCTGTATCGCTGAAGTTTTACCACTGGAGCAAGACTGGAGCCTTGTTAGGTTAAGATAAGGAACTGTCTTTTGTTGTGTGGAATTGTCTCTCTGTGTCCACACCTTCGCGAGGTAGGTCCGGCCATTTGCCGCTACCTAGTGTTGGGATCTGTTTCTGTGTCCACGCCTTCACTAGGTGGGTCCAGCCATTTGCTGCCACCTTGTACTGGGATCCGTATCTTCATGTTCAGTGTTCTGTGTATGAGTCCTGGCACCACGTCCTGTTCCCAAGGAGGGGTAACACACATCAAAGTTGCTGGTGAACGCAGCAGGCCAGGCAGCATCTGTAGGAAGAGGTGCAGTCGATGTTTCAGGCCGAGACCCTTCGTCAGGACTAACTGAAGGAAGAGTGAGTAAGGGATTTGAAAGTTGGAGGGGGAGGGGGAGATCCAAAATGATAGGAGAAGACAGGAGGGGGAGGGATGGAGCCAAGAGCTGGACAGGTGATAGGCAAAAGGGGATACGAGAGGATCATGGGACAGGAGGTCCGGAAAGAAAGACAAGCGGGGGGACCCAGAGAATGGGCAAGAGGTATATTCAGAGGGACAGAGGGAGAAAAAGGAGAGTGAGAGAAAGAATGTGTGACCCAAGGAGGGGTCCCGGCTCTGTGTTATGTGTGTGAGTCCTGGCCTCACGTCCTGTTCCCAAGGAGGAGTCCCGGCTCTGTGTTCCGTGCTCCTGTCTCATCTAGTCCAAGGCTCCGTGCTCCTGAAGGCCCTTGTCCTGTCCTTGCCTAGTCCAGTCCTATCCGAGTCCTGTCCATGTGCCTTTACCTGTCCTTATGTCCTGCCCTACCCAGGAGTTCCACACCCAAGCCATGTCCGGTCCTGTAGCCTCGTCTTGTCCTCGTCCAGTTCTGGAGTCCGAGCCCGAGTCAAGTCCCAGGTTGTGAGTTCTTGCCCAGTCTCTGACTTGGAGTTCATACCCAAGCCTCGAAGTACCCTAGACCCAAGACCCAAGACCCAAGACCCCAGCTTGCAGGCCTCAAGACCAAGACCCCAGCCTGTCTCCAAGCTCAAGACTCCAGCCTGTCTCCAAGCTCAAGCCTCAAGACCAAGACCCCAGCCTGTCTCCAAGCTCAAGCCTCAAGACCAAGACCTCAGCCTCAAATCTCAAGCCTCAAGACCCCAGCCTCCAGTCCAGCAGTCATGTCATGTCCTTGCCTGGTTCTGGGGTTCGAGCCCGAGGCAAGACCCAGGTTCTGGGTCCTTGTCCAGTCTCTGGCTCGGGGTCCAAGCCCTAGTCTGCATTCTTGTCCCTGCTCCTTGCCTGAATTCTGTCACGTCCCTACTCTAGTCAAGTCCTGTTCCTTGTACTTCAGTGTCTGTCTTGCATTTGGGTCCGTTCCCAGCACCTCCATTGTGACAGAATCAGTTTAAAGTTATTGGCATATGTTGTGAAAATTGTTAACTTCACGGCAGCAGTGCAATGAAATATATGATAAATATAGAGAAAGAACTAAATTATGTATACAGTGTTAGGTTTCGGGTTACCCTAACCCTAACCATATATATAAAGTAATCGGGGGATCGTGGTCTGCAGCCCTCCCCTGCATTTCTAATGACCAGCACTGCTTATTGTTCTTGGGTTAAAACGCTTTTGTGGGATTATGGTGGGAAGTTCCAGTTCATTTATTGTTGCATTTTAGCTTGGGTTATACAGTTATTCGCTTGTGTATTTGTGGGTCACCCTAACTGTGACCAGGTGTGTGATGGTCACCACCCCCGTCTGTCTGAGACTGATTGGGTTCACTCTCCGGGTCACAGTGTTTCGTGTTTATCACAATAAAACGATGAATGAGCTTCCTCGTCTGTCATGATGGACCAAATGCTCAATATAGATAAGCTAAAATAAGTCATGCAAACAAAATAGAAATTAAAAAGTAGTGAGATGTCTTGGATAACATGGCCAGTACCCATGATGGAGCAGACTAATTTTACAGGTTTCTGCAAATTACTTCCTTCTTGTGCAATAGACACCCCACTCCCCACACACACCAGAGAGTGATGCAGCCTCTCAGAATGTTCTCTAGGGTACATTTGTAGAAGTTTTCGAGTGTTTCAAATGACAAACCAAATTTCCTCAAACTCCTAATGAAATATAGCCACCATCTTGCCTTCTTTGTAGCCGCATCAATATGTTGCAAAGTGAGAATCGTCGTGTGCGAAATGTGCTGGTGTGAGACAGGCTGAGTGAGCACAGGTTCTGTGTTTTACAGTGCAGTGTTACGGTCGAGGAGACGTCCATGAGAAGATTGTGAAGGAGTTGCACATCTCCCAGTGCAAAGAGCCAGGAGTTCCCTGTGTTCTTTTTGTCTACAAAGTGTCTCATGAAATTCAGGATCTTCAAAATGCCCTCTAGTGGGTCTCAGGTCAATACTCTCATTGTCTGTCTCTCTCTGACTTGTGACATTTCTCATTGGAGGCTGTGCTGACTTTTCCCTCTTCTCTCCCATCATTCAATAATTGTGGAGCATGAAACAATCTGCTGGAGGAGCTCAGCGGGTCAGGCAGCATCTGTGGAGGTGAAGGGATGGTCGATGTTTCATATGGAAATCCTGCTTCAGGATTGTGAAATGTCACCACCCTCTCTCTGCACAGACCCTGCCTGACCCACTGAGTTCAGAATCGGGTTTATTATCACTGACATCAGGAGTGAAATGTGTTGTTTTGTAGCAGCAGTACAGTATAAAACATAAATACTATCAGAAATATGAAAACAATAACTGGGTAGTGTAAAAAGAGAGTGAAATGGTGAGATAGTGTTCATGGTCTCATGGACCGTTCACAAATCTGATGGCAAAGATGAAGAAGCTGTTCGTAAATGTTGAGTGTGTGCCTTCAGACTCCTGTGCCTCCTCCCTGATGGTGGCAATGAGAAGAGGGCATGTCCTGGGAGGGGGGGGAGGTCTTTAGTGGATGCCACCTTTATGAAGCACCACCTTTTGAAGATGTTCTTGATGTTGGGGAGGCTAGAGCCCGTGATGGAGCTGGCTGAGTTTGCAACTTTCTGCTACTTTTTCCATTCCTGTGAATTGGGCCCCTCCATACCAGATGGTCATTCAAGATCCAAGCACATTTATTATCAAAGAATGTATAAATTATACTATATAACCATATAACAATTATACACCTTGAGATTTGTGTGCTTAAAGGCAGTAACAAAGCAAGAAACCTGAAGAGACCAATTTTCAAAAAAGCTATAAATAACACATTATACAAATAGCAGCATTCTGAATCAGATTGAGTCCTTAGATCCGCTCCCTGGAGTACCCCGAGTAGGCCCAAACCTACTCACATTAGCCACCTCAGTTCATCATATTAACAGGGTAAAAATGCTACAAAACTCACAGGGACAAAAGGTGTTAGTAGTAATGTTTTTAGTCACATTTCCTGCCCTGAACTATCAGTAAGTTGTTGCACAACTTCAGTAGAGCCATCTTAAACTGGACAGTCAGTCAGAATCAAAAACAAGAGAAAATCTGCAGATGCTGGAAATCCAAGCAACACACACAAAATGCTGGAGGAACTCAGCAGGCCAGGCAGCATCTATTAAAAAATGTACTGTCAACATTTCGGGCCGAAACACTTCAGCAGGACTGGAGAAAAAAAGATGAGGAGTAGAATTAAAAGATGGGAGAGGGGAGAGAAAAACACCAGGTGAAACCAGGAGGGGTGGAGTGAAGTAAAGAGCTGGGAAGTTGATTGGTGAAAGAGATACATGGCTGGAGAAGGGAGAGTGGGATAGGAGAGAACAGAGACCATGGAAGAAAGAAAAGAGGGGAAGAGCTCCAGAGAGAGGAAATGAGCAGGCAAGGAGAGAAGGTGAGAGAGGGAAAGGGGGGGGGGAATGGTGAAGGAGGGGGTCCATTTCCAGAAGTTCAAGAAATCGATGTTCATGAGATCAGATTGGAGGCTACACAGATGCTGTTCCTCCAACCTGAGTGTGTTCTCATCGCGACTGTAGAGTAGGCCATGGATGGACAGATTGGAATGACAATAGCAAGTAGAATTAAAATGGGTGGCCACTGGGATATCTCGTTTCTTCTGGCGGATGGACTGCAGGTGCTTGGCAAAATGGTCTCCCAATCTACGTCAGGTCTCACTGATTATACAGGAGGCCATACCGGGTGCACCAGATATAGTATATGACCCCAACAGACTCACAGGTGAAGTGCCACCTCATCTGGAGGGACTGTTTGGGGCCCTGAATGGTGGTGAGAGAGGAGGTGTAGGGGCAGGTGTAACACTTCTTCCGCTTGCAAGGATAAGTGCCAGAAGGGAGATCAATGGGGAGGGATAAATAGATGAGGGAGTCATGTAGGGAGCGATCCCTGCAGAAGGCAGAAAGTGGGGAAGGGAAGGATGTGTTTGGTGGTGGGATCGTTGAACATGGTGGAAATTTTAGAGAATTATGCACTGGATGTGGAGGCTGGTAGGGTGGTACGTGAGGACAAGAGGAACCCTATCCCTGGTAGGATGGCTGGAAGATGAGGTAAGAGCAGACGTGCGTGAAATTGAAGAGATCGGTTGAGGGCAGCATTAATGGTGGAGAAAGAAAAGCCCCTTTCTTTGAAGAAGGAGGACATTTCCTTCATTCTAAAATGAAAAGCCTCATTCTGAGAGCAGATGCACTGGAGATGGAGGAATTGAGAGAAGGGGATGGTGGTTTTACAAATAACAGTGTTGGAAGAGGTATATTCCAGGTAGCTGTGAAAATCCGTGGGTTTATAATAGACATCAGTAGATAAGCTGTCTCTCGGCATAGTGAGATTGGGAAAGATGAGGGAGGTGTTGGAAAAGGACCAGGTAAATTTGAGGTCAGAATGGAAGTTGGAGGCAAAGCTGATGAGGTCGATGAGATCGGCATAGGTGCAGGAAGCAGCACCAATTCAGCCGTCAATGTAGAGTAGATGTGCCTCTGTTGATTATCAGCCACAATGCTCTCTACAGTACATATGTAGACATTTACTGGTCTTTGGTGACATATCGAGTCTCCTTTATCCCCAAATGAAATCTAGCTGCTGGTGTGGCTTCTTCATAACTCTATCAAAATATTGGACCCAGGCTAAACCTAATGAAATGTTGACAGCCGGGTACTTTAAAATGCTCCCGCGAAACACAGCTGAGCCCTTGATGAGGACTAGTGTGTGTTCCCCGATTTCCCCTTCCTGAAGTCCACACTCAATTCCTTGGTCTTACTGACGTAGAGTGCAAGGTTGTTGCTGTGACACCACTCAACCAGCTAATCTCTCACTCCTGTACATTGCCTCAGAATGATCTGAGTGTCATCAACATGATTATAAATGATATTTGAGGTGTACCCAGCTACACAATCATGGGTTTATGGAGGATAGAGCAGTGGGTTAAACACACATCTTCGAGGTGCACCTGTGTTGATTGTCAGTGAGGAGGAGATGTTATCGTCAATCCACACTGACTGTTGCCTCCCGTGAGGGAGACACAGATGCCCAGGTTTTGAATCTTCCTGATCAGTGCTGAGGGTATGATGCTGTTGAACGCTGAGCTGTAATCAATGAACAGCAGCCTGATGTAGGTATTGCTGTTGTCCAGGAGGTCCAAGGCCAAGTGGAGAACCGGTGAGGTTGCATCCACTGTAGACCCATTGTCACGATAGGCAAATACAGCAGGTCCATGTTATTGCTTCGACAGGAGTTAATTCTGGCCACAACCAACCTCTCAAAGCACTTCATCACAGTAGCTCTGAGTACCACTGGGTGATAGTTGTCGACGCAGAGACAGGTAAACCCTGGTGAATGAAATCTGTGTAATTCTACCACAGAGAAACAAGGGGTGAAAAGAGAAGACATCGGTGTTGTGATCCTGCTGGAAAAGTGTTTGGATAGAGTGTATAAACCGGTGGAAGTTGCTCACCAGGGAACGTTTGATGCCAACACTGTTGTTGTACGAATTCTCTGGGAGCAGCTGTGGAATTCATCTGTTAAAATTCAGGACAGTCCCAGCAACAAGGAGGCGATGGACAACGTGAAAAGGAACATCAGCAAGTGTCAGGGTGAGTAAAGGTTTCAACGCAGACATTTTCATACTTGTTAATCCCACCGTGTGATGCACAGACAATGACAATACCTTTCACCATGCTGACCTACTCTGGTCCATAGGTGACTCCTCACCCACAGGGGTCAATTCTTCACCATGCTGTGAACTGACCAGGGAAACCATTCAGTTCTACAGCAGAGATGGACACTGTCAGGTACTGTCACATCTGTCGGTGTATTAAAGATCAAATTACATTCCAGTTCCTCTTGTGCTGCCCTATTGGTGAAATACTCAGACAATGGGCTTAACAAATAGCATTTTCCTATGGCCCTGGATATCGAGTCTGTCCAATTAGCTTTCCATGATCACATCATCACAATGGATTCCAGCATTTTCCTGAGAGCTGGAATGATGCAGAATAGCCAATGATTCCCTGTTTCCACTCTCCTTCCCTGTATTGATTAGTTGGGAATGGGGATCATTGTCTCTGGACAAAGGGCATTGAGCATTGAGATGAGGAGGTGTTTCTGACGTGTTGCATCTCTACCCTGGGAAGGTGTTGTTACCCAGTTGTTGGGGATATCCAATGGAAGATCAGTGGAATGGGTATCCCGGACCTGAAGACTGGATGGGAAGGTGAAACTGAGGTTGGTGATCAGCTGGGACCTCATTCAGTGTGGCGGAAAGGTGCGAGGGAATGTAAACCCACTCCTGTTTCTATTTTCCTGGTTCCAGTATTCCAAATCTGTGACATAAAGACAGACAAAGCATTATCATTGCTCAGTGACTCTGAACCTGCTCATTAGGCCTGAGTTTTGGAACAAGATCACTCCGTCTCTCCCCAGCACATTTCTGTTACCCATCCAATGGAATTCCCATTTCTCCACACTTATTATTACCTGCCGAGGAAAAGGTTAATAAAAAAAAATCTGCTTGGGGGGGACGGGGAGGCAGAGGTAAGGATGTTTTTAGTGGTAAAATCCCTTTGGAGATGGTGGACATTGTGGAGGATAGTGTGTGGGATGTGAATGCTGATGGTGTGTTGGGAAGGATGAGGAGACTTTTATCACTGTTAAGGACAAGGAGACTGTTAAGATGGTGGTAAGACGGGTTGAGCGCTGATGTTCTGGAAATGGAGGAGATGCAGTTGAGGGCAGCATCAATAGTAAAAGGAGAGAACCCCCATCCTTTGAAGAAGGAGGACATCTCTGATATCCTGGAAAACAAAGCCACATCCTGGGAACAGATTTGGTGGAGGCCAAGGAACTGAGAAAATGGAACAGCATTTTTACATGACGTGAGTTGGGGGAGGGATAGTCAAAGTAACCATGGGAATCAGTAGGTTTATAAAAGATGTTGGTTGACAGTTTGTCTCCAGACATGCAGACGGTGAGATCGAGAAAAGGGAGGGAGGAGTTAGAAATGGACCAAGTGAATTTAATGGCAGGGTGCAAGTTAGAGGCAAAGTTGATGACATTGACAAGTTCAGCGTGGGTGCAGAAAGCAGCAGTAATGTAGAAAGCAATGTAGTGGAGAAAGAGTTGGGGAGCATTACTGGGGAAGACTTGGTGCATGGACTGTTCTACATAACCACTGAAGAGGCAGGCATAGCGAGCGCCCCTGCGAGTACCCATGGCTTCCCCTCTAGTCTGGAGAAAGTGAGTGGAGCCAAAGGAAAAATTGTTGAGGGTGAGGACCAGTTCTGCCAGATGGAGGTTGGAGCAGGGTGGTGGTGAAATGGAATCGACTGGATGTTTTGTTAAGAAAGAAGTGGAGAGTTTTAACGCCTTCTTGATGGGGGATAGAAGTGAACATTCTTGGTGAAGGTGAAGATCCTTCTGTCTGTCAATGCTGTTAAGTGTCCTGTTGACTGTCTCTTTATATTTGACCATCCAAAGGGCATCAGCTCAGAATTGCCTGAATTAAACTCTGTCTGCCATTTCTCCACCCATATCTGGAACTGACAGTGTCATTAACAATCTCTACATGATCCACAGCATCAACAATCCTTGTATCCTCTGTGATCTTTCTGATGTATAAAAGGCACAGGTCCCAGTATAGACTGGCGCATAATACCACTAGTCACAGACCTCCAGCCAGAATAAGTCCCGTTGACCACCACCCTCTCATTCATGGCCAAGCCAGTTCTGAATCCAAACACTGTGGCTCCCATGAATTTTAACGGAGCAGTGGTGGCCCATTCAAGAGGGTCAGATTGCATCTTTACTGTAGGGCAAGCAATATCATGGGCAAGATGTTCACCAGGACGAATCAGGAGAGTTAAAACGAGTTTGGTAGGGAGACTGGAGCCAGTCCCTTGGGTAAGAGAGTGAAGGGACTGAGAGGCAAGTATATATCATGACCTTTAACAACAGAGAGGGGTAAAGTAATGGAAACAATGGAAGGCATGTGTTGAAGTGTGTTTATTTTAATGCTGGGAGTATTATGGATAAGGGTGATGAACTTAGAGCACAGATACAGTAAGGAACTGATGTTGTGGCCACCACAAATACTTGATTGTGAGAGGGACTGAACTGGACTGGATGTTTAATATTACAGGATTCAATGGGTTAGAACAGATGGTGTGTGAGGTAGAGTCAGTGGGGGGAGTTGCACTACTATTCAGAGTCAATATCACGGCAGCACTTTGAGGCAACAAAATGGGGGGCTCAACCACTGAGTCTATATGTCGAACTCAAAAATCAGAAGGGTGCAATCCACCCCCCATAGTCAGTGGGACATTGAGGAATAGATCTGCAGGCTGATTAAGGAAAGGTGTGAAAACAAAAGGGAGATTGTCATGGGGAACTTCAACTTCCCCAATATAAACTGGGACCTTCTTAGTGGAAGAGGTTTAGGTGGGGCAGAATTGGTTAGGTATGTCCAGGAGGGTTTCTTATTCCAACATGTAGATAGCCCAATAACAGGAGGGGCTGAACTGGACCCGGTGTTGGACAATGGGCCTGGACAGGTGACCAACCAGTCAGCCGATGAGCAGATAGGGAACAATGACCGTAACTCTTTAATTTGAAGGCAGCTACAGATAAGGATATGTAAGGACCTTGTGGGAGAGGGTGATACTGGAGCAGGGCAAATTACCAGAACATGAGGCAGGAACTAGTGAGAGTTAATTGGGAACAGCTGTTATTTGGCAAGTCCACATCTGACACATGGAGGGTGTTTAAAGACTAACAGCACAATACTGGTTAGGTATATTCCACTCTGAAGGAAAGAAAAGGATTGCTAGGTAAGTGAACCTTGGAAGTTGAGAGAAGGGATGAATTTAGACAAGAAGGTAAGAGAAAAGTATATAAAGCCGAGGAAGCTAGAACCAAACAGGGCATCTGAATCCAGAAATGAAATGAAGAAATTAATTAGGAAAGCCAGGAGAGGGTTATGAAATGTCCTTGGCAGGTCGGATTAAAGAGAATCCTGACATTCTATGTACACATCAAGAGCAAGAGAATACCTAGGGAGAGGGTTGGACCCTTCAAAGAGAAGGGGAGTGGACATTTGCCTCGATGTGGAGGATGTGGGTGAGGTCCTCCATGAGCACTTTACATCAGCATTTACCAAGAAGAAGAATTTGGAGGATTGGGAGATCAGTGCTGTCTATTAATATGTGAGGGCATATTCAGGTAGAGGATGTAGTGTTGGTTCTCTTAAAGAGCACCAAAGCCCTGATGTGATATATCCCAGTTTATTGAGAGAGGAAAGAGATCATCACAGAATCATACAGGTGGAAACAGGCCTTTCTGCCCAACTAGTCAATACTGACCAAGATGCCCCAACCAACCTCACCCCTTCTTGCCTTCATTTGGCCTGTATCCCTCTAAACCTTTCCCATCTATGTACCTGATAAACTGTTGTTTATGTTCCTCTGGCAGCTCGTTCCATATAGATACCACACTTTGTGTGTTTTAAAAAAAAGTTGTCCTTCAAGTTCCAATCGGATCATTCCTCTCTTGTCTCTATCTCTAGTTCTTGATTCCCCAACTCTGGGGTGAAAAATCTGAGTGTATTCAGTCTTTTATAGCCCCTCATGATTTTCTGCACCCCTCAGTCACCCATTCACTAAGGAATAAACTCCTAGCCTGTCAATCTCTCCCCATAACTCAGTCCCTCAGCCTTGGCAGCATTCTTCGAAATCTTTCCAGTTTAATAACATCTCCCCTGCAGCAGGACAGTCAACTCCAAACACAATCCTCAAGTTGTAACCTCACCCGTGATCTATACAACCACACCATGACCTCTCAACTTGTATACTCAGTTCTTGAGTTTTTATAAGGCATTGGTCATACCACACTTGGTATATTGTGACTCATTTTGTGTCCCTTATCGAGAAAGGATTGTGCTTGCATTGGAGAAGGTCCAGAGGAGGATCATGAGTTTGATCCCAGGAATGAAAGAGTTAATGTATAATGAGTGTTTGATTGCTCTGAGCCTGTACTCCCTGGTGTTTAGAATATTGAAGGATGATCTCATTGAAACCTATCGAATGTTCATAGGCCTTGATAGAGTGGATGTGGAGATGATGTTTCCTTTAGTGGGGGAGTCTTTTACCAGAAGGCACAGCCTGAGAATAGGAGATGAGGAGGAATTTCTTGAGCCATAAGGTGGAGAATCTGTGAAATTCATTGCCACTGACATTTGTGCAGGCCAAGTCATTGGGAATATTTAAAGCAGAAGTTGAAAGGTTCTTGATTAGTGAAGCATCCAAGGTTCTGGGGAGAAGTCAGAAGGATGGGGCTGAGAGTGATAGTAAATCAGCCATAGTGGAATTGATGGGCCAATTTGCCTAATCTGCTCCCATGACTTATTGTCTAACTGATGAAGGCCAGTATGCTGAAAGTTATCTTCACCACCCTATCTGTAACTAAACTTTCAGTGAGCCATGTCCTTGTATTCTAAGGTCTCTCTGTTCTACAATAATCCCCAGTACCACACAGTTCACTGTGAAACTCCTCCCTGGATTTGACTTTCCAATGCAAAAGGTCACACTTCTCCATACAAAACTCCATACGCTACTCCTCAGCCCATTTACTCAGCTCATCAAGCTCCCTCTGTAATTTTTCATAACCATGTTCACTGTCCACTGTACCATCTATTTTAATGCCATATGCATACCTACTACCTACAGAAGGGATAAGCAGAGTGGCCATTGTTGGGAGTGGGCCATGTGGCGAGAGTATAAGACTTTGGCTCAAAGGAGGGTTTGGCTAGGAAGAGGCGTCGGCTCTGTGTAAAGCGTCGCTTAAGGTTTCCTTTTTATTTTTTCTTCTTCTCTTCTAGTACCATTTAAATGGTGGTGGTCTGCTCTTCGTGTCGGATGTTGGAGAACTGGGAGACCCAGACTCTCCCAGGGAAATACATCTGCGTGAAGTGCATCCGGCTGCAGCTCCTTGAAGACCATGTTAGCTTTCTGGATCAGCAACAGGATGACCTTCAGCTTGTAGAAGAGAGCGAGGAGATAATTGATCAGAGTTACAGGGAAGTAGTCACCCGAACTTGCAGGAGGCGAGTAGCTGGTCAGGAGAAATGAGAATAGGCAGTTAGAGCAGAACATTCCCCTCAAAAAAAGTATACCACTTTGGATATTTTTGTGGGAGATGACCAGGTTACAAGCACTGAACATGGGTCGTGGTGCAGAAGGGAAAGAGAGAGAAGGGAGTGGTAGTGACAAAAGACTCGATAGTGAGGCGAACAGACAGGAAATTCTGTGGACATGAACGGGACACCCAGATGGTATGTTGCCTCCCAGGTGCCAGGGTCAGGGATGTCTCAGATCTGTCCACAACATTTTGGAGAGATGGCAGAGGAGTCAGATGTCTTGGTACATATTGGTTCCAATGACACAGTAAAGAAAAGCAATGAGGTCCTGAAAAGAGAATTTAGAGAGCTAGGTAGAAAGCTGAGATGCAGGACCTCCCAGGCAGTAATTTCTGGATTGCTGCCTGTGCCATGTGCTAGTGAGGGTAGAAACAGGATGATTTGGCAGATAAATGTGTGGCTGAGAAGCTGGTGCAGGGGGCAGGGCTTCAGGTTCTTCGGATCTCTTCTGGGGGAGGTATGGCCTGTTTAAAAGGTTGCACCTGAACACGAGGGGGACCAATTGTAGGCAGGTTTGTTAGAGCTGTTGGGGAGGGTCTAAACTAACATGGCATGGGGTGGGAACCAGAGTGAAGAAACTCAGGATAGGACGGATGGTAAAAAAGTAAAGATAGCATGCAGTCAGATTGTCAGGACGGGCAGGCAGGTGATGGGACTTAGTTGCAGCTAACAGGCTGAGTATCAAATCATTAGGGATGCAGAATCAGAAAGGGTAGCAAATAAGGTACTCAAGGTATTGTATTTAAATACGCATAGAATAAGAAATAAGGTTGACGCTCTTGTTGCACTATTACAGATTGCCTGGTATGATGTTGAGGCCATTACTGAATCATGGCTGAAAGATGGTTGTAGTTGGGAGCTGAATGTCCAAGGTTACACATTATATAAAAGTGATAGTAAGGTAGTCAGAGGGGCTGGTTTGGCTCTACTGGTAAAGAATGGCATCAAGTCAGTAGAAAGATGTGACATCAGAAGATGTTGAATCCTTGTGGGTTGAGTCACGAAACTGCAAGGGTAAAAAGACATTGATAGCAGTTATATACAGTCCTCCCAACAGTGGCTGGGAGGTGATCGACAGATTACAACAGGAAATAGAAAAGGTGAGTCAAAAGGACAATGTTATGGTAGTCATGGAAGATTTTAACATACAGGTCGATTGGGAAAATTATGTTGGTAATGATCTCAAGAGAGTGAGTTTGTTGAATGCATAAGAGATAGCTTTTTGGAACAGGTTGTCATTGAGTCTACTAGGGGATCAGCTATACTGTGTTGGGTGTTATGTAATGAACAGGAGGTGATTAGGGAGCTTAAGACAAAAGAACCCTTAGGAACCAGTGATCACAATATGATTGTGTTCAACTTGAAATTAGATAGGGAGAAAGTAAAGTCTGATGTAGCAGTATTTCAGTGGAATAAGGGAAATTGCAGTGGTATGAGAGAGGAGTTGGCCAAAATAAATTGGAAGGAGCTGCTGGCAGGGATGTCAGCAGAGCAGTACTCATGTGTGTTTCTGGGAAAAACGAGGAATGTACATGACATGCATACTCCAAAACTGAATGAATACATAAATACTCAACTGGTAAAATAGTACAACCGTGGCTGACAAGAGAAGTCAAAGCTATTGTAAAAGCAAAAGAAAAGGCATACAACAAGGTAAAAGTTAGTGGAAAGATAGATGATTGGGAAGTTTTAAAAGTCTGCAGAGCGCAACTAAAAAGGTCTTTAGAAGGGAAAAGATGAAGTATAAAAGCAAGCTAGCAAATAATATCAAAGTGGACAGTAAAAGTTTTTTTTCCAAGTATGTTAAAAATAAAAGAGAAATGAGAGTGGATAATAGGACTGCTAGAAAATGAGGCAGGAGAAATAATAATGGGGGACAATCAGATGCCAAATGAAATAAATGAGTATTTTGTGTCAGTGTTTACTGTGGAAGACACTGGTAGTATACCTGATGTTGTAGTGTGTGAAGGAAGAGAAGAGGGTTCAGTTATTGTTACAAGAGAAAAGGTGTTAAAAAGCTGAAAGATCTAAAGGTGCACAAGTTACTCAGACCAAAGGAACCGCGCGCTAATGTTCTGAAAGAGGTAGCGTCAGAGATTGTGGTGGCATTAGAAATTATCTTTCAAAAATCATCAGACTCTGGTATGGGGCCAGAGGACTGGAAAATTGCAAACGTTACTCCACTTTTTAAGAAAGGAAGAAGGCAGAAGAAAAGAAATTATAGACCTGTTGGCCTAACCTCAGTAGTTGGGAAGATATTGGAGTCAATTGTTAAGGATGAGGTGATGGAGTACTTGGTGACACAGGACAAGGTAGCACAAAGCCAGCATGGTTTCCTTCAGAGAAAATCCTGCCTGATGAAACTGTTGGAATTCTTTGAGGACATTACACGTAAGATAGATAAATGGGATGCAGCGGATGTCATATATTTGGACTTTGAGAAGGCCTTTGACAAGGTGGCACACATGAGGATGCTTACCAAGTTAAGAGCCCATGGTATTACAGGAAAGTTACTAACATGGTTAGTGCATTGGCTGATTGGTAGGAGGCAGCGAATGGGAATAAAATGATCCTTTCCTGGTTGGCTGCCAGTGACTAGTGGTGTTCCACAGGTGTTGGTGCTGGGACCTCTTCTTTTTATGCTGTATATAAATGATTTAGATGATGGAATATATGACTTTGTTGCCAATTTTGCAGATGATATGAAGATTGGTGGAGGGACAGGTAGTGTTGAGGAAACATGTAGGATGCAGAAGGACTTGGACAGATTAAGAGAATGGGCAAGGAAGTGACGAATGAAATACAATGTTGGAAAATGCATGGTCATGCACTTTGGTAGTGGAAATAATTGTGCTGACTATTTTCTAGACAGGGAGAAAATCCAGAAATCTGAGATGCAGAGGGACTAGGGAGTTCTTGTTCAGACCTAAAGGTTAACTTGCAGGTTGAGTAGGTGGTGAGGAAGGCAAATGTCATATTAGCATTCATTTCAAGAGAATAGAAGAGTAACAATGTGATGCTGAGGCTTTATAAGGCACTGATGAGTTATATTGTGAACAGTTTTGTGCCCTTCATCTTTGAAAAGATGTGCTGGCATTAGAGAGGGTCTAGAGGAGGTTCACAAGAATGATTCCAGGAATGAAAGGGTTATCATATGAGGAACATTTGATGACTCTGGGTCTGTACTCACTGGAATTTAGAAGGATGAGGGGGGATCTCATTGAAACCTTTCAAATGTTGAAAGGCCTAGAGAGAGTAGATGGGGGAAGGGTGTTTCCCATGGTGGGAGAGTCTAGGACAAGAGGGCACAGCCCCAGGATAGAAGGGCTCCCTTTCAAAGCAGAGATGCGGAGAAATTTCTTTAGCCAAAGGATGGTGAACTTGTGGAATTTGTTGCCACATGCAGCTGTGGAAGCCAGGTCGTTGGGTGTATTTAAAGCAAAGATGACAGGTTCTTGATTGGACATGGCATTGAAGGTTACGGGGAGAAGGTTGGGAACTGGGCTTGAGGAGGAGATTTAAAAAAAAGATCAGCCATGATTGAATGGTAGAAAAGACTCAATGGGCCAGATGGCCTAATTCTGCTCCTATGTTGTATGGCCTAATGGTCAGATCATACCTTGTATATTCTCATCCTAATCAATGATATGTATGACAAATAGCAATGGGTCCAACACCGACCCCTGGAGAACACCACAAATCAGAGTCTTCAGTACAAGAAACAACCATCAATCATCACCCTTAGATTACTACCACCATGCAAATTATGCACCTAGTTATCTACATCTCCATGGGTTCCATGTGTTGTAAATTTCGAGAGCAGACGACCATGTGAAACCTTTTGAAAGGCCTTACTGAAGTCCATATAAACCATGACTACTGCTTACCCTCATTAACTTTATGATCACCTCATCTAACAACTTTTTGTGTTGTAGTATTTTGTAATATGTGATCTCCTGTGCACAAAGCCATGCTGAGTACCCCCAATCAACCTCTGTCTTTCCAGAAAACTTCCCCGTAACTTACCCACTCGGATAGGCTCACTGGTCTTTAGTTCCGAGGTTTTCCTCTGACGCCTGTCTTAAATAAAGGCACGACATTGCACACTCTCTAGTCTTCTGGCACTTCAAACCTGGCTACAGTATATGATAAGGATACCATAGCCAAATATCCCATAGTTTCTTTTCTAGCTTCTGTCGGAGTTCTTGGAGATACCTGGTCAGGCTCTGGAGATTTATCATATTGATCCTTAAACAAATCCAGCAAGTATTCTCACTCAAGTTACTTTTTTTTCATGTCATCTGCTTATAAATGAACTTCAAGAAAAATCCAAAGTTACCTTGTGTGCCCCTTTTGCCCACCTGATTTCCCTGTGGAGTACACTCCTGCATCCCCTCTTCCACCTGAGGGATTCACTTGATCCAGCTGCTCCATGCCTCCTTTTTCCTGCCCAATGTCTCAATGTCCCTCATCATCCAGGCGCCCTCCTCTTACCAGCCTGGCAATTCTCTCTATCAAGGGCAGTCAGGCCATGAGCGCCCTCATCTTCCAAAATCACTGTCTTGCCTGTGGTTTCTTTGCCTGCAATCAACTCACTCCAATCAATCTTTCCAATACCATCTCATACCATCATACCATCAAAATTCTGAGGTTTGTATGCATGCTACGTTAGTGCCAGAATGCGTTGGTTGTTAATGGAAGTGACACACTTAACTGTACGAGGGGTGATTGATAAGTTCATGGCCTAAGATAGAAGGAGTCAATTTTAGAAAACCTAGCACATTTATTTTTCTACATTGTACATTCACACACTTAGTCCAGCGGTTGTGGAGCATACGGATCTCTTCTTTGTAGAAGTCAGCGTCTTGGATCTCCAGAAGTCGTCGACAGCAGGCGTGATTGATCGGTTCATGGCTTGTAGAAGGAGATGAGTTATTAACTTCAAACTTTCTGCATAATCACTCAATGAGGTGATCCGTACGTGCATGTAACGAGAGCTGGATAACTCATCTCCTTCTACCTCAGGCCACAAACTTATCATAATTCTGATAATTCACACCTTTTTAGCCGATGGAGGGGATTGCACTTTCACTCAAGATTCCAGGCCAAAGCTAGAGGCGTCTCAATTTTGATAGAAAGTGCAGTTCCTTTTGTTGAACACAAGGTTGTTTCTGATACTAATGGACGATTTGTTATAGTTTCAGGGAAATTAGAGAATAAATTGTTGGTATTTGCCAATGTTTATGCCCCAAATATAGATGATCCAGGATTTTTTGAGCAATTTTTTTCATTCTTGCGTCATCTGAGTGTGTATTCATTGGTGATGGCAGGGGACTTTAATCGCTGGTTAGACCCAGTTTTTGATCGGTCCTCCTCTAAACCAGCGACGCTTAATAAATCAGCTTCGTTTATCCATTCATTTTTAGCGAAATGTGGGATTGTTGATATATGGCATTTCTTACATCCAATAGATAGAGAATCCTCATTTTTCTCATGTTCATCATACGTATTCCAGAATTGACTTTTTTTTTATTGATAACCAAATGATTCCATTAGTTTGATCTAGTGAATATAAAGAGATTGCTATCTCTGACCATGCTCCTCTGCTGATATTCATAAACCTTCCTGGTTTTCCTCAGACAAATAGATTTTGTTGTTTTAATTTAACTCTGTTATCTGGCAAGGATTTCTGAAAGTTCTTGGAGAGGCAAATCACTCTTTTTTTTTTGAAGAGAATACGGTGGAGGAGACTTCTAGCCTTGTCATATGGGATGCTTTTAAAGCATATATTAGAGGACAAATCATTTCTTATACTGCAAGTATTAAGAAAAAAGCTAATAAAGCAAGAATTAATTTAGCCAATCAGCTGAAACAATCAGATGAAGAATATACTTTGACCTCAGGTCCTGTGGTATATAAAAGACGGGTTGAAACTAAAGCTAAATATGATTTTTTATTAACATACCCTATTGAAACTCAACTCCTAAAGGACAAAAGTCAATTTTATATCCATGGAGATAAAACAGGTAAATTATTGGCTAACCAAATTAAACTTCTAGTGCTAAACGACAGGTTAAAGAAATTTATAAAGCTAATGGTACTAGGACAACTAATCATTTAGAAATAAATGATACTTTTAGAGAATATTATTCTAAACTTTATAGCTCTGATATTCTTAAAGATAATACTCTAATGGATAACGTTTTAGACCAAATAAATATCCCTACGCTTTCTGTTGATGACCGAAAACAGTTGGATCAATGTATTTCTCAGGAAGAAATAGCAGAGGCTGTACATTCATTGCATGCAGGGAAAGCTCCAGGTCCTGACAGATTTTCTGGAGAATTTTATCAGCCTTTTTCTTCTTTGCTCATACCCCATTAATGCTCAGTATTTTTCAGATTCTTTTAAGTCAGGTAGGTTACCGCAATCCTTTTACGAAGCTTCTATTTCGCTTATCCTTAAAACGAATAAGAATCCAACTGGATGTTCTTCATAGACCAATTTCTTTATTTAATGTTGATGCTAATATTTTATCTAAAGTTTTGGCTCGTAGGATGGAAAATATCTTACCATCTATCATCACTGACGATCAGACTGGATTTATTAAAAATCGGTATTCTCATTTTAATATTAGTTGATTATTAAATGTCATTTATTTTCCTTCTAAGGAGATATCAGAGTGTGTGATATCCTTAAACACTGAGAAAGCTTTTGATTAGGTTGAATGGCATTATTTATTTAAAATTTTAGAAAAATTTAATTTTGAGTCCAACTTTATTCAATGGATTATACTACTGTATTTATCCCCTTTTGTTCGGGTTCTTACTAATTCTCAGAATTCTAAACCATTAAAACTTCAACGTGGAACCAGACAAGGTTGCCCTTTGAGTCCTTTGCTTTTTGACCTGGCTTTAGAACCTTCAGCTTTTGCTTTTTGAGAATCTAACGATATCACTGGTATTTTGCAGAAGGGTACTATCTACAAAGTTTCACTTTATGCAGATGTCTTATTGCTTTACATTTCTAATGTCGAAACTTCGTTACCTTCTGTGCTTTCTTTACTCTCTTGTCTTAGTCAGTTTTCTGGATATAAACTGAACCTACACAAGAGTGAACTTTTTCCTTTGAATAATTTGCCATTAGCTGATATTAACCATCCTTTTAAAATTGTAAGAAACCAATTCACTTATTTGGGTGTAACAATCACTAAGAATTATAAATATTCATTTAAAGAAAATTTTCTTACTTTATTAAATTATATAAAAAGAACAATTGGCTGAATTAATTCTATTAAAATGAACGTTTTACCTAAATTTATATACCGCTTTCAGGCATTACCCGATTTTATTCCTAAATCCTTTTTTGACTCTCTGGACTCTATTTTATCCTCCTATATATGGAAAAATAAATGTCCTCGACTGAATAAAGTCCATCTCCAGAAAGTTAAAAAGAATGGAAGTTTAGCTTTACCAAATTTTAGGTTTTATTACTGGGCAGCTAATATATAGAATCTCACGTTTTGGTTATACTATATTAATCATGAGAACTGTCATGGGTGGGTTTCTTTAGAAGCTAACTCGGTTAATAAATTTTCTATTATCTCCCTACTGGGATCTTCCTTTATCCTTAAGTAAGATAACTGAAAATGTGGTAGTCAAACATACTTTAAGGATTTGGATACAATTTAGAAAACACTTTGGTTTATTGAGATTCTCCCTTTCTAGTCCCATTTTTTAAAATTAATTTTTAAGCCTTCTATGACTGACGTAGTCTTTAAGCAATGGGAAGGATTGGGCATTACATGCTTCCGGGATCTGTTTGTGGGAAGAAGTCTTTCTTCGTTTGAACAATTATCAACTAAATATAGTTTACCAAAAACCCATTTTTTTTCGGTACTTACAAATTAGAGATTTTCTGGTATCTCAATTATATACATTCCCTAATAGACCTGATAAGAACATATTAGATGAAATTCTTAATATGAAACCATTCTATAATGGTTCAATATCCAATATTTATGATATGTTGTTGGGAATAAGAAATGATTCCTTAGACAAGATTAAAAATCTTTGGGAACAAGACTTACAGACCTCAATTTCTGAAGAAACTTGGAATGAGATTTTTAAATTGGTTAATACTTCATCGCTATGTGCTCATCATTCCCTCCTACAATTTAAAGTGATTCATAGGGCTTATATGACCAAAGATAAATTATCTCAGTTTTATAGGGATATATCTCCCTACTGTGATAATGTGTAACAATGGAGAAACTTCACTTATTCATATGTTTTGGATGTGCCCAAGTCTTGGAAAATATTGGAAGGACGTATTCCAAACTTTTTCTGTTCTTGAAGTAAATTTTAAGCCTAATCCTTTGACTGCCCTATTTGGTATTGTTGGAAGGAAAGATATCACTTTGAAGACATCTGATCTGCACATTCTGGCGTTTATCTCTCCTATGGGTAGGAGGGAGCTTTTGTTTAAATGGAAGGATGCTGTTCCGCCTAATCATGCTCGGTGGTTACCGGATGTTATGGCATACCTAAATTTAGAAAAGATTTGTTGTTCAATTTCTGAATCTAACCAAGATTTTCAAAAACTGTGGGGGCTGTTTTTAAATTATTTTCATAATCTTTGACTTGTTGTTAAAGTACAGAAGTTGGTTAATAGTATATTTTACTATCTGATAAGTTTCTTTTCTTCTTTCTTTTCCCAAACAGCTTCGACTTTGGTGGTAGGTGTAGATCTTCTTCCTTAATAAAATTGTTTATATTCTAATACACGAGTTATTTTTCGAATTATTATTATTTGAGTTATTATAATATTCCAGCCTCAGCCGTGGCAGCGTGTTTGTGCCCTTGAGCAAGACACTTGATCACACATTGCTCTGGTCTGTGCGATGAGTGGCTCCCCACACAGACTTCCAATCTGTGCCTTGTAAGGCATGAAAATGCCCGACGCAGGCCTCTCATGATCTGAGTCGACATTCCTTCCTTCCTTCTAATATACGAATTAATCTCAGCCATATGAAATTAGAGTAAGGAGTTCGTTAATTCAATATACTGTATCTGGTACTATTATATTTTGTCTTTTGTTTTATAATATGTATTCTCTTGAACTCTGTATTCTTCTATATAGAAATTAATAAAAATATTGAAAAAGAAAGAAAAGAATTTCACTTCGCGCCAATTTTGAATAGGAACCTATGGACCTGATCTGCCCTTGTCCATAACTATGGATTGGGACCAGATATTTTCTAGCAAAGGTGTACTTGGTGAGTGGGATGCCCTGTTAGTGAAATTTTGAGAGTAAAATGTTTGTATGTTTGTCAGAATAAAAGGTTTAGGGACCCTTGGTTTTGAAGAGATATTGAGGCCCTGGCTGAGAGAAAAAGGAGGCCCATAGCAGGTATAAGCAGGAAGGAGCAAATGAGTTACTTGAGGAATGTAAGAAATGCAAGAGAACATATAGGAAAGAAATCAGGAGGACTAAGGGAAGGCATGAGGGTGCTCTAGGAAACAAGGTGTATGAGAGAAGTTACCAGGATGAAGGCAAGGCAGTAGATGTTGTCTATATGACATTAGCAAGGAATTTGACATGGTCTCACATGGGAGGTTCATCAGGAAAGTTCAGTTGCTCGGCATTCAAGCTGAGGTAGTAAATTGGATTAGACACGGGTTTTGTGGGAGAAGCTAGAGAGTGATAGCAGATGGAGATGTCTGCCTCTCTGACTAAAGGCCTGTGACTAGCAGTGTGTTGTAAGTATCGGCACTGAGTCTATTGTTTGTCATCTACGTCAATGATCTGGATGATAATGTTGTTAAGTGGATCAGCAAATTTGGGGATAGCTCCAAGCTTGGGGGTGTAGTGGACAGTGTGGGAGACTATCAGAGGTTGCAACATGATCTGGATGAGCTGGAAAAATGGGTGGAAAAATGGCAGATGGAATTTTATGCAGAGATGTATGAGGGTAGATCTTACACAGTGAACAGTAGGACACTGAGGCATGTGGTAAAACAAAGGTTCTGGGAATACAGATCCATAATTCATTGAAACTGGTTTTACAGGTAGATAGGGTTGTGAAGAAAGCTTTTGGCACCTTGGCCTTCATAGATCAAATTACTGAACACAGGAGTTGGGATGTCATGTTGGAGTTGTATAAGACACTGTTGAGGCCTGATTTGGAGTATTGTGTGCAGTTTTGGTCATCTACCTACAGCAAGGATGTAAATAATATTGAAAGAGTACAGAGAAAATTTACAAGGATGTTGCTTGGACCAGGTGATCTGAGTTAAAAGGAGAGATTGAATAGATTAGATTTTATTCCTTGGAACATAGAAGACTGAAGGGAGATTTGATAGAGGTGTACAAAATTATGAGGGGTATGCATAGGGTAAATGCAAGCAGACTTTTTGCACTGAGGTTATATGAGACTACAACCAGAGGTCATGAGTTAAGGGTGAAAGGTGAAATGTTTAAGGGGAATATGAGGGGGGAGCTTCTTCACTCTGAGTGGTGAGAGTGTGAAATGAGCTGTCAGCACAAATGGTGGATACATTTTCTGTGACTCTTTCATGAATACACACAACAGATTTCACCCCATCTCCCCATCTAAGCCCTTAACGGCGCGGCAGTCGCAGTCCATGTTAGGGAAGATAAAATCTCTGACTGTGACAACCGCATTATTCGTACAACTCTCCACAATCTCCCTGTATTTTTGTTTTCTCATTCCATTCACTGTTTGGAAGACCTATAGTACAATCCCGACAATGTAAATTATCCTCTTTCTATTTCTCAGCCCCATCCAGAAATCTTCACAGGATGATGCTTCAGGAATTTCATCTTGGAATGTTGCCTGGATATCCTCAATCAAAAATAAAATTACCCCCAGAGCTTCGAGAGAAGAACAGAACAGCCATGAGTTTATATCTTCAAGCTATCATTGAGAACTTGGTCTTGAAATGCAAAGAGATTTATGACTCTTTTTAACCTTTCATTTCAGAATTTTCAAATGTCGGCTTCTTTCACCACCCAATGATGGATGAGAGGTCGGCTCCCTTAATTGTGGTGTGTGATCCCAACTGGACAGAGTGACCGACCAGGGAACCAACTTTACATCTGGCCTGATGAGCCAGCTGCATAAGGAGTTGGGCATAACCGCTATCAGGACATCTCCTTATCACCCAGAGACAGATGGCCTGCTGCAGAGGTTTACCCAAACACTCAAGAGGGTGCTCAAAAAGTTTGTATCTGATACAGGGAAGGATTGGGATAAGTGGTTACCCCTTCTGCTCTTTGCCTACAGGGAAGTGCTTCAGGCATCTACCGGATTCTCCCCTTTCGAGCAGCTCTATGGTTGGCCAGTCCAGGAGCCCTTGGATCTGCTGAAACAGAACTGGGAGGAGAAGGTGGCAGCTAATCCTGTAGAGGGGTAAGGTGTTGTACGATATGTCCTCCCGATGAGGGACCGGTTACAGCGGTACCGAGAGGAGGCCAGACTCAACCTCCTGGAGGCCCAGAAGACTAAGAAGCGGTGGTATGACCAGCAGGCACGCCAACGTGAGTTCAAACCAGGTCAAAAGGTCTTGTTGCTCCTGCCTTCCTTATCCCGCAAGCTGCTGGCCAAGTGGCAGGGACCTTTTGAGGTTATAAGGAGGATGGGGCCTACAACATATGAGATCCTGCATCCAGAGAAGGGGAAACAAAAGCAAACTTACCATGTGAACCTCTTGAAAGCCTGGGAAGAAAGAAGCAGCCCTCCTTCCATCACCTCACTACTGGCTCACCGGGTGATTGAGGAAGATGACTCCGAAGGTGTAGTGGAGGCCTGGAAACAGCCTGCCAAGGTGGATCTCTCTCACCTAGTTGGTAAGAAGCCAGTTGAACTGCAAGTCATATTCGACACCTTCCCTCAGTTGTTCACACAGAAACCAGGCCATACAGATGTGTTGCAGCATGCCATCTGAGCCAAATCAGGTCAGAGTCCATTATGGCAGGCATGCTACCGAGTTCCAGAACGTCTGGTGAAGGTGTTGAAGGAGGAGGTCCACTTGATGTTGGAGCTTGGAGTCATCGAACCGTCTGAAAGTGAGTGGAGTAGCCCTTTCGTCATTGTGCAGAAGAAGGATGGAACTCTTCGCATTTGCGTTGACTTTAGGAAACTGAATGCCATCTCATTTTTCGATGCCTACCCGATGCCCCGGATTGAGAACCTGCTGGAGAGGATTGGGAGAGCCAGCTACATCACCACCTTGGACCTCTGCAAGGGGTATTGGCAGGTCCCCCTGGAGAGCCAGTCCCGGCCCCTCACTGCATTCAGGACCCCTCTAGGCCTCTTTCAGTTCACGGTGATGCCCTGTGGCTTACATGGTGCCCCAGCCACATTCCAGAGGCTTATGGACAGAGTGCTGCAAGTTTGTGAGGACTGCAGCACTGCCTATTTGGATGATGTGGTCATTTTTAGCCTGACCTGGGAGGAACATCTGGAGCACTTTCATCGAGTCCTGGGTGCAATCAATGTGGCAGGACTTACACTCACCCTGCAGAAATGTGCCTGGGCCAGGCAGGAAACTCGGTACCTGGGAACCGGTTGGGGAGAGGTGAAGTCCGGCCTCAGGTGGATGAAGTGGAGGCCATTCTGAACAGCCCCAGGCCCCGTACCAAAACACAGGTCCGGTCTTTTCTTGGCCTAGTACTGGTACCGACGGTTCATCCCTCACTTTTCAACCCTGGCAGCCCCATTGACCAACCTCACCTGCAAATTGTCCCGTAATCCTGTGGAATGGAGTGAGGAGTGTGAAAGTGATTTCCAGGGCCTGAAGGAGAAATTATGCTCTTCCCTTGTGTTGCAGAGTCCTGACTTTGAATGCCGCTTCCTGGTGGATGCCTTAGGTGTGGGCATCGGGGGAGTACCGGCTCAGGGAGAGCCAGGTGAGGAACGTCCTGTGTTATATCTCAGCAGGAAACTTCTGCCCCGTGAAACCCGGTACTCCACAATCAAGAAGGAGTGTCTGGCAATCAAGTGGGCATTGGACAGCCTCAGGTACTACCTTGGGAGGGAGTTTGACCTCCAGTCAGACCACAGAGCCCTGACCTGGATCCAGACAATGAATGATCAGAATGCCAGGGTGACTAGGTGGTACCTGGAACTTCAACCTTCCAGGTTCTGTGTGCGGCACAAAGCAGGCAAGGAGAACATCACAGCGGACTTCCTGTCAAGACTGCCAAACATTGCCACTGCAGGAGAGGAGGGTGGTAATGTGACGAAGGCCCGTCACTGACTACGAACAGCACATGGCGCACTCAGTAAAACACTCATCCCCAGCAGTAATAGTGACTGGATCTGAACCAGAGCTGCTGCACGGAGCTGTCTCCTATAGAGGCAGCAGCAACCTGCACAGGTGTGCTGATGGTGGAGGATACCATCTTTAATTGGATAATTGAGTTAATTAGCTTTTGGTTGGTCTGGGGGAGGGGCTTAGCAGTTATAAACCTCAGGTTACCAAGGCTTTGGGGTTAGTTTTCTTTTGTGTTTAGTCTGAGGGTGGCTATATATATATAGTTTTTTTTCCCAGTTTTTGTCTTGTTTTGAGGTAAATAAAAGCACCTCAATCTAGTTTTGTGACTCAAGTCATCTTGTTATTTTTCTTAAACAATTGACCCACAGTTTATTGTGACAGCTGGTCTTTGGCAGCAACATGGAGACTCTGAGGAACTACCTTGTGAACTACAACCCTCCCAAGAGTGGTGTGGACAGAATAAACATCCTGTTAGTCATAGTCATAGTCATAGTCATACTTTATTGATCCCGGGGGAAATTGGTTTTCGTTACAGTTGCACCATAAATAATAAATAGTAATAAAACCATAAATAGTAATAGGTAAATTATGCCAGTAAATTATGAAATAAGTCCAGGACCAGCCTATTGGCTCAGGGTGTCTGACCCTCCAAGGGAGGAGTTGTAAAGTTTGATGGCCACAGGCAGGAATGACTTCCTATGACGCTCTGTGTTGCATCTCGGTGGAATGAGTCTCTGGCTGAATGTCCTCCTGTGCCCAACCAGTACATTATGTAGTGGATGGAGACATTGTCCAAGATGGCATGCAACTTGGACAGCATCCTCTTTTCAGACACCACAGTGAGAGAGTCCAGTTCCATCCCCACAACATCACTGGCCTTACGAATGAGTTTGTTGATTCTGTTGGTGTCTGCTACCCTCAGCCTGCTGCCCCAGCACACAACAGCAAACATGATCACACTGGCCAGCACAGACTCGTAGAACATCCTCAGCATCATCCGGCAGATGTTAAAGGACCTCAGTCTCCTCAGGAAATAGAGACGGCACTGACCCTTCTTGTAGGCAGCCTCAGTGATCTTTGACCAGTCCAGTTTATTGTCAATTCGTATCCCCAGGTATTTGTAATCCTCCACCATGTCCACACTGACCCCCTGGATGGAAACAGGGGTCACCGGTACCTTAGCTCTCCTCAGGTCTACCACCAGTTCCTTAGTGTTTTTCACATTAAGCTGCAGATAATTCTGCTCACACTATGTGACAAAGTTTCCTACTGTAGCCCTGTACTCAGCCTCGTCTCCCTTGCTGATGCATCCAACTATGGCAGAGTCATCCGAAAACTTCTGAACATGACAAGACTCTGTGCTGTAGTTGAAGTCCGAGGTGTAAATAGTGAAGAGAAAGGGAGACAAGACAGTCCTCTGTGCAGCCCCAGTGCTGCTGATCACTCTGTGGGACACACAGTGTTGCAAGCACACGTACTGTGGTCTGCCAGTCAGGTAATCAAGAATCCATGACACCAGGGAAGCATCCACCTGCATCGCTGTCAGCTTCTCCCCCAGCAGAGCAGGGCGGATGGTGTTGAATGCACTGGAGAAGTCAAAAAACATGACCCTCACAGTGCTCACTGGCTTGTCCAGGTGGGTGTAGACACGGTTCAGCAGGTAGACGATGGCATCCTCAGCTCCTAGTCGGGGCTGGTAGGCGAACTGGAGGGGATATAAGTGTGGCCTGACCATAGGCCTGAGCAGCTCCAGAACAAGTCTCTCCAGGGTCTTCATGATGTGGGAGGTCAATGCCACGGTCTGTTGTCATTAAGGCCGCTGGGGCGCAGCGTCTTTGGTACAGGGACGAGGCAGGACATCTTCCACAATACAGGAACCCTCCGGAGCCTCAGGCTCAGGTTGAATACATGGCGAAGTACTCCACATAGCTGAGGGGCACAGGCTTTGAGCACCCTGGTACTGACACCATCTGGTCCTGCAGCCTTGCTTGGGTTGAGACGTTTCAGCTGTCTTCTCACCTGTTCAGCTGTGAAGCCCACCGTGGTGGTTTTGTGTGGGGAAGGGGTATAGTCATGAGAACAGGGTGGGGGACTGTGAGGAGGGGTAGGAGGGGAGAGTTGTTCAGGATGCTGGGGTCTGAGGAATCATCTGTCATCAATACTTCCTCCTTGGCTCTGGATGTATATAAATCACTCAGCACTGGTGTCCCGATGGGGAATAATCCCAATTTTCCCAAACAGGTATCTGCACTATTTTTCATTTAACATAAACTCACAAATTTTATATGTTGCTGACCAGACTGTGTTCACTGTCTATTCCCCATCTCACTGATGTACACGAACAGTACCATAACCCTCACTGGAAAGCATCTCGGGACATCCTGAGACTGGGAAAGTTGCCAGTTAAATGCAAGTCCCTGATATCAGTGAACAATTGGCTGGGACTCATGGGGTCTGACTGGGTGAGGACAGCAGGTCTCACTCACAAATGGACAGAACTGGACTGTTTGGACATTTACACTGAACAACAGCCTCACACTCACTTTCACTGAGTCCAGACAGAACAAGGAACATGGAATAGTACAGCACAGGAACAGGCCCTTCGGCCCACAGTGTTGTACTGAACCAATTAAATTTGTAATCAAATGGCCAACAACTATTCACTGGAGTTCAGGAGAATGAGAGGGGATCTCATAGAAACATTCCAAATGTTAAACGGCCTGAACTGAACAGACCTGAGGACTGGGAGAAATTCAGAGTCCAGCAGAGAAGGACAAAGGGCTTAATTAGGAAAGGGAAAAAAAAGATTATGAGAGAAAACTATCAGGGAACATAAAAACTGACTGTAAAAGCTTTTATAGATATGTGAAAAGAAAAAAATTGGTTAAGACAAATGTAGGTCACTTACAGTCAGAAACAGGTGAATTGATTACGGGGAACAAGGACATGGCAGACCAATTGAATAACTACTTTGGTTCTGTCTTCACTAAGGAGGACATAAATAATCTTCCGGAAATAGTAGGGAACCGAGGGTCTAGTGAGATGGTGGAACTGAGGGAAATGCATGTTAGTAGCGAAGCGGTGTTAGGTAAATTGAAGGGATTAAAGGCAGATAAATCCCCAGGGCCAGATAGTCTGCATCCCAGAGTGCTTAAGGAAGTAGCCCAAGAAATAGCGGATGCATTAGTGATAATTTTTCAAAACTCTTCAGATTCTGGACTAGTTCCTGAGGATTGGAAAGTGGCTAATGCTACCACGCTTTTTAAAAAAGGAGGGAGAGAGAAACCGGGGAATTATAGACTGGCAAGCCCAACATCGGCGGTGGGGAAAATGCTAGAGTCAGTTATCAAAGATGTGATAACAGCGCATTTGGAAAATGGTGAAATCATCGGACAAAGTCAGCATGGATTTGTGAAAGGAAAATCATGTCTGACGAATCTCATAGAATTTTTTGAGGATGTAACTCAAGTGGATAGGGGAGAACAAGTGGATGTGGTATATTTGGATTTTCAAAAGGCTTTTGACAAGGTCCCACACAGGAGATTAGTGTGCAAACTTAAAGCACACGGTATTGGGGGTAAGGTATTGATGTGGACAGAGAATTGGTTGGCAGAGAGGAAGCAAAGAGTGGAAATAAACGGGACCTTTTCAGAATGGCAGGTAGTGACTAGTGGGGTACCGCAAGGCTCAGTGCTGGGACCCCAGTTGTTCAAAATATATATTAATATCTTAGACGAGGGAATTAAATGCAGCGTCTCCAAGTTTGCGTATGACACGAAGCTGGGCGGCAATGTTAGCTGTGAGGAGAATGCTAAGAGGATGCAGGGTGACTTGGATAGGTTAGGTGAGTGGGCAAATTCATGGCAGATGCAATTTAATGTGGATAAATGTGAGGTTATCCATTTGGTGGCAAAAACAGGGAAACAGATTATTACCTGAATCGTGGCCGATTGGGAAATGGGGAGCTGCAACGAGACCTGGGTGTCATTGTACACCAGTCATTGAAAGTGACTGGGACACAATGGCAGGGATTAGTCGTGGAGTGACACACTGGGACAGAGTGACAGAGGTTAGTCCTGGAGTAACAAAAGGGAACACAGTGACAGAGATTAGTTCTGGAGTGACACACGGGGACACAGTGAACGAGATTAGTACTTCATCACACAGTGGGACACAATGACAGAGATTAGACCTGGAGTAATGCACAGCCACACAAAGACTGTGATTAGTCCCAGTGTGACACATCAGGACACAGTGACAGAGATTAGTCCTGGAGATACACACGGTGACACAGTCACAGAGATTACATAGTAACAGAGATTAGTCGTGCATAACACAAAGGGACACAGTGAAAGAGATTTGTCCTGGAGTAACACACGGGAACACTGTGACAGAGAATAGTTCTGGAGTGACACACGGGTCACTGTGAACGAGATTAGTCCTGCATCACACACTGGAACACAATGATAGAGATTAGTCCTGGAGTGACACATGGGGACACAGTGACAGAGATTAGTTCTGGAGTAGCACACTGGAACACAGTGACAGAGATTAGCCCTGGAATAACACACTGGGACACAGAGACAGAGATTATTCCCGGAGTCACACATGGGGACACAGTGACAGCGATTATTCCTGAAGTGACACATGGGGACACAGTGACAGAGATTAGCCTTCGAATAACACATGGTGACACAGTGACAGAGGTTAGTCCTGCATAGCACACTGGAACATAGTGACCGAGATTAGACCTGGAGTAATGCACAGCGACACAGAGACTGTGATTAGTCCTGGTGTGACACATGGGGACACAGTGACAGAGATTATTCCTGGAGTAACACAGGGTGACACAGTGACAGAGATAAATCCTGCATAACACACTGGGAGACAGTGACAGAAATTGTTCCTGGAGTAACACACAGAGATTAGTCCTGCAGTAATGCACGGCGACACAGAGACTGAGATTAGACCCGGTGTGACACATGGGGATACAGTGACAGTGATTAGTCCTGGAGTAACACACTGGGACAAGTTGACAGAGATTAGACCTGGAGTGACACACTGGGACACATTGACAGAGATTAGTCCTGGAGTGTCACACCGGAACACAGTAACAGAGATTATTCCTGGAGTGACACACGGGGACACAGTGACAGAGATTATTCCTGGAGTAACACAGAGTGACACAGTGACAGAAATAAATCCTGCATAACACAATGGGAGACAGTGACAGAAATTGTTCCTGGAGTAACACACAGAGATTAGTCCTGCAGTAATGCACAGCGACACAGAGACTGAGATTAGACCCGGTGTGACACATGGGGACACAGTGACAGAGATTAGTCCTGGAGTGACACACTGGGACACATTGACAAAGCTTAGTCCTGGGGTGACACAAGGGGACACAGTGACAGAGATTAGTCCTGCAGTGACACACTGTGACACAGTGACAGAGATTAGTCCTGGAGTGACAGATTGGGACACAGTGACAGAGATTAGCCCTGGTGTAAATCACCGGGACACAGTGACAGAGATTAGTCCTGGAGTTACACACGGGGACACTGTGAAAGTGATTTGTCCTGCATCACACACTGGGGCACAGTGGCAGAGATTAGTCATGGAGTGACACATGGGAACAGAGTGACAGAAATCAGCACTGCAGTGACACACCAGGATACAGTGATAGCGATTAGTCCTGGAGGAACACACGGGGACACAGTGACAGATTAGTCCTGGAGTAACGCACTGGCACATGGAGACAGAGATCAGTCCTGGAGTAACACAAGGGAACACAGTGAGAGAGATTAGTTCTGGAGTGACACACCTGGACACAGTGACAGAGATTAGTCCTGGAGTGACACACTGGGACACATTGACAAAGGTAAGTCCTGGGGTGACACACGTGGACACAGTCTCAGTGATTAGTACACAGTGATTAGGACACAGTGTCAGAGATTAATACTGGAGTGACAGAATGGGGCACATTGACAGAGATTAGCCGTGGAGTAAATCAGCGGGACACAGTGACAGAGATAAGTCCTGGAGTGACACACGGGAACACAGTGACAAATTAGTCCTGCATAACACACTGGGACACAGTGACTGAGATTAGACCTGGAGTAATGCACAACGACACAGAGACTGTGATTAGTCCTGGAGTGACAGAATGGGACACATTGACAGAGATTAGCCATGGAGTAAATCAGCGGGACACAGTAAAAGAGATTAGTCCTGGAATGACACACGGGGAGACAGTGATGGAGATTAGCCCTGCATAACACACTGGAACACAGTGACAGAGATTAGTCCTGGAGTAACAGACTGGGACACAGTGGCAGAGATTAGACCTGGAGTGACACACTGGGACACGTTGACAGAGATTAGCACTGGAGTGACACACTGGGACCCAGTGACAATGAATAGGCCTGGTGTGCACACCGGGACACAGTGACAGAGATTAGACCTGGTGTAACACACGGGAACACAGTGACAGACAATAGTTCTGGAGTGACACACGGGTCACTGTCAATGAGGTTAGTCCTGCATCACACACTGGAACACAGTGACAGAGATTAGTCCTGGAATAATGCACTGGGACACAGTGAGAGCAATTATTCCTGGAGTGACACATGGGGACACAGTGACAGAGATTAGTCCTGGAGTGTCACACTGGGACACAGTGACAGAGATAATTCCTGGAGTGTCACACGGGCACACAGTGACAGAGATTATTCCTGGAGTAACACAGGGTGACACAGTGACAGAGATAAATCCTGCATAACACACTGGGAGACAGTGACAGAAATTGTTCCTGGAGTAACACACAGAGCTTAGTCCTGCAGTAATGCACAGCGACACAGAGACTGAGATTAGACCCGGTGTGACACATGGGAACACAGTGACAGAGATTAGTCCTGGAGTGACACACTGGGACACATTGAGAAAGCTTAGTCCTGGGGTGACACAAGGGGACACAGTGACAGAGATTAGTCCTGCAGTGACAGACTGGGACACGGTGACAGAGATTAGTCCTGGAGTAACACACCGGTACACAGTGACAGAGATTAGCCCTGGTGTAAATCACCGGGACACAGTGACAGACATTAGTCCTAGAGTTACACACGGGGACACTGTGAAAGTGATTAGTCCTGCATCACACACTGGGACACAGTGGCAGAGATTAGTCATAGAGTGACAAATGGGAACACAGTGAGAGAGATTATTTCTGGAGTGACACATGGGGACACAGTGACAGATATTAGTCCTGGAATAACACACGGGAACACAGTGACCGAGATTAGTCCTGCATAACACACTGGGACACAGTGACAGAGGTTGGTCCTGGAGTAACACACGGGGACACAGTCACGGAAATTAGTCCTGCATAACAAACTGGGACGCAGTGACAGAGATTAGTCCTGCAGTAATGCACAGCGACACAGAGACTGTGATTAGACCCGGAGTGACACATGGGGACACAGTGACTGAGATTAGTCCTGGAGTGATACACTGGGACACATTGAGAAAGCTTAGTCCTGGGATGACACACGGGGACACAGTGCCAGAGATTAGTCCTGGAGTAACACACGGGGAGACAGTGATGGAGATTAGCCCTGCATAACACACTGGAACACAGTGACAGAAATTAGTCCTGGAGTAACAGACCGGGACACAGTGACAGAGATTAGACTTGGAGTGACACACTGGGACACGTTGACGGAGATTAGTCCTGGAATGACACAGTGGGACACATTGACAGAGATTAACACTGGAGTGACACACTGGGACACAGTGACAATGAATAGGCTTGGTGTGCACACCGGGACACAGTGACAGAGAATAGTTCTGGAGTGACACATGGGTCACTATCAACGAGGTTAGTCCTGCATCACACACTGGAACACAGTGACAGAGATTAGTCCTGGAATAATGCACTGGGACACAGTGACAGCAATTATTCCTGGAGTGACACATGGGGATACAGTGACAGAGATTATTCCTGGAGTAACACACGGTGACACAGTGACAGAGATTAGTCCTGCATAACACACTGGGAGACAGTGACAGAAATTGTTCCTGGAGTAACAGACTGGGACATAGTGGAATATTAGTCCTGGAGTAATACATGGGAACACAGTGACAGAGCTTAGTCCTGGAGTAACACACTGGGACACAGTAAGAGAGATTAGTCATGGAGTGACACATGGGAACACAGTGACAGAGATTAGTCCTGGAGTAACACACCCGGACACAGTGACAGAGATTAGTCCTCGAGTTACACACGGGGACACAGTGAAAGCGATTTGTCATGTAGTGACACACGGGAACACACTGACATAGATTAGTCTTGGAATAACACATGGTGACACAGTGACAGAGGTTAGTCCTGCATAGCACACTGGAACACAGTGACCGAGATTAGACCTGGAGTAATGCACAGAGATTAGTCCTGCAGTAATGCACAGTGACACAGAGACTGAGATTAGACATGGTGTGACACATGGGGACACAGTGGCAGAGATTATTCCTGGAGTAACACACTGGGAGACAGTGACAGAAATTGTTCCTGGAGTAACACACAGAGATTAGTCCTGCAGTAATGCACAGCGACACAGAGACTGAGATTAGACCTGGAGTGACACATGGGGACACAGTGACAGAGATTAGGCCTGGAGTGACACACTGGGACACATTGACAAAGCTTAGTCCTGGGGTGACACAAGGGGACATAGTGACAGAGATTAGTCCTGCAGTGACAGACTGGGACACGGTGACAGAGATTAGTCCTGAGGTAACACACTGGGACACAGTGACAGAGATAGCCCTAGTGTAAATCACTGGGACACAGTGACAGAGATTAGTCCTGGAGTTACACATGGGGACACTGTGAAAGTGATTAGTCCTGCATCACACACTGGGGCACAGTGGCAGAGATTAGTCATAGAGTAACACATGGGAACACAGTGAGAGAGATTATTTCTGGAGTGACACATGAGGGCACAGTGACAGATATTAGTCCTGGAGTAACACACCGGGACACAGTGACAGAGATTAGTCCTGCATAACACACTGGGACACAGTGACAGAAGTTGGTCCTGGAGTAACCCACGGGGACACAGTCACGGAAATTAGTCCTGCATAACACACTGGGAGACAGTGACAGAGATTAGACCTGGAGTAACACACTGGGACACAGTGGCAGATTAGTCCTGGAGTACACACTGGGTCACACTGACAGTGATTAGACCTGGAGTGACACATGGGGACACAGTGACAGAGATTAGGCCTGGAGTGACACACTGGGACACATTGACAAAGCTTAGTCCTGGGGTGACACAAGGGGACACAGTGACAGAGATTAGTCCTGCAGTGACAGACTGGGACACGGTGACAGAGATTAGTCCTGAGGTAACACACTGGGACACAGTGACAGAGATAGCCCTGGTGTAAATCACCGGGACACAGTGACAGAGATTAGTCCTGAGGTAACACACTGGGACACAGTGACAGAGATAGCCCTGGTGTAAATCACCGGGACACAGTGACAGAGATTAGTCCTGGAGTTACACACGGGGACACTGTGAAAGTGATTAGTCCTGCATCACACACTGGGGCACAGTGGCAGAGATTAGTCATAGAGTAACACATGGGAACACAGTGAGAGAGATTATTTCTGGAGTGACACATGGGGGCACAGTGACAGATATTAGTCCTGGAGTAACACACGGGGACACAGTGACCGAGATTAGTCCTGCATAACACACTGGGACACAGTGACAGAAGTTGGTCCTGGAGTAACCCACGGGGACACAGTCACGGAAATTAGTCCTGCATAACACACTGGGAGACAGTGACAGAGATTAGACCTGGAGTAACACACTGAGACACAGTGGCAGATTAGTCCTGGAGTACACACTGGGTCACACTGACAGTGATTAGACCTGGAGTGACACACTGGGACACACTGACATAGATTAGTTATGGAGTGACACATGGAGACACAGTGACTGAGATTATTCCTGGATTGACACATAGGGACACGGTGACAGATATTATTCCTGGAGTAACACCCGGGGACACAGGGACCGAGATTAGTCCTGCATTACACACTGGGACACAGTTACAGAGTTTGGTCCTGCAGTAATGCACAGCGACACAGAGAGTGTGATTAGACCCGGTGTGACACATGGGGACACAATGACAGAGATTAGTTCTGGAGTGACACACTGGGATATATTGACAAAGCTTAGTCCTGGGGTGACACACTGTGACACAGTGACAGAGATTAGTCCTGGAGTTACACACGGAGACACTGTGAAAGTGATTAGTCCTGCATCACACACTGGGACAAAGTGGCAGAGATTAGTCATGGAGTGACACATGGGAACAGAGTGACAGAGATTAGTCATGGAGTGACACATTGGGACACATTGACAAAGCTAGGTCCTGGGGTGTCACACGGGGACACAGTGACAGAGATTAGTACTTGAGTGACAGACTGGGACACAGTGGCAGATTAGTCCTGGAGTAACACATGGGAACACAGTGACAGAGATTAGACATGGAGTGACACACTGGGACACAGTGACAATGAATAGGCCTGGTGTGCACACCGGGACACAGTGTCAGAGATTAGACCTGGAGTAACACACGGGAACACAGTGACAGAGAATAGTTCTGGAGTGACACACGGGTCACTGTGAACCTGATTGGTCCTGCATCACACACTGGAACACAGTGACAGAGATTAGTCCTGGAATAACACACTGGGACACAGTGACAGCGATTATACCTGGAGTGACACATGCGGACACAGTGACAGAGATTATTCCTGGAGTAACACATGGTGACAGAGTGACAGAGATAAGTCCTGCATAACACACTGGGAGACAGTGACAGAAATTGTTCCTGGAGTAACACACTGGGACACAGTGGAATATTATTCCTAGAGTAATACATGGGAACACAGTCACAGAGATTAGTCATGGAGTGACACATGGGAACAGAGTGACAGAGATTAGTCCTGGAGTGACACATTGGGACACATTGACAAAGCTAGGTCCTGGGGTGTCACACAGGGACACAGTGACTGAGATTAGTACTTGAGTGACAGACTGGGACACAGTGGCAGATTAGTCCTGGAGTAACACATGGGAACACAGTGACAGAGATTAGGCATGGAGTGACAGACTGGGACACAGTGACAATGAATAGGCCTGATGTGCACTCCGGGACACAGTGACAGAGATTAGACCTGGAGTAACACACGGGAACACAGTGACAGAGAATAGTTCTGGAGTGACAAACGGGTCACTGTGAACCAGATTAGTCCTGCATCACACACTGGAACACAGTGACAGAGATTAGTCCTGGAATAACACACTGGGACACAGTGACAGAGATTATTCCTGGAGTAACACACGGTGACAGAGTGACAGAGATAAGTCCTGCATAACACACTGGGAGACAGTGACAGAAATTGTTCCTGGAGTAACACACTGGGACACAGTGGAATATTAGTCCTGGAGTAATACATGGGAACACAGTGACAGAGCTTAGTCCTGGAGTGACACACTGGGACACAGTAACAGAGATTAGTCATGGAGTGACACATGGGAACACAGTGACAGCGATTAATCCTGGAGTAACACACCGGGACACAGTGACAGAGATTAGTCCTGGAGTTACACAAGGGGACACAGTGAAAGAGATTTGTCATGTAGTGACACACGGGAACACACTGACATAGATTAGTTATGGAGTGACACATGGGGACACAGTGACAGAGATTAGTTCTGGAGTAACAGACCGGGACACAGTGACAGCGATTATTCCTGAAGTGACACATGGGGACACAGTGACAGAGATTAGACTTGGAATAACACATGGTGACACAGTGACAGAGGTTAGTCCTGCATAGCACACTGGAACACAGTGACCGAGATTAGACCTGGAGTAATGCACAGAGATTAGTCCTGCAGTATTGCACAGTGACACAGAGACTGAGATTAGACCCGGTGTGACACATGGGGACACAGTGACAGAGATTATTCCTGGAGTAACACACTGGGAGACAGTGACAGGAATTGTTCCTGGAGTAACACACAGAGATTAGTCCTGCAGTAATGCACAGCGACACAGAGACTGAGATTAGACCTGGAGTGACACATGGGGACACAGTGACAGAGATTAGGCCTGGAGTGACACACTGGGACACATTGACAAAGCTTAGTCCTGGGGTGACACAAGGGGACACAGTGACAGAGATTAGTCCTGCAGTGACAGACTGGGACACGGTGACAGAGATTAGTCCTGAGGTAACACACTGGGACACAGTGACAGAGATAGCCCTGGTGTAAATCACCGGGACACAGTGACAGAGATTAGTCCTGGAGTTACACACGAGGACACTGTGAAAGTGATTAGTCCTGCATCACACACTGGGGCACAGTGGCAGAGATTAGTCATAGAGTAACACATGGGAACACAGTGAGAGAGATTATTTCTGGAGTGACACATGGGGGCACAGTGACAGCGATTAATCCTGGAGTAACACACCGGGACACAGTGACAGAGATTAGTCCTGGAGTTACACACTGGGACACAGTGACAGAGATTATTCCTGGAGTAACACACGGTGACAGAGTGACAGAGATAAGTCCTGCATAACACACTGGGAGACAGTGACAGAAATTGTTCCTGGAGTAACACACTGGGACACAGTGGAATATTAGTCCTGGAGTAATACATGGGAACACAGTGACAGAGCTTAGTCCTGGAGTGACACACTGGGACACAGTAACAGAGATTAGTCATGGAGTGACACATGGGAACACAGTGACAGCGATTAATCCTGGAGTAACACACCGGGACACAGTGACAGAGATTAGTCCTGGAGTTACACAAGGGGACACAGTGAAAGAGATTTGTCATGTAGTGACACACGGGAACACACTGACATAGATTAGTTATGGAGTGACACATGGGGACACAGTGACAGAGATTAGTTCTGGAGTAACAGACCGGGACACAGTGACAGCGATTATTCCTGAAGTGACACATGGGGACACAGTGACAGAGATTAGTCTTGGAATAACACATGGTGACACAGTGACAGAGGTTAGTCCTGCATAGCACACTGGAACACAGTGACCGAGATTAGACCTGGATAAATGCACAGAGATTAGTCCTGCAGTAATGCACAGTGACACAGAGACTGAGATTAGACCCGGTGTGACACATGGGGACACAGTGACAGAGATTATTCCTGGAGTAACACACTGGGAGACAGTGACAGGAATTGTTCCTGGAGTAACACACAGAGATTAGTCCTGCAGTAATGCACAGCGACACAGAGACTGAGATTAGACCTGGAGTGACACATGGGGACACAGTGACAGAGATTAGGCCTGGAGTGACACACTGGGACACATTGACAAAGCTTAGTCCTGGGGTGACACAAGGGGACACAGTGACAGAGATTAGTCCTGCAGTGACAGACTGGGACACGGTGACAGAGATTAGTCCTGAGGTAACACACTGGGACACAGTGACAGAGATAGCCCTGGTGTAAATCACCGGGACACAGTGACAGAGATTAGTCCTGGAGTTACACACGGGGACACTGTGAAAGTGATTAGTCCTGCATCACACACTGGGGCACAGTGGCAGAGATTAGTCATAGAGTAACACATGGGAACACAGTGAGAGAGATTATTTCTGGAGTGACACATGGGGGCACAGTGACAGCGATTAATCCTGGAGTAACACACCGGGACACAGTGACAGAGATTAGTCCTGGAGTTACACAAGGGGACACAGTGAAAGAGATTTGTCATGTAGTGACACACGGGAACACACTGACATAGATTAGTTATGGAGTGACACATGGAGACACAGTGACTGAGATTATTCCCGGAGTGACACATGGGGACACAGTGACAGAGATTAGTCTTGGAATAACACATGGTGACACAGTGACAGAGGTTAGTCCTGCATAGCACACTGGAACACAGTGACCGAGATTAGACCTGGAGTAATGCACAGAGATTAGTCCTGCAGTATTGCACAGTGACATAGAGACTGAGATTAGACCCGGTGTGACACATGGGGACACAGTGACAGAGATTATTCCTGGAGTAACACACTGGGAGACAGTGACAGAAATTGTTCCTGGAGTAACACACAGAGATTAGTCCTGCAGTAATGCACAGCGACACAGAGACTGAGATTAGACCCGGTGTGACACATGGGGACACAGTGACAGAGATTAGTCCTGCAGTAATGCACAGCGACACAGAGACAGAGATTAGGCCTGGAGTGACACACTGGGACACATTGACAAAGCTTAGTCCTGGGGTGACACAAGGGGACACAGTGACAGAGATTAGTCCTGCAGTGACAGACTGGGACATGGTGACAGAGATTAGTCCTGGAGTAACACACTGGGACACAGTGACAGAGATTAGTCCTGGAGTTACACATGGGGACACTGTGAAAGTGATTAGTCCTGCATCACACACTGGGGCACAGTGGCAGAGATTAGTCATAGAGTAACACATGGGAACACAGTGAGAGAGATTATTTCTGGAGTGACACATGAGGGCACAGTGACAGATATTAGTCCTGGAGTAACACACAGGGACACAGTGACACAGATTAGTCCTGCATAACACACTGGGACACAGTGACAGAAGTTGGTCCTGGAGTAACCCACGGGGACACAGTCACGGAAATTAGTCCTGCATAACACACTGGGAGACAGTGACAGAGATTAGACCTGGAGTAACACACTGGGACACAGTGGCAGATTAGTCCTGGAGTACACACTGGTCACACTGACAGTGCTTAGACCTGGAGTGACACATGGGGACACAGTGACAGAGATTAGGCCTGGAGTGACACACTGGGACACATTGACAAAGCTTAGTCCTGGGGTGACACAAGGGGACACAGTGACAGAGATTAGTCCTGCAGTGACAGACTGGGACACGGTGACAGAGATTAGTCCTGGAGTAACACACCGGGACACAGTGACAGAGATAGCCCTGGTGTAAATCACCGGGACACAGTGACAGAGATTAGTCCTGGAGTTACACACGGGGACACTGTGAAAGTGATTAGTCCTGCATCACACACTGGGGCACAGTGGCAGAGATTAGTCATAGAGTAACACATGGGAACACAGTGAGAGAGATTATTTCTGGAGTGACACATGGGGGCACAGTGACAGATATTAGTCCTGGAGTAACACACGGGGACACAGTGACCAAGATTAGTCCTGCATAACACACTGGGACACAGTGACAGAAGTTGGTCCTGGAGTAACCCACGGGGACACAGTCACGGAAATTAGTCCTGCATAACACACTGGGAGACAGTGACAGAGATTAGACCTGGAGTAACACACTGAGACACAGTGGCAGATTAGTCCTGGAGTACACACTGGGTCACACTGACAGTGATTAGACCTGGAGTGACACACTGGGACACACTGACATAGATTAGTTATGGAGTGACACATGGAGACACAGTGACTGAGATTATTCCTGGATTGACACATAGGGACACGGTGACAGATATTATTCCTGGAGTAACACCCGGGGACACAGGGACCGAGATTAGTCCTGCATTACACACTGGGACACAGTTACAGAGTTTGGTCCTGCAGTAATGCACAGCGACACAGAGAGTGTGATTAGACCCGGTGTGACACATGGGGACACAGTGACAGAGATTAGTCCTGGAGTGACAGATTGGGACACAGTGACAGAGATTAGTTCTGGAGTGACACACTGGGATATATTGACAAAGCTTAGTCCTGGGATGACACACTGTGACACAGTGACAGAGATTAGTCCTGGAGTGACAGACTGGGACACAGTGACAGAGATTAGTCCTGAGGTAACACACCGGGACACAGTGACAGAGATTAGTACTGGAGTTACACACGGGGACACTGTGAAAGTGATTAGTCCTGCATCACACACCGGGACAAAGTGGCAGAGATTAGTCATGGAGTGACACATGGGAACAGAGTGACAGAGATTAGTCCTGGAGTGACACATTGGGACACATTGACAAAGCTAGGTCCTGGGGTGTCACACGGGGACACAGTGACAGAGATTAGTACTTGAGTGACAGACTGGGACACAGTGGCAGATTAGTCCTGGAGTAACACATGGGAACACAGTGACAGAGATTAGGCATGGAGTGACACACTGGGACACAGTGACAATGAATAGGCCTGATGTGCACTCCAGGACACAGTGACAGAGATTAGACCTGGAGTAACACACGGGAACACAGTGACAGAGAATAGTTCTGGAGTGACAAACGGGTCACTGTGAACCAGATTAGTCCTGCATCACACACTGGAACACAGTGACAGAGATTAGTCCTGGAATAACACACTGGGACACAGTGACAGCGATTATACCTGGAGTGACACATGGGGACACAGTGACAGAGATTATTCCTGGAGTAACACACGGTGACAGAGTGACAGAGATAAGTCCTGCATAACACACTGGGAGACAGTGACAGAAATTGTTCCTGGAGTAACACACTGGGACACAGTGGAATATTAGTCCTGGAGTAATACATGGGAACACAGTGACAGAGCTTAGTCCTGGAGTGACACATTGGGACACAGTAAAAGAGATTAGTCATGGAGTGACACATGGGAACACAGTGACAGCGATTAATCCTGGAGTAACACACCGGGACACAGTGACAGAGATTAGTCCTGGAGTTACACAAGGGAACACAGTGAAAGAGATTTGTCATGTAGTGACACGCGGGAACACAGTGACAGGGAATAGTTAAGGAGTGACACATGGAGACACAGTGACTGAGATTATTCCTGGAGTAACACACGGGGACACAGTGACAGAGATTAGTCCTGCATAACACCCTGGGACATAGTTACAGAGGTTGGTCCTGGAGTAACACACGGGGACACAGTGACCGAGATTAGTCCTGCATAACAAACTGGACACAGTGATGGAGATTATTCCTGCAGTAATGCACAGCGACACAGAGATTGTGATTAGACCCGGTGTGACACATGGGGACACAGTGACAGAGATTAGTTCTGGAGTGACACACTGGGACACATTAACAAAGCTTATTCCTGGGGTTACACAAGGGGACAACAGTGACAGAGATTATTCCTGGAGTAACACACTGGGACACAGTGGAATATTATTCCTGGAGTGACACATGGGGACACAGTGACAGAGATTAGTCCTGCAGTAATACACAGCGACACAGAGACTGAGATTAGACCTGGAGTGACACATGGGGACACAGTGACAGAGATTAGTCCTGGAGTGACACACTGGGACACATTGACAGAGATTAGTCCTGGGGTGACACACGGGGACACAGTGACAGAGATTAGTACTGGAGTGACAGACTGGGACACATTGACAAAGCTTAGTCCTGGGGTGACACAAGGGGACACAGTGACAGAGATTAGCCCTGGTGTAAATCACCGGGACACAGTGACAGAGATTAGTCCTGGAGTTACACACGGGGACACTGTGAAAGTGATTAGTCCTGCATCACACACTGGGACACAGTGGCAGAGATTAGTTATGGAGTGACACATGGGAACACAGTGACAGAGATTATTTCTGGAGTGACACATGAGGACACAGTGACAGATATTAGTCCTGGTGTAACACACGGGGACACAGTGACTGAGATTATTCCTGGAGTGACACATGGGGACACAGTGACAGAAATGAGTCCTGCAGTAATACACAGCGACACAGAGACTGTGATTAGACCCGGTGTGACACATGGGGACACAGTGACAGAGATTAGTTCTGCAGTAATGCACAGCGACACAGAGACAGAGATTAGTCCTGGAGTGACACACTGGGACACAGTGACAGAGATTAGTCCTGGAGTGACAAAGGGGGACACAGTGACAGAGATTAGTCCTGGAGTGACACATGGGACACAGTGACAGAGATTAGTCCTGGAGTAACACACTGGGACACAGTGACAGAGATTAGTCCTGGAGTTACACATGGGGACACTGTGAAAGTGATTAGTTCTGCATCACACACTGGGACACAGTGGTAGAGATTAGTTATGGAGTGACACATGGGAACACAGTGACAGAGATTATTTCTGGAGTGACACATGAGGACACAGTGACAGATATTAGTCCTGGTGTAACACACGGGGACACAGAGACCGAGATTAGTCCTGCATAACACACTGGGACACAGTGACAGAATTGGTCCTGGAGTAACCACGGGACACACAGAGATTAGTCCTGCATACACACTGACAGCGACACGAGATTAGACCTGGAGTAACACATGGGACACAGTGCAGAGATTAGTCCTGCAGTAATGCACAGGCACACTGACAGAGATTAGACCTGGAGTGACACATGGGGACACAGTGACAGAGATTAGGCCTGGAGTGACACACTGGGACACATTGACAAAGCTTAGTCCTGGGGTGACACAAGGGGACACAGTGACAGAGATTAGTCCTGCAGTGACAGACTGGGACACGGTGACAGAGATTAGTCCTGAGGTAACACACTGGGACACAGTGACAGAGATAGCCCTGGTGTAAATCACCGGGACACAGTGACAGAGATTAGTCCTGAGGTAACACACTGGGACACAGTGACAGAGATAGCCCTGGTGTAAATCACCGGGACACAGTGACAGAGATTAGTCCTGGAGTTACACACGGGGACACTGTGAAAGTGATTAGTCCTGCATCACACACTGGGGCACAGTGGCAGAGATTAGTCATAGAGTAACACATGGGAACACAGTGAGAGAGATTATTTCTGGAGTGACACATGGGGGCACAGTGACAGATATTAGTCCTGGAGTAACACACGGGGACACAGTGACCAAGATTAGTCCTGCATAACACACTGGGACACAGTGACAGAAGTTGGTCCTGGAGTAACCCACGGGGACACAGTCACGGAAATTAGTCCTGCATAACACACTGGGAGACAGTGACAGAGATTAGACCTGGAGTAACACACTGGGACACAGTGGCAGATTAGTCCTGGAGTACACACTGGGTCACACTGACAGTGATTAGACCTGGAGTGACACACTGGGACACACTGACATAGATTAGTTATGGAGTGACACATGGAGACACAGTGACTGAGATTATTCCTGGATTGACACATAGGGACACGGTGACAGATATTATTCCTGGAGTAACACACGGGGACACAGTGACCGATATTAGTCCTGCATAACACACTGGGTCACAGTTACAGAGTTTGGTCCTGCAGTAATGCACAGCGACACAGAGAGTGTGATTAGATCCGGTGTGACACATGGGGACACAGTTACAGAGATTAGTTCTGGAGTGACACACTGGGATATATTGACAAAGCTTAGTCCTGGGGTGACACACTGCGACACAGTGACCGAGATTAGTCCTGGAGTGACAGACTGGGACACGGTGACAGAGATTAGTCCTGGAGTGACAGACTGGGACACAGTGACAGAGATTAGTACTGGAGTTACACATGGTGACACTGTGAAAGTGATTAGTCCTGCATCACACACTGGGACAAAGTGGCAGAGATTAGTCATGGAGTGTCACATGGGAACAGAGTGACAGAGATTAGTCATGGAGTGACACATTGGGACACATTGACAAAGCTAGGTCCTGGGGTGTCACACGGGGACACACTGACAGAGATTAGTACTTGAGGGACAGACTGGGACACAGTGGCAGATTAGTCCTGGAGTAACACATGGGAACACAGTGACAGAGATTAGACATGGAGTGACACACTGGGACACAGTGACAATGAATAGGCCTGGTGTGCACACCGGGACACAGTGTCAGAGATTAGACCTAGAGTAACACACGGGAACACAGTGACAGAGAATAGTTCTGGAGTGACACACGGGTCACTGTGAACCAGATTGGTCCTGCATCACACACTGGAACACAGTGACAGAGATTAGTCCTGGAATAACACACTGGGACACAGTGACAGCGATTATACCTGGAGTGACACATGCGGACACAGTGACAGAGATTATTCCTGGAGTAACACATGGTGACAGAGTGACAGAGATAAGTCCTGCATAACACACTGGGAGACAGTGACAGAAATTGTTCCTGGAGTAACACACTGGGACACAGTGGAATATTATTCCTAGAGTAATACATGGGAACACAGTAACAGAGATTAGTCATGGAGTGACACATGGGAACACAGTGACAGCGATTAATCCTGGAGTAACACACCGGGACACAGTGACAGAGATTAGTCCTGGAGTTACAGAAGGGGACACAGTGAAGGAGATTTCTCATGTAGTGACACGCGGGAACACAGTGACAGAGAATAGTTAAGGAGTGACACATGGAGACACAGTGACTGAGATTATTCCTGGAGTGACACATGGAGACACAGTGACAGATATTAGTCCTGGAGTAACACACGGGGACACAGTGACCGAGATTAGTCCTGCATAACAAACTGGGACACAGTGACGGAGATTATTCCTGCAGTAATGCACAACGACACAGAGACTGCGATTAGACCCGCTGTGACACATGGGGACACAGTGACAGAGATTAGTTCTGGAGTGACACACTGGGACACATTGACAAAGCTTATTCCTGGGGTTACACAAGGGGACAACAGTGACAGAGATTATTCCTGGAGTAACACACTGGGAGACAGTGACAGGAATTGTTCCTGGAGTAACACACAGAGATTAGTCCTGCAGTAATGCACAGCGACACAGAGACTGAGATTAGACCTGGAGTGACACATGGGGACACAGTGACAGAGATTAGGCCTGGAGTGACACACTGGGACACATTGACAAAGCTTAGTCCTGGGGTGACACACGGGGACACAGTGACAGAGATTAGTCCTGGAGTGACAGACTGGGACACAGTGACAGAGATTAGTCCTGAGGTAACACACTGGGACACAGTGACAGAGATAGCCCTGGTGTAAATCACCGGGACACAGTGACAGAGATTAGTCCTGGAGTTACACACGGGGACACTGTGAAAGTGATTAGTCCTGCATCACACACTGGGGCACAGTGGCAGAGATTAGTCATAGAGTAACACATGGGAACACAGTGAGAGAGATTATTTCTGGAGTGACACATGGGGGCACAGTGACAGCGATTAATCCTGGAGTAACACACCGGGACACAGTGACAGAGATTAGTCCTGGAGTTACACAAGGGGACACAGTGAAAGAGATTTGTCATGTAGTGACACACGGGAACACACTGACATAGATTAGTTATGGAGTGACACAGGGAGACACAGTGACAGAGACTATTCCTGGAGTAACACACGGGGACACAGTGACCGAGATTAGTCCTGCATAACACACTGGGACACAGTGACAGAGGTTAGTCCTGCATAGCACACTGGAACACAGTGACCGAGATTAGACCTGGAGTAATGCACAGAGATTAGTCCTGCAGTATTGCACAGTGACATAGAGACTGAGATTAGACCCGGTGTGACACATGGGGACACAGTGACAGAGATTATTCCTGGAGTAACACACTGGGAGACAGTGACAGAAATTGTTCCTGGAGTAACACACAGAGATTAGTCCTGCAGTAATGCACAGCGACACAGAGACTGAGATTAGATCTGGAGTGACACATGGGGACACAGTGACAGAGATTAGTCCTGCAGTAATGCACAGCGACACAGAGACAGAGATTAGGCCTGGAGTGACACACTGGGACACATTGACAAAGCTTAGTCCTGGGGTGACACAAGGGGACACAGTGACAGAGATTAGTCCTGCATAACAAACTGGGACACAGTGATGGAGATTATTCCTGCAGTAATGCACAACGACACAGAGACTGCGATTAGACCCGCTGTGACACATGGGGACACAGTGACAGAGATTAGTTCTGGAGTGACACACTGGGACACATTGACAAAGCTTATTCCTGGGGTTACACAAGGGGACAACAGTGACAGAGATTATTCCTGGAGTAACACACGGTGACACAGTGACAGAGATAAGTCCTGCATAACACACTGGGAGACAGTGACAGAAATTATTCCTGGAGTAACACACTGGGACACAGTGGAATATTATTCCTGGAGTAATACATGGGAACACAGTGACAGAGCTCAGTCCTGGAGTGACACACTGGGACACAGTAACAGAGATTAGTCATGGAGTGACACATGGGAACACAGTGACAGAGATTAGTCCTGGAGTAACACATCGGGACACAGTGACAGAGATTAGTCCTGGAGTTACACACGGGGACACAGTGACAGAGAATAGTTATGGAGTGACACATGGAGACACAGTGACTGAGATTATTCCTGGAGTGACACATGGGGACACAGAGACAGAGATTACTTATGGAGTGAAACATGGAGACACAGTGACAGAGATTATTCCTGAAGTGACACATGGGGACACAGTGACAGATATTAGTCCTGGAGTGACAGACTGGGACACGGTGACAGAGATTAGTCCTGGAGTAACACATCGGGACACAGTGACAGAGATTAGTCCTGGAGTTACACACGGGGACACAGTGACAGAGATTATTCCTGAAGTAACACATGGGGACACAGTGACAGATATTAGTCCTGGAGTGACAGACTAGGACACGGTGACAGAGATTAGTCCTGGAGTAACACAAGGGAACACAGTCAGAGAGATTAGTTCTGGAGTGATACACCAGGACACAGTGACAGAGATTAGCCCTGGAGTAATTCAACGGGACACGGTGACAGAGATTAGTCTTGGAGAGACACACTGGTACACATTGACCAAGGTTAGTCCTGGGGTGAAACACAGGGACACAGTGACAGAGATTAGTACTGGAGTGACAGACTGGGACACGGTGACAGAGATTAGTCCTGGAGTGACTGACTGGGACACGGTGACAGAGGTTAGTCCTGGAGTTACACACGGGGATACTGTGAAAGTAATTAGTCCTGCATCACACACTGGGACACAGTGGTGGCAGAGGTTAGTCATGGAGTGACACATGGGAACACAGTGACAGAGATTAGCACTGGAGTGACACACCGGGACACAATGACAGCGATTAGTCCTGGAGTAACACACTGGCACACAGAGACAGAAATTAGTCCTGGAGTGACACACTGATGCACATTGACCAAGGTTAGTCCTGGGGTGAAACACGGGGACACAGTGACAGAGATTAGTACTAGAGTGACAGACTGGGACACAGTGACGGAGATTACCACTTGAGTAAATGACCCGGACACAGTGACAGAGAATAGTCCTGGACTGACAGACTGGGACACAGTGACAGAGATTAGTCCTGGAGTAACACACGGGGAGTCAGTGATGGAGATTAGTCATGCAGAAAACACTGGGAGACAGTGACAGAAATTAGACCTGGAGTAACACAGTGGAAGATTAGTCCTGGAGTAACACATGGCAACACAGCGACAGAGATTAATCCTGGAGTGACACACAGGGACACCGTTGACAGAGATTAGACCTGGAGTGACACACTGGGACACATTGACAGAGATTAGCACTGGAGGGAAACACCGGGACACGGTGACAGCGATTAGTCCTGGAGGAACACACGGGGACATAGTGAAAGAGATTAGTCCAGCAGCACACACTGGGACACAGTGGCAGAGATTAGTTATGGAGTGACACACGGGAACACAGTGACAGATTAGTCCTGGAGTGACACACTGGGACAAATTGACAAAGCTTAGTCGTGGGGTGACACACGGGGACACAGTGACAGAGATTAGTCCTGGAGTGACAGACTGGGACACGGTGACAGAGATTAGTCCTGGAGTTACACACGGGGACTCTGTGAAAGTGATTAGTTCTGCATCACACACTGGCACACAGTGACAGAGATTAGTCCTGCAGTAATGCGCAGCGACACAGAGACTGTGATTAGACCCGGTGTGACACATGGGGACACAATGACAGAGATTAGTCCTGGAGTGACACACTGGTACACATTGACCAAGTTAGTCTTGGGGTGAAACACGGGGACACAGTGACAGAGATTAGTACTGGAGTGACAGACTGGGACACAGTGACGGAGATTAGCTATTGAGTAAATCACCGGGACACAGTGACAGAGATTAGTCCTGGAGTGACACACGGGAACACAGTGACAGATTAGTCCTGCATAACACACTGGGACACAGTGACCGAGATTAGAGCTGGGGTAACACACTGGGACACAGTGTAATATTAGTCCTGGAGAAACACATGGGAACACAGTGACATAGCTTAGTCCTGGAGTGACACACTGGGACACAGTAACAGAGATTAGTCCTGGATTTACACACAGGGACACAGTGAAACAGATTTGTCATGTAGTGACACACGGGAACACAGAGACAGAGTTTACTTATGGAGTGACACATGGAGACACAGTGACAGAGATTATTCCTTGAGTGACACATGGGGATACAGTGACAGATATTAGTCCTGGAGTGACAGACTGGGACACAGTGACAGAGATTAGTCCTGGAGTGACAGACTGGGACACGGTGACAGAGATTGGTCCTGGAGTAACACACCGGGACACAGTGACAGAGATTAGCCCTAGTGTAAATCATCAGGACACAGTGACAGAGATTAGTCCTGGAGTTACACACGGGGACACTGTGAAACTGATTAGCCCTGCATCAAACACTGGGACACACTGACAGAGATTAGCCCTGGTGTAAATCACCGAGACACAGTGACAGAGATTGGTCCTGGAGTTACACATGGGGAGACTGTGATGGAGATTAGACCTGCATAACACACTGGGAGACAGTGACAGAGATTAGACCTGGAGTGACACACTGGGACACAGTGACAGAAATTAGACCTGGAGCGACACACTGGGACACATTGACAGAGATTAGCACTGGAGGGAAACACCGGGACACAGTGACAGCGATTAGTCCTTGAGGAACACACGGGGACATAGTGAAAGAGATTAGTCCTGCATCACACACTGGGACACAGTGACAGAGATTAGTTATGGAGTGACACACGGGCACACATTGTTACGTACCCCGTAACTGGGTTGCCAAACCAGCAGAAATGGATCACTCAGTTGGAGTCTGGAGTACTGGAACTAAGACAGTTTTATTAAAGAAACAAGCAACACAGTAATCGAAAGGATAATAAATGCAACAGTTTAGCAATGATAAACACACATGTGCACAGAATTAAGATAACAGCATCAATCAAGCTCTATCGTTGTCTAGGGGTAAATGACCAAATTTCAAAGTGACTCAAAGTTCAGTCCAGTTTAGTAGTTCAGTTCGCAGTAATCGTTGCCATGGCGATGGACAACGTGGGGAGAGAGAGAGAGAGAGAACAGGAACAACTGATCATTCAGACACGTCTTCACTCACAGACCGGCGAGATGGCTCACAAGCAGCTTTTGGGCAGGTCTTTGGTGATGTCACCTGAGGTCACCGACTGTGACCCCTCCTCCAGATGCGGTCGATCCTCTGCAGTGAACCCGGCACCCAGGCAAGGGCGGACACACACCGGGTTCCCGCTGATCGTACCTTTCCACCCTGGCTATTGTCTGATACTTCCCACCGACTCGTGAGAGGCGTACCACTTCCAGGGTCTCGTTACTTCGGGTGGCGTGTGTGTCCTGCCTTAGCGAACCGGTCCCTTTTTATCCCCCTGCTGGGGTATCGCCTGTCCATCACTTCAAACAGTTCAGGGTTCAAAGGGGGAGCCGCTCCAGACAGCTCTCTACACATCTCCAGGTGCTGTTTCGTTGTGTCCCTTATCTCTCTCTTGAAGACAGGTGGCAGACCAACTGCTAATCACACAGGACAGCTAACATCTTATCTATGTGTATTCGTCACAACATTGACAGAGATTAGTCCTGCAGTAATGCACAGCGACACAGAGACTGTGATTAGACCCGGTGTGACACATGGGGACACAGTGACAGAGATTATTCCTGGAGTGACAGACTGGGACACAGTAAAAGAGATTAGTCATGGAGTGAGACATGGGAACACAGTGACAGAGTTTAGTCCTGGAGTAACACACTGGGACACAATGACAGAGATTAGTCCTGGAGTTAGACACAGGGACACAGTGAAAGAGATTTGTCATGTAGTGACACACGGGAACACAGATACAGAGATTAGTTATGGAGTGAAACATGGAAACACAATGACAGAGATTATTCCTGCAGTGACACATTAGGATACAGTGACATATATTAGTCCTGGAGTAACACACGGGGACAGAGTGACTGAGATTAGTCCTGCATAACAAACTGGGACACAGTGACAGAGATTAGTCCTGCAGTAATGCACAGCGACACAGAGACTGTGATTAGACCCGGAGTGACAATGGGGACACAGTGACAGAGATTAGTCCTGGAGTGACAGACTGGGACACGGTGACAGAGATTAGTCCTGGATTTACACACGGGTACACAGTGAAACAGATTTGTCATGTAGTGACACACGGGAACACAGAGACAGAGATTACTTATGGAGTGAAACATGGAGACACAGTGACAGAGATTATTCCTGAAGTGACACATGGGGACACAGTGACAGATATTTGTCCTGGAGTGACAGACTGGGACACGGTGACAGAGATTAGTCCTGGAGGAACACACGGGGACACAGTGACAGATTAGTCCTGGAGTAACACACTGGCACACAGAGACAGAAACCAGTCCTGGAGTAACACAAGGGAACACAGTCAGAGAGATTAGTTCTGGAGTGATACATCAGGACACAGTGACAGAGATTAGCCCTGGAGTAATTCAACGGGACACAGTGACAGAGATTAGTCCTGGAGTGACACACTGGTACACATTGACCAAGGTTAGTCCTGGGGTGAAACACGGGGACACAGTGACAGGGATTAGTCATGGATTGACACAAAGGAACACAGTGACAGAGATTAGTCATTGAGTGACACATGGGGACACAGCGACAGAGATTAGTTCTGGAGTAGCACACTGGAACACAGTGACAGAGATTATTCCTGGAGTAACAGTCCGGGACACAGTAACAGCGATTATTCCTGGAGTGACACATGGGGACACAGTGACAGAGATTACTCCTGGAGTAACACACGGTGACACAGTGACAGAGATAATTCCTGCATAACACACTGGGAGACAGTGACAGAAATTGTTCCTGGAGTAACACACTGGTACACAGTGACAGATATTAGTCCTGGAGTGACACACTGGTACACATTGACCAAGGTTAGTCCTGGGGTGAAACACGGGGACACAGTGACAGAGATTAGTACTGGAGTGACAGACTGGGACACAGTGACAGAGATTAGCACTGGAGTAAATCACCGGGACACAGTGACAGAGAATAGTCCTGGACTGACAGACTGGGAACACAGTGACAGAGATTAGTCCTGGAGTGACACACGGGGAGTCAGTGATGGAGATTAGTCCTGCAGAATACACTGGGAGACAGTGACAGAGATTAGACCTGGAGTAACATAGTGGAAGATTAGTCCTGGAGTAACACATGGGAATACAGCGACAGAGATTAATCCTGGAGTGACACACAGGGACACATTGACAGAGATTAGACCTGGAGCGAAACACTGGGACACATTGACAGAGATTAGCACTGGAGTTACGCACCGGGACACAGTGACAGCGATTAGTCCTGAAGGAACACACGGGGACAGAGTGAAAGAGATTAGTTCTGCATCACACACTGGGACACAGTGGCAGAGATTAGTCATGGAGTGACACACGGGAACACAGTGACAGATTGGTCCTGGAGTAACAAACTGGCACACAGTGACAGAGTTTAGATCTGGAGCAACACATTGGGACAGAGTGACAGAGATTAGACCTGGGGTAATGCACAGCGACACAGAGACTGTGATTAGACCCGCAGTAAAAATCGGTGACACAGTGACAGAGGTAAGTCCTGCATAACACACTGGGAGACAGTGACAGAAATTGTTCCTGGAGTAACACACTGGGACACAGTGGAATATTGGTCCTGGAGTAACACATGGGAACACAGTGACAGAACTTAGTCCTGGAGTTACACACGGGGACACTGTGAAAGTGATTAGTCCTGCATCACACACTGGGACACAGTGGCAGAAATTCGTCATGGAGTGACACATGGGAACACAGTGACAGAGATTAGTTCTGCACCAGACATGGGGACACAGTGACAGAGTTAAGCCCTGAATAACACTCTGGGACACAGTGACAGCGATTAGTCCTGGAGGAACACACGGGGACACAGTGACAGATTAGTCCTGGAATAACACACTGGCACACAGAGACAGAAACCAGTCCTGGAGTAACACAAGGGAACACAGTAAGAGAGATTAGTTCTGGAGTGACACAACAGGACACAGTGACAGAGATTAGCCCTGCAGTAATTCAACGGGACACAGTGACAGAGATTACTCCTGGAGTGACACACTGGTACACATTGACCAAAGTTAGTCCTGGAATGAAACATGGGGACACAGTGATGGAGATTTGCACTGGCGTAAATCACCGGGACACAGTGACAGAGATTAGTCCTGGAGTGACAGACTGGGACACAGTGACAGTGATTAGCCCTGGAGTAACACATGGGAACACAGTGACAGAGCTTAGTCCTGAAGTGACACAGTGAGACACATTGACAGAGATTAGCACTGGAGTGACACACTGGGACACAGTGACAATGAATAGTCCTGGAGTACACACTGGGACACAGTGACAGAGATTAGACCTGGAGTAACACACGGGAACACAGTGACAGAGAATAGTTCCGGAGTGATACACGGGACACTGTGAACGAGATTAGTCCTGGAATAACACACTGGGACACAGTGACAGAGATTATTTCCGGAGTGACACATGGGGACACAGTGACAGAGATTAGTCCTGGAGTAACAGACCGGGACACAGTGACAGCATTTATTCCTAGAGTGACACATGGGGACACAGTGACAGTGATTATTCGTGGAGTAACACACGGTGACACAGTGACAGAGATAATTCCTGCATAACACACTAGGAGACACTGACAAAATTTGTTCCTGGAGTAATACATGGGAACACAGTGACAGAGCTTATTCCTGGAGTGACAAACTGGGACACAGTAACAGAGATTAGTCATGGATTGACACGAAGGAACACAGTGACAGAGATTAGTCCTGGAGTAACACATGGGGACACAGTGACAGAGATTAGTCCTGGAGTTACACACGGGGACACAGTGAATGAGATTTGTCATGTAGTGACACATGGGAACACTGTGACAGAGATTAGTCCTGGAGTAACACACCCGGACACAGTGACAGAGATTAGTTCTGCACCACACACGGGGACACAGTGACAGAGATAATTCCTGCATAACACACTAGGAGACACTGACAAAATTTGTTCCTGGAGTAATACATGGGAACACAGTGACAGAGCTTATTCCTGAAGTGACAAACTGGGACACAGTAACAGAGATTAGTCATGGATTGACACGAAGGAACACAGTGACAGAGATTAGTCCTGGAGTAACACACGGGGACACAGTGACAGAGATTAGTCCTGGAGTTACACACGGGGACACAGTGAATGAGATTTGTCATGTAGTGACACATGGGAACACTGTGACAGAGATTAGTCCTGGAGTAACACACCCGGACACAGTGACAGAGATTAGTTCTGCACCACACACGGGGACAAAGTGACAGAGATAAGTCCTGCATAACACTCTGGGACACAGTGACAGAGGTTGGTCCTGGAGTAACACACGGGGTCTCAGTCACAGAAATTAGTCCTGGAGTAACACACGGGGATACTGTGAAAGAGATTAGTTTTGCACCACACACGGGGACACAGTGATAGAGATAAGACCTGCATAACAAACTGGGACACAGTGACAGAGATTAGTCCTGCAGTAATGCACAGCGACACAGAGAATGTGAATAAACCCGGTGTGACACATGGGGACTCAGTGACATACATTAGTCCTGGAGTGACACACTGGGACACATTGACAAAGCTTAGTCGTGGGGTGACACACGGGGACACAGTGACAGAGGTTAGTCCTGGAGTGACAGACTGGAACACGGTGACAGAGATTAGATTAGTCATGTAGTGACACATGGGAACACATTGGCAGAGATTAGTCATGCAGTGACACATGGGAACACAGTGACAGAGATTAGTCCTGGAGTTACACACGGGGACATTGCGAAAGTGATTAGTCCTGCATCACACACTGGGACACAGTGGCAGAGATTAGTTATGGAGTGACACATGGGAACACAATGACAGAGATTAGCACTGGAGTGACACACCAGGACACAGTGACAGCGATTAGTCCTGGAGGAACACACAGGGACACAGCGACAGAGATCAGTCCTGGAGTAACACAAGGGAACACAGTGAGAGTGATTAGTTCTGGAGTGACACACTGAGACACATTGACAAAGGTAAATCCTGGGGTGACACACCGGGACACAGTGACAGAGATTAGACCTGGAATAACACACGGGAACACAGTGACAGAGAATAGTTCTGGAGTGGCACATGGGACACTGTGAACAAGATTAGTCCTGGAATAACACACTGGGACACAGTGACAGAGATTATTCCCGGAGTGACACATGGGCACACAGTGACAGAGATTAGAACTGGAGTAACAGACCAGGACACAGTGACAGCGATTATTCCTGGGGTGACACATGGGGACACACTGACAGTGATTATTCCTGGAGTAACACACGGTGACACAGTGACAGAGATAATTCCTGCATAACACACAGGGAGACAGTGACAGAATTTGTTCCTGGAGTAACACACTGGTACACAGTGGAATATTAGTCCTGGAGTAACACATGGGAACACAGTGACAGAGCTTAGTCCTGGGCTAACACACCAGGACACAGTGACAGAGATTAGTCCTGGAGTTACACACGGGGACACAGTGAAAGAGATTTGTCATGTAGTGACACATTGGAACACAGTGACAGAGATTAGTTCTGCACCACACATGGGGACACAGTGACAGAGATAAGTCCTGCATAACACTCTGGGACACAGTGACTGAGATTAGTCCTGCATAACACACTGGGACACAGTGACAGAGATTAGTCCTGGAGTGACAGACTGGGACACAGTGGCAGAGATTAGTCATGGAGTGACACATGGGAACACAGTGACAGAGTTAAGTGAGAGAGATTAGTTCTGGAATAACACACCAGGACACAGTGACAGCGATTAGCCCTGGAGTAAATCACCGGGACACAGTGACAGAGATTAGTTCTGGAGTAACACACTGGGACACAGTGACAGAGATTATTCCTGGAGTGACACACTGGGACACAGTAACAGAGATTTTTCATGGAGTGAGACATGAGAACACAGTGACAGAGTTTAGTCGTGGAGTAACACACTGGCACACAGAGACTGAAACCAGTCCTGGAGTTACACAAGGGAACATAGTAAGAGAGATTAGTTCTGGAGTGACACACCAGGACACAGTGACAGAGATTAGCCCTGGAGTAATTCAACGGGACATTGTGACAGAGATTAGTCCTGGAGTGACACACGAGTACACATTGACTAAGGTTAGTCCTGGAATGAAACACGGGGACACAGTGACAGAGATTAGTACTGCAGTGACAGACTGGGACACAGTGACGGAGATTAGCACTGGAGTAAATCACTGGGACACGGTGACAGAGATTAGCCCTGGAGTTACACACGGGGACACTGTGAAAGTGATTAGTCATGCATCACACACTGGGACACAGTGGCAGAGATTAGTCATTGAGTGACACATGGGAACACAGTGACAGACATTAGTCCTGGAGTAACACACGGGGAGTCAGTGATGGAGATTAGTCTTGCAGAAAACACTGGGAGACAGTGACAGAGATTAGACCTGGAGTAACACAGTGGAAGATTAGCTCTGGAGTAACACATGGGAACACAGCGACAGAGATTCATCCTGGAGTGACACACAGGGACACGTTGACAGAAATTAGACCTGGAGCGACACACCAGGACACAGTGACAGCGATTAGTCCTGGAGGAACACGCGGGGACATAGTGAAAGAGATTAGTCCTGCATCACACACTGGGACACAGTGGCAGAGATTAGTCATGGAGTGACACACGGGAACACAGTGACAGATTGGTCCTGGAGTAACACACTGGCACACAGTGACAGAGTTTAGATCTGGAGTAACACATTGGGACAGAGTGACAGAGATTAGACCTGGGGTAATGCACAGCGACACAGAGACTGTGATTAGTCCCGCAGTAAAAAACGGTGACACAGTGACATAGATAAGTCCTGAATAATACACTGGCAGACAGTGACAGAAATTGTTCCTGGAATAACACACTGGGACACAGTGGAATATTAGTCCTGGAGTAACACATGGAAACACAGTGACAGAGCTTAGTCCTGGAGTTACACACGGGGACACTGTGAAAGTGATTAGTCCTGCATCACACACTGGGACACAGAGGCAGAGATTAGTCATAGAGTGACACATGGGAACACAGTGACAGAGATTAGTTCTGCACCACACACGGGGACACAGTAATAGAGTTAAGTCCTGCATAACACTCTGGGACACAGTGACAGATTAGTCCTGGAGGAGCACACTGGCACACAGAGGCAGAAACCAGTCCTGGAGTAACACAAGGGAACACAGTAAAAGAGATTAGTTCTGGAGTGACACACCAGGACACTGTGACAGAGATTAGCCCTGGAGTAATTCAACGGGACACGGTGACAGAGATTAGTCCTGGAGTGACACACTGGTACACATTGACCAAGGTTAGTCCTGGAATGAAACACGGGGACACAGTGACAGAGATTATTACTGGAGTGACAGACTGGGACACAGTGACAGACATTAGACCTGGAGTAAATCACCGGGACACAGTGACAGAGATTAGTCCTGGAGTGACACACGGGAACAGAGTGACCGAGATTAGTACTGGAGTGACAGACTGGGACACAGTGACGGAGATTAGCACTGCAGTAAATCACTGGGACACAGCGACAGATTAGTCCTGCATAACACACTGGGACACAGTGACCGAGATTAGACCTGGCGTAATGCACAACGACACAGAGACTGTGATTAGTCCCGGTGTTATACATGGAGACACAGTGACAGAGATTAGTCCTGGAGTAACACACGGGGAGTCAGTGATGGAGATTAGTCCTGCAAAAAACACTGGGAGACAGTGACAGAGATTAGACCTGGAGTAACACAGTGGAAGATTAGTCCTGGAGTAACACATGGGAACACAGCGACAGAGATTAATCCTGGAGTGACACACAGGGACACGTTGACAGAGATTAGACCTGGAGCGACACACCAGGACACAGTGACAGCGATTAGTCCTGGAGGAACACGCGGGGACATAGTGAAAGAGATTAGTCCTGCATCACACACTGGGACACAGTGGCAGAGATTAGTCATGGAGTGACACACGGGAACACAGTGACAGATTGGTCCTGGAGTAACACACTGGCACACAGTGACAGAGTTTAGATCTGGAGCAACACATTGGGACAGAGTGACAGAGATTAGACCTGGGGTAATGCACAACGACACAGAGACTGTGATTAGTCCTGCAGTAAAAAACGGTGACACAGTGACAGAGCTTAGTCCTAGAGTTACACACGGGGACACTGTGAAAGTGATTAGTCCTGCATCACACACTGGGACACACTTCAGAGATTAGGTATGGAGTGACACATGGGAACACAGTGACAGAGATTGGCACTGGAGTGACACACCGGGACACAGTGACAACTATTAGTACTGGAGGAACACACGGGGACACAGTAACAGATTAGTCCTGGTGTAACACTCTGGCACACAGAGACAGAGATCAGTCCTGGAGTAACACAAGGGAACACAGTGAGAGAGAGTAGTTCTGGAGTGACAAACCAGGACACAGAGACAGAGATTAGCCCTGGAGTAAGTCACCGGGACACAGTTACAGGGATTAGTTCTGGAGTGACACACTGGGACACGTTGACAAAGGTGAGTCCTGAGGTGACACACGGGGACACAATGACAGAGATTAGCCTGGAGTAAATCACCGGGACACAGTGACAGAGTTAGTCCTGCAGTGACACACGGAAACACAGATACAGAGATTAGTTATGGAGTGAAACATGGAGACGCAGTGACAGAGATTATTCCTGCAGTGACACATTGGGATACAGTGACAGATATTAGTCCTGGAGTAACACACGGGGACACAGTGACAGAGGTTGGTCCTGGAGTAACACACGGGGACACAGTCACAGAAATTAGTCCTGCATAACAAACTGGGACACATTGACAAAGCTTAATCGTGGGGTGACTCACGGGGACATAGTGACAGAGATTAGTCATGGAGTGACAGACTGGGACACGGTGACAGAGTTTAGTCCTGGAGTAACACATCGGGACACAGTGACAGAGATTAGCCCTGGAGTTACACACGGGGACACTGTGAAAGTGATTAGTCCTGCATCACACACTGGGACACAGTGGCAGAGATTAGTCCTGGAGTGACACATGGGAACACAGTGACAGAGATTAGTCCTGGAGTAACACACGGGGAGTCAGTGATGGAGATTAGTCCTGCAAAAAACACTGGGAGAGAGTGACAGAGATTAGACCTGGAGTAACACAGTGGAAGATTAGTCCTGGAGTAACACATGGGAACACAGCGACAGAGATTAATCCTGGAGTGACACACAGGGACACGTTGACAGAGATTAGACATGGAGCGACACACCAGGACACAGTGACAGCGATTAGTCCTGGAGGAACACACGGGGACATAGTGAAAAAGATTAGTCCTGCATCACACACTGGGACACAGTGGCAGAGATTAGGCATGGAGTGACACACGGGAACACAGTGACAGATTGGCCCTGGAGTAACAAACTGGCACACAGTGACAGAGTTTAGATCTGGAGCAACACATTGGGACAGAGTGACAGAGATTAGACCTGGGGTAATGCACAGCGACACAGAGACTGTGATTAGTCCTGCAGTAAAAAACGGTGACACAGTGACAGAGATTAGTTCTGCACCACACACAGGGACACAGCGACAGAGTTAAGTCCTGCATAACACTCTGGGACACCGTGACAGATTAGTCCTGGAGGAACACACTGGAACACAGAGACAGAAACCAGTCCTGGAGTAACACAAGGGAACACAGTAAGAGAGATTAGTTCTGGAGTGACACAGCGAGGCACATTGACAGAGATTAGCCTGGAGTAAATCACCGGGACAGAGTGACAGAGATTATTCCCGGAGTGACACATGGGGACACAGTGACAGAGATTAGCTCTGGAATAGAACACTGGAACACAGTGAAGAGATTAGTCCTGGTGTAACAGACCGGGACACAGTGACAGCGATTATTCCTGGAGTGACACATGGGGACACAGTGACAGAGATTATTCCTGGCGTAACACACGGTGACACAGTGACAGAGATAATTCCTGCATAACACACTAGGAGACAGTGACAGAATTTGTTCCTGGAGTAACACACTGGTACACAGTGTAATATTAGTCCTGGAGTAACACATGGAAACACAGTGACAGAGCTTAGTGCTGGAGTTACACACGGGGACACTGTAAAAGTGATTAGTCCTGCATCACACACTGGGACACAGAGGCAGAGATTAGTCATAGAGTGACACAGGGGAACACAGTGACAGAGATTAGTTCTGCACCACACAAGGGGACACAGTAATAGAGTTAAGTCCTGCATAACACTCTGGGACACAGTGACAGATTAGTCCTGGAGGAGCACACTGGCACACAGAGGCAGAAACCAGTCCTGGAGTAACACAAGGGAACACAGTAAAAGAGATTAGTTCTGGAGTGACACACCAGGACACAGTGACAGAGATTAGCCCTGGAGTAATTCAACGGGACACGGTGACAGAGATTAGCCCTGGAGTGACACACTGGTACACATTGACCATGGTTAGTCCTGGAATGAAACACGGGGACACAGTGACAGAGATTATTACTGGAGTGACAGACTGGGACACAGTGACAGACATTAGACCTGGAGTGACACACGGGAACACAGTGACCGAGATTAGTACTGGAGTGACAGACTGGGAGACAGTGACGGAGATTAGCACTGGAGTAAATCACTGGGACACAGCGACAGAGATTAGTCCTGGAGTGACAGACTGGGTCACAGTGACAGAGATTAGCCCAGGAGTGACACACGGGAACACAGTGACAGATTAGTCCTGCAGAACACACTGGGACACAGTGACCGAGATTAGACCTGGCGTAATGCACAACGACACAGAGACTGTGATTAGTCCCGGTGTTATACATGGAGACACAGTGACAGAGATTAGTCCTGGAGTAACACACGGGGAGTCAGTGATGGAGATTAGTCCTGCAAAAAACACTGGGAGACAGTGACAGAGATTAGACCTGGAGTAACACAGTGGAAGATTAGTCCTGGAGTAACACATGGGAACACAGCGACAGAGATTAATCCTGGAGTGACACACAGGGACACGTTGACAGAGATTAGACCAGGAGCGACACACCAGAACACAGTGACAGCGATTAGTCCTGGAGGAACACGCGGGGACATAGTGAAAGAGATTAGTCCTGCATCACATACTGGGACACAGTGGCAGAGATTAGTCATGGAGTGACACACGGGAACACAGTGACAGATTGGTCCTGGAGTAACAAACTGGCACACAGTGACAGAGTTTAGATCTGGAGCAACACATTGGGACAGAGTGACAGAGATTAGACCTGGGGTAATGCACAGAGACACAGAGAATGTGATTAGTCCCGCAGTAAAAAATGGTGACACAGTGACGGAGATTAGTCCTGCATAACACTCTGGGACACCGTGACAGATTAGTCCTGGAGGAACACACTGGCACACAGAGACAGAAACCAGTCCTAGAGTAACACAAGGGAACACAGTAAGAGAGATTAGTTCTGGAGTGACACACCAGGACACAGTGACAGAGATTAGCCCTGGAGTGACACACTGGTACACTTTGACCAAGGTTAGTCTTGGAATGAAACACGGGGACACAGTGACAGAGATTAGTACTGGAATGACAGACTGGGACACAGTGACAGACATTAGACCTGGAGTGACACACGGGAACACAGTGACCGAGATTAGTACTGGAGTGACAGACTGGGACACAGTGAAGGAGATTAGCACTGGAGTAAATCACCGGGACACAGTGACAGAGATTAGTCCTGGAGTGACAGACCGGGACACAGTGACAGAGATTAGTACTGGAGTGACAGACTGGGACACAGTGACAGACATTAGACCTGGAGTGACACACGGGAACACAGTGACCGAGATTAGTACTGGAGTGACAGACTGTGACACAGTGATGGAGATTAGCACTGGAGTAATACACTGGGAACACAGTGACAGATTGGTCCTGGAGTAACACACTGGCACACAGTGACAGAGTTTAGATCTGGAGTAACACATTGGGACAGAGTGACAGAGATTAGACCTGGGGTAATGCACAGCGACACAGAGACTGTGATTAGTCCCGCAGTAAAAAATGGTGACACAGTGACAGAGTTAAGTCCTGCATAATACACTGGGAGACAATGACAGAAATTGTTCCTGGAGTAACACACTGGGACACAGTGGAATATTAGTCCTGGAGTAACACATGGAAACACAGTGTCAGAGCTTAGTCCTGGAGTTACACACGGGGACACTATGAAAGTGATTAGTCCTGCATGACACACTGGGACAGAGTGGCAGAAATTAATTATGGAGTGACACATGGGAACACAGTGACAGAGATTAGTTCTGCACCACACACGGGGACACAGTGACAGAGTTAAGTCCTGCATAACACTTGGGGACACAGTGACAGCGATTAGTCCTGGAGGAACACACGGGGACGCAGTGACAGATTAGTCCTGGAGTAACACACTGGCACACAGAGACAGCGATTAGTCCTGGAGGAACACACGGGAACACAGTAAGAGAGATTAGTTCTGGAGTGACACACCAGGACACAGTGACAGAGATTAGCACTGGAGTGACACACTGGGACACGTTGACAGAGGTTAGACCTGGAGTGACACAGTGGGACACATTGACTGCGATTAGTACTGGACACAGTTACATTGAATAGGGCTGGTGTGCACACCGGGACACAGTGACAGAGATCAGACCTGGAGTAACACACTGGGACACAGTGACAGAGAATATTTCTGGTGTGACACACGGGTCACTGTGAACGAGATTTATGCTGCATCACACACTGGAACACAGTGACAGGGATTAGTCCTGCATAACACACCGGGAACAGTGACAGAAATTGTTCCTGGAGTAACACACTGGTACACAGTGGTAATTAGTCCTGAAGTAACAAATGGGAACACAGTGACAGAGCTTAGTCCTGGAGTGACACACTGGGACACAGTAAAGGAGATTAGTCATGGAGTGACACAGGGGAACACAGTGACAGAGATTAGTCCTAGAGTAACACACCGGGACACAGTGACAGAAATTAGTCCTGGATTTACACACGGGGATACAGTGACCGAGATTAGTCCTGCATAACACACTAAGACACAGTGACAGAGATTAGTCCTGCAGTAATGCACAGCCACACAGACACTGTGATTAGACCTGGTGTGACACATGGGGACACAGTGACAGATATTAGTCCTGGAGTGACACACTGGGACACGGTGACAGAGATTGGTCCTGGAGTAACACACCGGGACACAGTGACAGAGATTAGCCCTGGTGTAAATCACCGGGACACAGTGACAGAGATTAGTCTTGGAGTTACACACGTGGACACTGTGAAAGTGATTAGTCCTGCATCACACACTGGGACACAGTGGCAGAGATTAGTCATGGAGTGCAACATGGGAACACAGGGACAGAGATTAGTACTGGAGTGACAGACTGGGACACAGTGACAGAGATTAGCCTGGAGTAAATCACCGGGACACAGTGACAGCGATTAGTCCTGGAGTGACACATGGGAACACAGTGACAGATTAATCCTGCATAACACACTGGGAAACAGTGACCGAGATTAGACCTGGAGTAATGCACAGTGACACAGTGACAGTGATTAGTCCCGGTGTTACATATGGGGACACAGTGACAGACATTGGTCCTGGAGTAACACACGGGGAGACAGTGATGAAGATTAGACCTGCATAACACACTGGGAGACAGTGACAGAAATTAGACCTGGAGTAACACACTGGGACACAGTGGCAGATTAGTCGTGGAGTAAAAAATGGGAATACAGTGACAGAGCTTAGTCCTGAAGTGACACAGCGAGGCACATTGACAGAGATTAGCCTGGAGTAAATCACCGGGACACAGTGACAGAGAATATTCCCGAGTGACACATGGGGACACAGTGACAGAGATTAGTTCTGGAATAGAACACTGGAACACAGTGAAGAGATTAGTCTGGTGTAACAGACCGGGACACAGTGACAGAGATTATTCCTGGAGTGACACATGGGGACACAGTGACAGAGATTATTCCTGGCGTAACACACGGTGACACAGTGAAAGAGATAATTCCTGCATAACACACTAGGAGACAGTGACCGAATTTGTTCCTGGATAACACACTGGTACACAGTGTAATATTAGTCCTGGAGTAACACATGGGAATACAGTGACAGAGCATATTCCTGGAGTGACAAACTGGGACACAGTAACAGAGATTAGTCCTGGAGTAACACACTGGGACACAGTGACAGAGATTAGTCCTGGAGTTACACACGGGAACACAGTGGCAGAGATTAGTCATTTAGTGACACATGGGAAGACAGTGACAGAGATTAGTCCTGGAGTTTCAAACGGGGACACTGTGAAAGTGATTAGTCCTGCATCACACACTCGGACACACTGCAGAGATTAGTTATGGAGTGACACATAGGAACACAGTGACAGAGATTAGCACTGGAGTGACACACCGGGACACAGTGACAACTATTAGTACTGGAGGAACACACGGGGACACAGTGACAGATTAGTCCTGGTGTAACACTCTGGCACACAGAGACAGAGATCAGTCCTGGAGTAACACAAGGGAACACAGTGAGAGAGAGTAGTTATGGAGTGACACACCAGGACACAGTGACAGAGATTAGCCCTGGAGTAAGTCACCGGGACACAGTTACAGGGATTAGTTCTGGAGTGACACACTGGGACACGTTGACAAAGGTGAGTCCTGAGGTGACACACGGGGACACAATGACAGAGATTAGCCTGGAGTAAATCACCGGGACACAGTGAGAGAGATTAGTCCTGCAGTGACACACGGGAACACAGATACAGAGATTAGTTATGGAGTGAAACATGGAGACGCAGTGACAGATATTATTCCTGCAGTGACACATTGGGATACAGTGACAGATATTAGTCCTGGAGTAACACATGGGGACACAGTGACAGAGGTTGGTCCTGGAGTAACACACGGGGACACAGTCACAGAAATTAGTCCTGCATAACAAACTGGGACACATTGACAAAGCTTAATCGTGGGGTGACACACTGGGACACAGTGGCAGAGATTAGTCATTGAGTGACACATGGGAATACAGTGGCAGAGATTAGTCCTGGAGTAACACACGGGGAGTCAGTGATGGAGATTAGTCCTGCAAAAAACACTAGGAGGCAGTGACAGAGATTAGACCTGGAGTAACACAGTGGAAGATTAGTCCTGGAGTAACACATGGGAACACAGTGACAGAGATTAATCCTGGAGTGACACACAGGGACACGTTGACAGAGATTAGACATGGAGCGACACACCAGGACACAGTTACAGCGATTAGTCCTGGAGGAACACACGGGGACATAGTGAAAGTGATTAGTCCTGCATCACACACTGGGACACAGTGACAGAGTTTAGATCTGGAGCAACACATTGGGACAGAGTGACAGAGATTAGACCTGGGGTAATGCACAGCGACACAGAGACTGTGATTAGTCCCGCAGTAAAAAACGGTGACACAGTGACAGAGATTAGTTCTGCACCACACACAGGGACAAAGTGACAGAGTTAAGTCCTGCATAACACTCTGGGACACCGTGACAGATTAGTCCTGGAGGAACACACTGGCACACAGAGACAGAAACCAGTCCTGGAGTAACACAAGAGAACACAGTAAGAGAGATTAGTTCTGGAGTGACACAGAGAGGCACATTGACAGAGATTAGCCTGGAATAAATCACCGGGACACAGTGACAGAGATTAGTTCTGGAATAGAACACTGGAACACAGTGAAGAGATTAGTCCTGGTGTAACAGACCGGGACACAGTGACAGCGATTATTCCTGGAGTGACACATGGGGACACAGTGACAGAGTTTATTCCTGGCATAACACATGGTGACACAGTGACAGAGATAATTCCTGCATAACACACTAGGAGACAGTGACAGAATTTGTTCCTGGAGTAACACACTGGTACACAGTGTAATATTAGTCCTGGAGTAACACATGGGAATACAGTGACAGAGCATATTCCTGGAGTGACAAACTGGGACACAGTGACAGAGATTAGTCCTGGAGTTACACATGGGGACACTGTGAAAGTGATTAGTCCTGCATCACACACTGATACACACTGCAGAGATTAGTTATGGAGTGACACATGGGAACACAGTGACAGAGATTAGCACTGGAGTGACACACCGGGACGCAGTGACAACTATTAGTACTGGAGGAACACACGGGGACACAGTGACAGATTAGTCCTGGTGTAACACTCTGGCACACAGAGACAGAGATCAGTCCTGGAGTAACACAAGGGAACACAGTGAGAGAGAGTAGTTCTGGAGTGACACACCAGGACACAGTGACAGAGATTAGCCCTGGAGTAAGTCACCGGGACACAGTGACAGGGATTAGTTCTGGAGTGACACACTGGGACACATTGACAAAGGTAAATCCTGGGGTGACACACGGGGACACAGTGACAGAGATTAGTACTGGAGTGACACACTGGGACACGTTGACAAAGGTGAGTCCTGAGGTGACACATGGGGACACAATGACAGAGATTAGCCTGGAGTAAATCACCGGGACACAGTGACAGAGATTAGTCCTGCAGTGACACACGGGAACACAGATACAGAGATTAGTTATGGAGTGAAACATGGAGACGCAGTGACAGAGATTATTCCTGCAGTGACACATTGGGATACAGTGACAGATATTAGTCCTGGAGTAACACACGGGGACACAGTGACAGAGGTTGGTCCTGGAGTAACACACGGGGACACAGTCACAGAAATTAGTCCTGCATAACAAACTGGGACACATTGACAAAGCTTAATCGTGGGGTGACACACGGGGACACAGTGACAGAGATTAGTCATGGAGTGACAGACTGGGACACGGTGACAGAGTTTAGTCCTGGAGTAACACATCGAGACACAGTGACAGAGATTAGCCCTGGAGTTACACACGGGGACACTGTGAAAGTGATTAGTCCTGCATCACACACTGGGACACAGTGGCAGAGATTAGTCATTGAGTGACACGTGGGAACACAGTGACAGAGATTAGTCCTGGAGTAACACACGGGGAGTCAGTGATGGAGATTAGTCCTGCAAAAAACTCTGGGAGACAGTGACAGAAATTAGACCTGGAGTAACACAGTGGAAGATTAGTCCTGGAGTAACACATGGGAACACAGCGACAGAGATTAATCCTGGAGTGACACACAGGGACACGTTGACAGAGATTAGACATGGAGCGACACACCGGGACACAGTGACAGCGATTAGTCCTGGAGGAACACACGGGGACATAGTGAAAGAGATTAGTCGTGCATCACCCACTGGGACACAGTGGCAGAGATTAGTCATGGAGTGACACATGGGAACACAGTGACAAATTGGTCCTGGAGTAACACACTGGCAGACAGTGACAGAGTTTAGATCTGGAGCAACACATTGGGACAGAGTGACAGAGATTAGACCTGGGGTAATGCACAGCGACACAGAGACTGTGATTAGTCCCGCAGTAAAAAACGGTGACACAGTGACAGAGATTAGTTCTGCACCACACACAGGGACACAGTGACAGAGTTAAGTCATGCATAACACTCTGGGACACCGTGACAGATTAGTCCTGGAGGAACACACTGGCACACAGAGACAGAAACCAGTCCTGGAGTAACACAAGGGAACACAGTAAGAGAGATTAGTTCTGGAGTGACACACCAGGACACAGTGACACAGATTAGCCCTGGAGTAATTCAACGGGACACTGTGACAGAGATTAGTCCTGGAGTGACACACTGGTACACTTTGACCAAGGTTAGTCTTGGAATGAAACACGGGGACACAGTGACAGAGATTAGTACTGGAGTGACAGACTGGGACACAGTGACAGACATTAGACCTGGAGTGACACACGGGAACACAGTGACCGAGATTAGTACTGGAGTGACAGACTGGGACACAGTGATGGAGATTAGCACTGGAGTAAATCACCGGGACACAGTGACAGAGATTAGTCCTGGAGTGACAGACTGGGTCACAGTGACAGAGATTAGCCCTGGAGTAAATCACTGTGACACAGTGAAAGAGATTAGCCCTGGAGTGACACACGGGAACACAGTGACAGATTAGTCCTGCATAACACACTGGGACACAGTGACCGAGATTAGACCTGGGGTAATGCACAACGACACAGAGACTGTGATTAGTCCCGGTGTTATACATGGAGACACAGTGAAAGTGATTAGTCCTGGAGTAAAACACGGGGAGACAGTGATGGAGATTAGTCCTGCATAACACCCTGGGAGACAGTGACAGAGATTTGACCTGGAGTAACACACTGGGACACAGTGGCAGATTAGTCCTGGAGTGACACACGGGAACACAGATACAGAGATTAGTTATGGAGTGAAACATGGAGACGCAGTGACAGAGATTATTCCTGCAGTGACACATTGGGATACAGTGACAGATATTAGACCTGGAGTGACACACGGGGAGTCAGTGATGGAGATTAGTCCTGCAAAAAACACTGGGAGACAGTGACAGAGATTAGACCTGGAGTAACACAGTGGAAGATTAGTCCTGGAGTAACACATGGGAACACAGCGACAGAGATTAATCCTGGAGTGACACACAGGGACACGTTGACAGAGATTAGGCCTGAAGCGACACACCGGGACACAGTGACAGCGATTAGTCCTGGAGGAACACACGGGGACATAGTGAAAGAGATTAGTCCTGCATCACATACTGGGACACAGTGACAGAGTTTAGATCTGGAGTAACACATTGGGACAGAGTGACAGAGATTAGACCTGGGGTAATGCACAGCGACACAGAGACTGTGATTAGTCCCGCAGTAAAAAACGGTGACACAGTGACAGAGATAAGTCCTGCATAATACACTGGGAGACAGTGACAGAAATTGTTCCTGGAGTAACACACTGGGACACAGTGGAATATTGGTCCTGGAGTAACACATGGGAACACAGTGACAGAGCTTAGTCCTGGAGTTACACACGGGGACACTATGAAAGTGATTAGTCCTGCATGACACACTGGGACAGAGTGGCAGAGATTAGTTATGGAGTGACACATGGGAACACAGTGACAGAGATTAGTTCTGCACCACACACGGGGACACAGTGACAGAGTTAAGTCCTGCATAACACTCGGGGACAAAGTGACAGCGATTAGTCCTGGAGGAACACACGGGGACGCAGTGACAGATTAGTCCTGGAGTAACACACTGGCACACAGAGACAGAAACCAGTCCTGGAGTAACACATGGGAATACAGCGACAGAGATTAATCCTGGAGTGACACACAGGGACACGTTGACAGAGATTAGACCTGGAGCAACACATTGGGACACAGTGACAGTGATTAGTCCTGGAGGAACACACGGGAACACAGTAAGAGAGATTAGTTCTGGAGTGACACACCAGGACACAGTGACAGAGATTAGCACTGGAGTGACACACTGGGACACGTTGACAGAGGTTAGACCTGGAGTGACACAGTGGGACACATTGACAGTGATTAGCACTGGAGTGACATACTGGGACACAGTTACAATGAATAGGGCTGGTGTGCACACCGGGACACAGTGACAGAGATCAGACCTGGCGTAACACACTGGGACACAGTGACAGAGAATATTTCTGGTGTGACACACGGGTCACTGTGAACGAGATTTATGCTGCATCACACACTGGAACACAGTGACAGAGATTAGTCCTGCATAACACACTGGGAACAGTGACAGAAATTGTTCCTGGAGTAACACACTGGTACACAGTGGCATATTAGTCCTGGAGTAACACATGGGAACACAGTGACAGAGCTTAGTCCTGGAGTTACACACGGGGACACTGTGAAAGTGATTAGTCCTGCATGGCACACTGGGACAGAGTGGCAGAGATTAGTTATGGAGTGACACATGGGAACACAGTGACAGAGATTAGATCTGCACCAGACACGGGGACTCAGTGACAGAGTTAAGTCCTGCATAACACTCGGGGACATAGTGACAGCGATTAGTCCTGGAGGAACACACGGGGACGCAGTGACAGATTAGTCCTGGAGTAACACACTGGCACACAGAGACAGAAACCAGTCCTGGAGTAACACATGGGAACACAGCGACAGAGATTAATCCTGGAGTGACACACAGGGACACGTTGACGGAGATTAGACCTGGAGCGACACACTGGGACACAGTGACAGCGATTAGTCCTGGAGGAACACGCGGGAACACAGTAAGAGAGATTAGTTCTGGAATGACACACCAGGACACAGTGACAGAGATTAGCGCTGGAGTGACACACTGGGACACAGTGACAATGAATAGGCCTGGAGTACACAGCGGGATACAGTGACAGAAATTAGACCTGGAGTAACACACTGGAACACAGTGACAGAGAATAGTTCTGGAGTGGCACACGGGACACGGTGAACGAGATTAGTCCCAGAATAACACTGGGACACAGTGACAGAGATTATTCCTGGAGTGACACATGGGGACACAGTGACAGAGATTAGTTCTGGAGTAGCACACTGGAACACATTGACAGAGATTTGTCCTGGAGTAACAGACCGGGACACAGTAACATCGATTATTCCTAGAATGACACATGGGGACACAGTGACAGATATTAGTACTGGAGTGACAGACTGGGACACAGTGACAGAGATTAGCCTGGAGTAAATCACCGGGACACAGTGACAGAGATTAGTCCTGGAGTGACATATGGGAACACAGTGACAGATTAGTCCTACATAACACACTGGAAAACAGTGACCGAGATTAGACCTGGAATAATGCACAGCGACACAGTGACTGTGATTAGGCCCGGTGTTACACATGGGGACACAGTGACAGAGATTGGTCCTGGAGTAACACACGGGGACACAGTGATGGAGATTAGACCTGCATAACACACTGGGAGACTGTGACAGAGATTAGACCTGGAGTAATACACTGGGACACAGTGGCAGATTAGTCCTGGATTAACACACTGGCACACAGTGACAGAGTTTAGATCTGGAGTAACACATTGGGACAGAGTGACAGAGATTCGATCTGGAGTAATGCACAACGACACAGAGACTGTGATTAGTCCCGCAGTTCTAAACAGTGACACAGTGACAGAGGTAAGTCCTGCATAACACACTGGGAGACAGTGACAGAAATTGTTCCTGGAGTAACACTCTGTGACACAGTGGAATATTAGTCCTGGAGTAACACATGGGAACATGGTGACAGAGCTTAGTCCTGGAGTAACACACTGGGACACAGTGACAGGGATTAGTCATGGAGTGACACATGGGAACACAGTGACAGAGATTAGCACTGGAGCGACACACCAGGACACAGTGACAGAGATTAGTCCTGGAGGAACACACGGGGACACAGTGAAAGAAATTAGTCCTGCATCACACACTGGGACACAGTGGCAGAGATTAGTCATGGAGTGACACACGTGAACACAGTGACAGATTGGTCCTGGAGTAACACACTGGCAGACAGTGACAGAGTTTAGATCTGGAGCAACACATTGGGACAGAGTGACAGAGATTAGACCTGGGGTAATGCACAGCGATACAGAGACTGTGATTAGTCCCGCAGTAAAAAACGGTGACACAGTGACAGAGATTAGTTCTGCACCATACACAGGGACACAGTGACAGAGTTAAGTCATGCATAACACTCTGGGACACCGTGACAGATTAGTCCTGGAGGAACACACTGGCACACAGAGACAGAAACCAGTCCTGGAGTAACACAAGAGAACACAGTAAGAGAGATTAGTACTGGAGTGACAGACTGGGAAACAGTGACGGAGATTAGCACTGGAGTAAATCACTGGGACACTGTGACAGAGATTAGTCCTGGAGTGACAGACTGGGACACAGTGACAGAGATTAGCCCTGAATTAAATCACCGTGACACAGTGGCAGAGATTAGTCCTGGAGTGACACACGGGAACTCAGTGACCGATTAGCCCTGCATAACACACTGGGACACAGTGACCGAGATTAGACCTGGGGTAATGCATAACGTCACAGAGACTGTGATTAGTCCCGGTGTTATACTTGGGGACACAGTGACAGAGATTAGTCCTGGAGTAAAACACGGGGAGACAGTGATGGACATTAGTCCTGCATAACACACTGGGAGACAGTGACAGAGATTTGACCTGGAGTAACACACTTGGACACAGTGGGAGATTAGTCCTGCAGTAACACATGGGAACACAGTGACAGAGCTTAGTCCTGGAGTGACACACTGGGACACGTTGACAGAGATTAGACCTGGAGTGACACAGTGGGACACAGTGACAGGGATTAGCACTGGAGTGACACACTGGGACACAGTGACAATGAATAGGCCTGGTGTGCACACCGGGACACAGTGACAGAGATTAGACCTGGATAACACAGTGGGACACAGTGGCAGATTAGTCCTGGAGTAACACATGAGAACACAGTGACAGGGCTTAGTCCTGGAGTGACACATTGGGACACAGTAACAGAGATTAGTCATGGAGTGACACAGGGGAACACAGTGACAGAGATTAGTCCTGAATTTACACACGGGTACATAGTGAAACAGATTTGTCATGTAGTGACACCCAGGAACACAGAGACAGAGATTACTTATGGAGTGACACATGGAGACACAGTGACAGAGATTATTCCTGGAGTGACACATGGGGACACAGTGACAGATATTAGTCCTGGAGTAACACATGGGGACACAGTGACAGATATTAGTCCTGGAGTAACACACGGGGACACAGTGACCGAGATTAGTCCTGCATAACACACTGGGACACAGTGATAGAGTTTGGTCCTGGAGTAACACACGGGGACACAGTCAGAGTAATTCGTCCTGCATAACAAACTGGGACGCAGTGACAGAGATTAGTCCTGCAGTAATGCACAGTGACACAGAGACTGTGATTAGACCCGGTGTGACACATGGGAACACAGTGACAGAGATTAGTCCTGGAAAGACACACTGGGACACACTGACAGAGATTAGTCCTGGAGTGACAGACTGGGATACGGTGACAGAGATTGGTCCTGCATAATACACTGGGAGACAGTGACAGAAATTGTTCCTGGGTAACACACTGGCACACAGTGGAATATTAGTCCTGGAGTAACGCATGGGAACACAGTGACAGAACTTAGTCCTGGAGTTACACACGGGGACTCTGTGAAAGTGATTAGTCCTGCATCACACACTGGGACACAGTGGCAGATATTAGTCATGGAGTGACACATGGGAACACAGTGACAGAGATTAGTTCTGCACCACACACGGAGACACAGTGACAGAGTTAAGTCCTGCATAACACTCTGGGACACAGTGACAGCGATTAGTCCTGGAGGAACACACTGGCACACAGAGACAGAAACCAGTCCTGGAGTAACACAAGGGAACACAGTAAGAGAGATTAGTTCTGGAGTGACACACCAGGACACAGTGACAGGGATTAGCCCTGGAGTAATTCAACGGGACACGGTGACAGAGATTAGTCCTGGAGTGACACACTGGTACACATTGACCAAGGTTAGTCCTGGAATGAAACACGGGGACGCAGTGACAGAGATTAGTACTTTAGTGACAGACTGGGACACTGTGATGAAGATTAGCACTGGAGTAAATCACTGGGACACAGTGACAGAGATTAGTCCTGGAGTGACAGACTGGGACACAGTGACAGAGATTAGCCCTGAAGTAAATCACCATGACACAGTGACAGAGATTAGTCCTGGAGTGACACACCGGGACACAGTGACACAGATTAGTCCTGGAGTGACACACCGGGACACAGTGACACAGATTAGTCCTGGAGTGACACACCGGGACACAGGGACTGTGACTAGTCCCGGCATAACACACGTGGACACAGTGACAGTGATTAGTCCTGGAGTAACACACTGGCATACAATGACAGAGATCAGTCCCGGAGTAACACACAGAGACACTGTGACAGAGGGTAGAACCGGAGTAATACACGGAGACAAAGTGACAGAGACTAGTCCTGGAGTAACACACTGGGACACATTGACAGAGATTAGTCCTGTAGAGACACACGGGGACACAGTGACAGCGATTACTCCTGGTGTGACACACTGTGATACAGTGACAGAGATTAGTCCTGGTGTGACACACGGGGACGCAGTGACAGTGATTAGTCCTGGAGTGACACACAGGGACAGTGACAGAGATTAGATCTGGAGTGATTCACGGGGACAGAGTGACAGAGATTTGTCCTGGAGTAACACATCGGGACTCCGTAGCAAGGATTAGTCCTGAAGTAACTCACGTGGACATCATGACAGAGATTAGTCCTGGAGTAACACACATTGACATAGTGATACAGATTGGTCCACGTGCAACACACGGGGACAGTAACAGAGTTTAGTCTTGGTGTAAAACACCGGGAAGCAGTAATAGAGGTTATTCCTGGAGTGACAAACTGGGACACAGTGATAAGCATTAGTCCTGAAGTAACACACTGGGACACAGTGACAGAGATTAGTCCTGGAGTAGTACACAGGGACACAGTGATGTTGATAATCCTGGCGTAACACAGTGGGACAATGAGACAGAGATTATTCCTGGAGTAACACACAGGGACACCGTGGCAAGGATTAGTCCCGAAGTAACTCACGTGGATATAATGGTAGAGATTAGTCCTGGTGTAACACACGGGGAGAGTAGCAGAGTTTAGTCTTTGTGTAATACACTGGGACACAGTAAGAGAGATTATTCCTGGAGTGACACACTGGGATACAGTGATAGTTATTAGTCCTGGAGTAACAAACCAGGACATAGTGAGAGAGCGTAGTCCTGGAGTTACACACCGGGATGCAGTGACAGTGATTAGTCCTGGGGTAACACACCGGGACACAGTGACTGTGATTAGTCCTGGAGTAACACACGGGGCCATAGTGACAGTGATTAGTCCCGGAGTAACACACAGGAACAGTGACAGAGAACAGTCCTGGAGTTACACACCGGGACGCAGTGACAGAGATTAGTCCTGGAGTAAAACACAGGAACAGTGACAGAGATTAGTCTTGGAGTAACGCACTGGCATACAGTGACAAAGATCAGACTCGGCGTAACACACAGGGACACAGTGACAGAGATTAGTCCTGTAGAGACTCATGGGGACACCGAGACAGAGGTTAGTCCTGGTGTGACACACTGTGACGTAGTGACAGAGATTAGTCCTGGAGTGACACGCTGGTACACAGTGACAGAGATTACTCCTGGAGTGACACGCTGGTACACAGTGACAGAGATTACTCCTGGAGTGACACATGGGGACACAGTGACAGTGATTATTCCTGGAATGACGCATGAGGACAGTGACAGAGAGTAGCTCTGGAGTGACGCACGGGAACGGAGTGACAGAGATTTATCCTGGAGTAACACATGGGGATGCAGTGACAGAGATTAGTCCTGGAGTAACACACCACGACACAGTGACAGTGATTAGTCCTGCAGGAACACGCGTGGACAGAGTGTCAGTGATTAGTCCTGGAGTTACAGACTGGGATACAGTGACAGGAATTAGTCCCGGTGTAACACACAGTGACAGAGATTACTCCCGGAGTAACACACAGTGACAGAGATTACTCCCGGAGTAACACACAGTGACAGAGATTACAGTGACACTAGAATAGTCATGGAGTAACGCACTGGGACTCAGTGATAGGGATTTATCCTGGAGTAACACATGATGACATGGTGAGAGAGATTGGTCCTGAAGTAACACATGGGACACAGTGACAGAGATTAGTCCTGGAGTAACACATATTGACATAGTGATACGGATTAGTCCTGGTGTAACAAATGGGGTCAGTAACGGAGTTTAGTCTTGGTGTAATGTACTGGGAAACAGTAGCAGAGGTTATTCCTGGAGTAGCACAGTGGAACGCAGTGATAGAGGTTAGTTCTGGAGTGACACACTGGGACACAGTGATGAGATTCATCCTGGAGTAACACACTGGGACACAGTGACAGTGATTATTCCTGGGGTAGCAAACTTCGACACAGTGACAGTGATTAGTCCCAGATTAACACACAGGGACAGTGACAGAGATTATTCCTGGTGTAACGCACTGGGACACAGTGACAGGGATTAGTCCCGGAGTAACACACAGGAACACAGTGACAGAGATTAGTCCCAGAGTAACACACGGGGACACAGTGACAGAGATTAGTCCTGTAGAAACACACGGGGACGCGGTGACAGTGATTAGTCCTGGAGTAACACTCTGGGGCACAGTGACAGAGATTAGAACTGGAGTAAAACACAGGGACTCAGGGACAGAGATTAGTCCTGGCGTAACACACCAGGACACAGTTTCAGAGATTAGTCCTGGTGTAAAACACCGGGTCACAGTGAGAGTGATTAGTTCTGGAGTAACACATGGGGAAAGAGTGACAGTGATTAGTCCCGGAGTAACACACCTGGACACAATGACAGTGATTAGTCCCTGAGTAACACATAGGGACAGTGCCATAGATTAGTCCTGGAGTAACACACTGGGATACAGTGACAGGAATTTGTCCCGGTGTAACACACGGGGGCACAATGCCAGAGATAACTCCCAGAGTAGCACACGAGGACACGGTGGAGACAGTGACAGAGATTAGTCCTGGAGTAGGAGCCTGGGACACAGTGACGATGATTAATCCTGGAGTAACACAGTGGGACAAGGAGACAGAGATTAGTCCTGGAGTAACGCACTGGGACACCGTGGCAAAAATTAGTCCCGGAGTAACTCACGTGGACATAGTGACAGAGCTTAGTCGTGGAGTAACACACATTGACATAGTGATACTGATTAGTCCTGGTGTAACACACGGGGCTGTAACAGAGTTTAGTCTTGGTCTAATCCACTAGGACACAGTAACAGAGATTATTCCTGGAGTAACATACGAGGACGCAATGACAACGATTAGTCCTGGAGAGACACGCTGGGACACATGACAGAGATTAGTCCTGGAGTAACACACGGGAACACAGTGACAGATTTATCCTGGAGAAACACACGGGAACACAGTGACAGATTAATCCTGGAGAAACACACGGGGACGCAGTGACAGAGATTAATCCTGGAGTAACACACTGGTACAGAGTGACAGTGATTAGTCCTGGAGTAACACGCGGGGACACAGTGACAGTGATTAGACCCAGAGCAGCACTCAGGGACAGTGACAGAGAATAGTCCCAAAATAATGCACAGGGACACATGACAGAAATATGTCCTTGACTAACGCATAATTTACCGAGACAGACATTAGTCCTGGAGTTACACACTGAGACACAGTGACAGAGATTGGTGCTGGAGTAAAATACTGGGACACTGTGACAGAGATTAGTCCGGGAGTAACACATTGGAACACAGTGACAGTGATTAGTCCCAGTGTAACATACTGGGAGACAGTGACAGAGATTACTCCCAGAGTAACACACAGGGTCACAGTGACAGAGATTAGTCCTGGAGTAACACACGGGGACACGGGGACAGAGATTACTCCTGGAGTAACACTCATTCACATAGTGATATGGATTAGTCCTGGTGTAACAAACGGGGAGAGTAGCAGAGTTTAGTCTTGGAGTAATACTCTGAGACACAGTAACAGAGATTATTCCTGGTGTAACACACTGGGACAGTGACTGCGATTAGTCCTGGAATAACATATGGGGACAGAGTGATAGTGATTAATCCTGGAGTGACACAGTGGGACAAGGAGAGAGAGATTATTCCTGGAGTAAAACACACAGACAACGTGGCAAGGATTAGTCCCAGAGTAACTCACAGGGACATGGTGACAGAGATTAGTCCTGGAGTAACACACAGGGACACGGTGACAGAGATTAGTCCTGGGTAACGCACTGGGACACAATGACAGAGATTAGTCCTGGAGTAACACTCGGGGACACGGGGACAGAGATTACTCCTGGAGTAACATACATTCACATAGTGATATGAATTAGTCCTGGTGTAACAAATGGGGAGAGTAGCAGAGTTTAGTCTTGGAGTAATACTCTGAGACACAGTAACAGAGATTATTCCTGGTGTAACACACTGGGACAGTGACTGCGATTAGTCCTGGAATAACATATGGGGACAGAGTGATAGTGATTAATACTGGAGTGACACAGTGGGACAAGGAAAGAGAGATTATTCCTGGAGTAAGACACACGGACAACGTGGCAAGGATTAGTCTCAGAGTAACTCACAGGGGCATGGTGACAGAGATTAGTCCTGGAGTAACACACAGGGATGCGGAGACAGATTTTAGTTCTGGAGTAACACAAGGTGATACACTGACAGAACTTACTCCTGAAGTAACACACATTGACAGAGTGATACGGATTAGTCCTGGTGTCATGTACGGGGACAGTAACAGAGTTTAGTCTTGGAGTAATACACTGGGACACAGTAACAGAGATTATTCCTGGAGTAACACACTGGGACAGTGACTGCGATTAGTACTGGAATAACATATGGGGACAGTGTGACAGAGATTAATCCTGCTGTAACACAGTGGGACAAGGAGACAGAGATTATTCCTGCAGTAATACACAGGGATACGGTGGCAAAGATTAGTCACAGAGTAACGCACAGGGACACAGTGACAGAGATTAGTCCTGGAGTGACACACTGGTGCACAGTGACAGAGATTAATTCTGGAGTGACACATGGGGACACAGTGACAGAGATTAGCCCTGGTGTAACACACCGGGACACAGTGACATTGATTAGTCCTGGAAAAACACACGGGGACTGAGTGACAGTAATTAGTCCCGGAGTAACACACAGGGACAGTGACAGAAATTAGTCCCGGTGTAACACACAGGGACACGATGACAGAGATTAGTCCTGCAGTAACACACAGGGACAGTGACAGAGATTAGTCCTCGAGTAACACACTAAAAGACAGTGAGAGAGATTGGTCCCGGCGTAACACAATAGGACACAGTGACAGTGATTCGTGCTGCAGTAACACACAGGGACAGTGACAGAGATTAATCCTCGAGTAACACACGCGGAGACAGTGACAGAGTTTAGTCCCAGAGTAAGGCACTAGGACACAGAGATAGAGATTAGTCCTGGAGTAACAAACGGGGACACAGTGACAGAGATTAGTCCTGGAGTAACACACATTGACATAGTGATACTGATTAGTCCTGGTGTAACACACGGGGCTGTAACAGAGTTTAGTCTTGGTCTAATCCACTAGGACACAGTAACAGAGATTATTCCTGGAGTAACATACGAGGACGCAATGACAACGATTAGTCCTGGAGAGACACGCTGGGACACATGACAGAGATTAGTCCTGGAGTAACACACGGGAACACAGTGACAGATTTATCCTGGAGAAACACACGGGAACACAGTGACAGATTTATCCTGGAGAAACACACGGGAACACAGTGACAGATTAATCCTGGAGAAACACACGGGGACGCAGTGACAGAGATTAATCCTGGAGTAACACACTGGTACAGAGTGACAGTGATTAGTCCTGGAGTAACACGCGGGGACACAGTGACAGTGATTAGACCCAGAGCAGCACTCAGGGACAGTGACAGAGAATAGTCCCAAAATAATGCACAGGGACACATGACAGAAATATGTCCTTGACTAACGCATAATTTACCGAGACAGACATTAGTCCTGGAGTTACACACTGAGACACAGTGACAGAGATTGGTGCTGGAGTAAAATACTGGGACACTGTGACAGAGATTAGTCCGGGAGTAACACATTGGAACACAGTGACAGTGATTAGTCCCAGTGTAACATACTGGGAGACAGTGACAGAGATTACTCCCAGAGTAACACACAGGGTCACAGTGACAGAGATTAGTCCTGGAGTAACACACGGGGACACGGGGACAGAGATTACTCCTGGAGTAACACTCATTCACATAGTGATATGGATTAGTCCTGGTGTAACAAACGGGGAGAGTAGCAGAGTTTAGTCTTGGAGTAATACTCTGAGACACAGTAACAGAGATTATTCCTGGTGTAACACACTGGGACAGTGACTGCGATTAGTCCTGGAATAACATATGGGGACAGAGTGATAGTGATTAATCCTGGAGTGACACAGTGGGACAAGGAGAGAGAGATTATTCCTGGAGTAAAACACACAGACAACGTGGCAAGGATTAGTCCCAGAGTAACTCACAGGGACATGGTGACAGAGATTAGTCCTGGAGTAACACACAGGGACACGGTGACAGAGATTAGTCCTGGGTAACGCACTGGGACACAATGACAGAGATTAGTCCTGGAGTAACACTCGGGGACACGGGGACAGAGATTACTCCTGGAGTAACATACATTCACATAGTGATATGAATTAGTCCTGGTGTAACAAATGGGGAGAGTAGCAGAGTTTAGTCTTGGAGTAATACTCTGAGACACAGTAACAGAGATTATTCCTGGTGTAACACACTGGGACAGTGACTGCGATTAGTCCTGGAATAACATATGGGGACAGAGTGATAGTGATTAATACTGGAGTGACACAGTGGGACAAGGAAAGAGAGATTATTCCTGGAGTAAGACACACGGACAACGTGGCAAGGATTAGTCTCAGAGTAACTCACAGGGGCATGGTGACAGAGATTAGTCCTGGAGTAACACACAGGGATGCGGAGACAGATTTTAGTTCTGGAGTAACACAAGGTGATACACTGACAGAACTTACTCCTGAAGTAACACACATTGACAGAGTGATACGGATTAGTCCTGGTGTCATGTACGGGGACAGTAACAGAGTTTAGTCTTGGAGTAATACACTGGGACACAGTAACAGAGATTATTCCTGGAGTAACACACTGGGACAGTGACTGCGATTAGTACTGGAATAACATATGGGGACAGTGTGACAGAGATTAATCCTGCTGTAACACAGTGGGACAAGGAGACAGAGATTATTCCTGCAGTAATACACAGGGATACGGTGGCAAAGATTAGTCACAGAGTAACGCACAGGGACACAGTGACAGAGATTAGTCCTGGAGTGACACACTGGTGCACAGTGACAGAGATTAATTCTGGAGTGACACATGGGGACACAGTGACAGAGATTAGCCCTGGTGTAACACACCGGGACACAGTGACATTGATTAGTCCTGGAAAAACACACGGGGACTGAGTGACAGTAATTAGTCCCGGAGTAACACACAGGGACAGTGACAGAAATTAGTCCCGGTGTAACACACAGGGACACGATGACAGAGATTAGTCCTGGAGTAACACACAGGGACAGTGACAGAGATTAGTCCTCGAGTAACACACTAAAAGACAGTGAGAGAGATTGGTCCCGGCGTAACACAATAGGACACAGTGACAGTGATTCGTGCTGCAGTAACACACAGGGACAGTGACAGAGATTAATCCTCGAGTAACACACGCGGAGACAGTGACAGAGTTTAGTCCCAGAGTAAGGCACTAGGACACAGAGATAGAGATTAGTCCTGGAGTAACAAACGGGGACACAGTGACAGAGATTAGTCCTGGAGTAACACACGGGGATGCAGTGACAGAGATTAGTCCTGTAGTATTACACTGGGACTGGTGACAGGGTTTAGTCCTGAAGTAACACAATGGGACACACTGACAGAGATTACTTCTAGAGTAATACACCCTTGCATAGTGTAGACTGACTGAATGACCTCAGGAACCATCAACAAAAGATGCTGAATTCGCTATTTGTCATGTTCCGGATCGGGGTCCCTTTAAATTTAGCTCGTTTAAATTATGATCCGAACTGTTGATTCCCTGTTTTCCTGTGTCCCTCGACTTTGGTGATTAGAGGCAATTAACACTCAGCTGAACCGGTAGCTTACAGTCTCCGGCTTTCAGCCATTCGGTGCGGGAGCGTCTGCAATGTCATCTAAGGTACGGTGTGCCAATGTCATCTGGCCGGGGCAAGGCTAGTCTCTGCCAAAGCGAGTGCTGGTAATTCACCTCCTCCTCACCGGACCAACCTTGTCCAGTTACCTCGCCAAAGCCAGCCTGCAAAGTTTCCTCACCGAGGTGGGTCCGTCAGTTAACACTCCGGAGGGAATCAAGAACCGCTGTCTACTGTTCCCGGGCTGAATCGAGAGCGAGATCTCACCACTACCCGGAGGCTCCAAGTCAAGTCCTTGCCCTGGCAGCATTCAAGCTCCAAGTCAAGTCCCGGCCCTGGCGGCATTCAAGCTCCAAGTTAAGTCCTGGGCCTGGCGGCATTCAAGCACCAAGTCAAGTCCTGTCCCTGGTGGTATTGAAGCACCAAGCCAAGTCTTGGCTCTGGCGGATTCAAGCACCAAGTCAAGTCCTGGCCCTGGTGGCATTCAAGCTCCAAGTCAAGTCCTGGCCCTGGTGGTATTGAAACACCAAGCCAAGTCTTGGCCCTGGCGGATTCAAGCACCAAGTCAAGTCCTGGCCCTGGTGGCATTCAAGCTCCAAGTCAAGTCCTGGCCCTGGTGGTATTGAAGCACCAAGCCAAGTCTTGGCCCTGGTAGATTCAAGCACCAAGTCAAGTCCTGGCCCTGGCGGCATTCAAGTACCAAGTCAAGTCCTGGCCCTGGCGGCATTCAAGCTCCAAGTCAAGTCCTGGTCCTGGCGGCATTCAAGCTCCAAGTCAAGTCCTGGGCCCGGCAGCATTCAAGTACCAAGTCAAGTCCTGGCTCTGGCGGCATTGAAGCACCAAGTCAAGTCCTGGGCCCGGCAGCATTCAAGTACCAAGTCAAGTCCTGGCTCTGGCGGCATTGAAGCACCAAGTCAAATCCTGGCCCTGGCGGCATTCAAGCACCAAGTCAAGTCCTGGCCCTGGCGGCATTGAAGCACCAAGTCAAATCCTGACCCTGGCGGCATTGAAGCACCAAGTCAAATCCTGGCCCTGGCGGCATTCAAGTACCAAGTCAAGTCCTGGCTCTGGCGGCATTGAAGCACCATGTCAAATCCTGGCCCTGGCGGCATTCAAGCACCAAGTCTAGTCCTGGGCCTGGCAGCATTCAAGTACCAAGTCAAGTCCTGGTCCTGGTGGCATTCAAGCAGCAAGTCAAGTCCTGGCCCTGGTGGCATTGAAGCAACAAGTCAAGTCCTGGCCCTGGCGGCATTCAGCGCCAAGTCAAGTCCTGGTCCTAGTGGCATTCAAGCACCAAGTCAAGTCCTGGGCCCGGCAGCATTCAAGTACCAAGTCAAGTCCTGGGCCCGGCAGCATTCAAGTACCAAGTCAAGTCCTGGCTCTGGCGGCATTGAAGCACCAAGTCAAATCCTGGCCCTGGCGGCATTCAAGCACCAAGTCTAGTCCTGGGCCTGGCAGCATTCAAGTACCAAGTCAAGTCCTGGTCCTGGTGGCATTCAAGCAGCAAGTCAAGTCCTGGCCCTGGTGGCATTGAAGCAACAAGTCAAGTCCTGGCCCTGGCGGCATTCAGCGCCAAGTCAAGTCCTGGTCCTGGTGGCATTCAAGCACCAAGTCTAGTCCTGGGCCTGGCAGCATTCAAGTACCAAGTCAAGTCCTGGTCCTGGTGGCATTCAAGCAGCAAGTCAAGTCCTGGCCCTGGTGGCATTGAAGCAACAAGTCAAGTCCTGGCCCTGGCAGCATTCAGCGCCAAGTCAAGTCCTGGCCCCGGCGGCTTTCCAGTTCTAAGTCAAGTCCTGGCCCTGGCGGCTTCCCAGTTCTAAGTCAAGTCCTGGCCCTGGCGGTCTGTGATTCCTGTCCTACTCCCTTGTCTGAATCCCTTCTCTGCCCCTCTCGCCTCTATCCCTCGACTGCAGCCCCCGCCTGCACTTCAGTCTAGTTCCATCGCCGGAGCTAGATAGGTATTGCCTGGTGTTCATTTGTGTTGGTCTTGTCCTGTCCTCGCCTCCATGGGTAAGTCAGGCCATCTTGCCGTTTCCCCACGGGGGTCATGTTCTGTCTTGTCTTGTCCTCGCCTCCATGGGGTAAGTCAGGCCATCTTGCCATTGCCCCGTGGAGGGTCATGAGTCCCGGCCCTATGTCCTGTACCCAAGGAGGGGTCCCAACTCTGCGTTCTGTGTATGTGTCCGTGGTTCCATGTACCTGCTCTCCCGAGACCGAGGCTCTGTTTTCCATGTTCCTCCTCTCCCTAGCCCATGCCATGTCCATGCCTGGTTCTGGGGTCCGAGCCCGAGGCAAGACCCAGGTACTGGGTCCTTGCCCAGTCTCGGGCTCGGAGTCCATACCCTAGCCTCTTCATGTCTCCTCTAGTTCTGGGAGCCAATTCCAAGTCCTAGCCCAGACCCTTGGTCCCAGCCTAGTCGTAGTCCTCAGTCCTTGTCCAGTTCGCTACTCCTGCTCCTGCCTGGCTCTCCTGATATCGAACAATAAACTAAATTTAATTAACCTCACAAGATGTGTCTTGCATTTGAGTCCCTCCTTGCTCCCAATGCCCACGCCATTGTGACACTATTTACCTTCCTATCACCCAGCAACCTGGATACAACACACACGATTGTCTCTCCCACATTACTGAAGAAGACTGAACAGCTCACACTCCTCAGGATTAAATTTCCCATCAGTTTACACACTGACCAACCATCTGTATCATCCTGCAGTGTGAAGGACCAAACAGTTTCTGAATCATCTGCAAACTTTGTTATCACACCCTGATATTTAGGTCAAGAATGTTGATACATTAGACTGAGCAAGGGACTGAGTATGGAAGAGCTCAGAGCAAATTCTAAACAGCTCGTGGAGACAGAGTGGACCCATGATGAAAGGAACTGGAAAGTAACAGTGAACTGGGGCGAGCAACACTGACAGGGACAGAGAGACCCCACTGAGCAAGACTGGGGCCCATCTGGATCTCAGTAGATCAGTGACTCTGATCTCTGGACTTTGTCTGATGGGACTGGTCCCTCCAGTCAGGGTTCACCTCAGTGCTGAGTGATTGAGATCATCAGTGTTCTTGCTGCTTCCTCTGTAACCAGTTCTTCATCGTCTCATTAGTTACACAGTTTCAATCCTGATTCAGATTTTGCCAACTATACTGTTATTCCAGAAAATGTAATTCATGAAGTCGCATTCATTTTTGACATGAACAACTTAGAAAACATCAGTGAGGAACAAATGGACCTTTTTAAGGAGTTACAGACGGTTGTGGCACAGAAATGTAAGTGCTTTCTTTTGCTATGTGTAACTGTCATGTGATTAGCAACAATGAATTATGAATTGAGGCAGGTTTTATAAATAAACATAAACATTTATTAAACTCTGCTCAACAAATAGCGAAAAAATATTCAAGCGACTAACTTAACCAGAAGTTAACTGCTAGATGGCAACTCTGGAACAGTTCTTAAAAGGGTAAATGCGAAAACAGTTCTTAAAGTGGTAAATTTGAACCCAGTCTTAAAATGATAAATTCGAGAGTCCAAGTGATTTACACAGTCAATAAGGAGAGACTTCTCTGGAAACGGATTTATTCGAAGACGTGACGTTACTGCTGATTCTCCAAGGATTCATGACAAAGGAAATAAAATGGCTTGAAGGAACTGACCTTTTTCTGGCGAGTAGACACTGTTCAAACTTCCCTGCTTTTGCATGAGTTATCTGAGATACAGGTCGCCGTTTATACTTATACTTTATACTTCATTGTCGCCAAACAATTGGTACTAGAACGTACAATCATCACAGCGATATTTGATTCTGCACTTCCCACTCCCTGGATTACAAATATTAAATATTAAAAATATTAAAAATAGTAAAAATGAGTAAATATTAAGAATTTAAATTATAAATCAGAAATAGAAAAAATAGAAAAATGGAAAGTAAGGTACTGCAAAAAAAACCGAGAGGCAGGTCCAGATATTTGGAGGGTACGGCCCAGATCAGGATCCGTTCAGCAATCTTATCACAGTTGGAAAGAAGCTGTTCCCAAATCTGGCCATACGAGTCTTCAAGCTCCTGAGCCTTCTCCCGGAGGGAAGAGGGACGAAAAGTGTGTTGGCTGGGTGGGTCGTGTCCTTGATTATTCTGGCAGCACTGCTCCGACAGCGTGCGGTGAAACGAATCCTCAATGAGGTTGATCCTTTATAAAGCCACCGAATGACTCCAACTTTATTCTGATCCCTCAGGTTCCTGTCCTTTAATAAAGTTTTCACTCTCCAATTCTACTGTAAAGGGAAAATTATAGATGCAACACGCAAACCTGGCAGCAACTGGCGAAAGTGTCAGCACCAATCTTAGCACCTTAAAGTAGAAAGGAGAAGTCCGTTTTAAAACAAAACTACGTCATGACAAATACACAGCATAACGGAGTAGTATAATGAACTAGCACAAAACTAAACTGAGAACTAACTGCGTCACACCAGAGGTCTCCCTTTATATACCTGTTGAGCACAGGTCATCATGTGACCTCACACTGACAGGAAAATTACATCATGTGACCTCTGCAAGACCATTACATCATGCTCAGAAGACAGTCACAAGATACCCACGGGATATGTAACAGTAACCCTTGTCACCATGATGTGGTAGATTGATAATGATATCTTGACTACTTTTATCTTCCAGATATTTACAGGGTTGCGATTGGGACCAAGTTTGAACTACTAGGGATAAAAGAGAAAGACCATGAGTGAATTTAGGAATACAAGCCGCTGCAGGACATTATCTCAGGTAATTATCTCACCAATGTTTTGTGCACCTGTAATGTGACATCCCAATGCCTGTACTCAGTGCCCTGACTGATGAAGTAAGTGAGGCAAACACCACCTTCACCGGCCTCTCTATCTGTGTCACCACTTTCAGGGAATCATGATCTTCTACTCCTCGGTCTCTCTGTTCTTCAGTCAGTGATGTGTTTTCCATGTTGTGGTGTGGGAAACACAGCAGCCAAACTGTGCACAGCAAGATTCCACTGATAAATGACAAGGAACTGTTTCTCTACTTATTCACCCAGAATTTGATGGATAACTTGTCATCACCCTGAGGAGTTTATAAGTAGATTAATACCCTGTCCTTCCTCTCTCTCAGTTTACGATGTTGTCAGACTTGACTGAGACGGAGAAGCGTTCCATGTCTGTGGTTTCGAATCAATGGAGAGGTGATCAGATCGAGATGATCAAATCAGAAACAAGCACCTCAAAGTGACACCATAATGGCTACACCTGACCTTGTACAAAACTGTTGAACTGATCCTGTTTCAGGAGCATTGTCAATGTTTTAGCCTGCTTTAGAAGCTCACATCTGTAAATCTGTTATGTGAAGGAGTCTGAAAGCTGAGGACTTTTCAATTATATAGATACAGTGTTTCAGAACTTCACACAAATTTCCTGACTCCAAAATAAAGACAGTTTGAAATCAGGTTTACTGTTGTTGATTAATATGATCGGAAATTGTTTTGTCTTTCACCAGCAGTGCAATGCAAAGACATAAAGTTACTACAAATTATAGAATACTGTATTACAGCTCAGAAACAGGCTCTTCTGCCCATCTAGTCTCTGCTGAACTGTTATTTGCTGATCCAGTTTACCACATCATCAATGAAACTGTTAATATACTGTAGATAACAAACAATAATGGAGCCAAGCAACACTTTCAGTACACTGGATGAACTCAGCAGGTCGGGCAGCATCAGTCAGAAACGATGAGTCGATATTTCGGGCCGGAACCCTTCGTCAGGACTGAAGAATGAAAGATGGGGAAGGATTTGAAGAATTCTTGTAGTGTTAATTGATAGACCAGTAATTTGAAAGACAAAGGGGTGGGGAGGGGAAGCAATGACGTCATAGCCCTGAAAACAATGGGTAGTAGAAGAAGGAGGGGGAACCATGAGGGAGCTGGGGGAGGGGGCAGAGTGAAATAGGGATAGAGGAAGGGAGGGGGAGGGAATTACCAGAGGGTGGAGAATTCTATGTTCATACCAAGGGACTGGAGACTACCTAGACTGTATATGAGGTGTTGCTCCTCCAACCTGAGCTTCGCCTCATCATGGCGGTAGAGGAGGCCATGTATGGACATATCTGAATGGGAATGGGAAGTAGAGTTGAAGTGGGTGGCTACTGGGAGATCCTGTCTGTTGTGGCAGACGGAGTGGAGGTGCTCGACGAAGCGGTCACCCAATCTGCATCGGGTTTCACCGATGTAGAGGAGGCCGCACCGGGAGCACTGGATGCAATAGATGACCCCAACAGACTCACACGTGAAGTGTTGCCTCACTTGGAAGGACTGTTTGGAGCCCTGAATGGTTGCAAGAGATGAGGTGTCGGGACAGGTGTAGCACTTATGCTTACAGAGATAAGTGCCGGGTGGGAGATCAGTGGGGATGGACGTGCGGATAAGTGAGTCGCGGAGGGACTGATCCCTGTGGAAAGCAGAGAGGGGTGGAGAGGGAAAGATGTGCTTAGTGGTGGGGTCCTGTTGAAGGTGGCGGAAATTGCGGAGGATAATGTGCTGGATCCGGAGGCTGGTGGGGTGATAGGTAAGGACAAGGGGAACTCTGTCCCTGTTGTGGTTGCGGGAGGATGAAGGCCGAAGTGTGGGAAATGGAGGAGATGCGGGTAAGGGCATCAAATGGAGCGAACACCGATCCCTGCAGTACACCACCTGTCACAGGCCTCCTGTCAGGGAAGCAACCATCTACTACAAATCTCTGTCTTCTCCCACTAAACCAATGTTGAGTCCAATTTACTACTGAATGCCAAGCAACTGAACATTCTGGACCAGCCTCCCATGCAGGACTTTGTCAAAGGCCTTGCTAAAGTCCATGTTCACTGATTTTCCTTGCAACTTCCTGAAAAACTCTGTAAGGTTTGTGAGACATGACTCACAAACACACTAAGCCTTGTTGACAAACCCTAATCAGGCCCTGTCTGTCCAAATATTTAAATATCTTGTCAATTAGAATAGCTTCCAATACAAGAGGTGATTGATAAGTTCGTGGCCTATGGCAGAAGGAGATGAGTTATTAACTTCTAACTTTCTGCAGAATCACTCAAAGAGTTAAACTACATGTGCATGTAATGAGAATTGTATAACTCATCTCCTTCTACCTTAGGCCACGAACTTACCAATCACCCCTGCTGTGGACACTTTCTGGAGGTCCAAGATCCGTATGCTCCACGACCACTGGACTAAGTGCGTAAATGTAGGAGGGGACTATGTTGAAAAATAAATATGCTAGGTTTTCTAAAATTCACTCCTTCTACCTTAGGTCAGGAACTTATCAATTACCCCTCGTAATTTACCTTGACATCAGGCATACTGGCCTATTATTTCCCATCTTATTGTTGGATTTGATTACAAAAATAGATCAAGTGCAAAATAAAAGCAATGAGGTCGTGTTGATGGACATTCAGAAATCTGATGGCAGAGTGGAAGAAGCTGTTCCTGAATCACTGAGTGTGGGTTTTGGTCTCCTGTGCCTCCCCTCTGGTAGTAAGGAGAAGAGAGGAAGTTCCAGATGCACCAGAATCAGTCTTCATTCCACTGGCATATGTCGTGGCAATGCAGAAATAAAAACTGCAAATTCTGGTGTTACATAATTAACTGGTGTTACATAATTCTGGTGTTACATAATTAACTTTTCCCAGGGTGTTACATGCATATTAAAGAAGTTAAATATGTAGTGCAGAGAGAAACAAAGTAGTGAGGTGATGTCAGGGGTGCAACATCTATTCAAGGTCAATATCATTGCTGGTCCTTCGTGATGGATGCTGCTCTCTTGGAGATGTCCTCAGGGGTGGGGAGTGAGTGTTGTCCCTGTGACAGAGTGGATGAATCTACAGCCCTCTGCAGCATCTGTGCATCAGAGCCTCCATACTTAGGGAAAGAGTTACATTTCATTCCTCTTTGACAGTTTGTAAGGCAAAAAGGAGTTAGTCTGGAATGTGGGAATGTTTTGGGTAAGTGCAAGGGAACCAGTCCACAACAAGGTTTTGAGAAGTTACTGTGAATATCAGTCTTCAGCCGTGAGAGTAGATATGGTGAGAAGCATGTTTGTCTGGGAAAGTATCGGGGTGAAGGGTCTTAAACGGTATAAAATGTGGCAAATTCTTTGTGCATGTGGGAATCATCTCTTGGGCTGGGTCATAACTAGTGCTGAGAGAATGGAGGGAGAGACAAAAGGGAGGAGAGAGAGAGTGGGAGAAGAGGAGGAGGAAAGAGGGGTTGAAGTGGTGGGAGAGAGAGTGACAGAGACCGAGAGAGAGGAGGGCGGGGAGAGAGACAGAGTGAGGAGGGGCGGGGGAGGAGAGATGGAGAGAGAGATAGAGAGAATTCCTGCCAGCAGCATGTTGTTGCATTTTCTTTCTTTCTGTATTGTACTCTTTAAATAACTTTAAGAATATAATTTGTTTGTGGTACGCCTTGCTGTTGAATCAGGAAAGAAGAAAAAACAGATTTTAAAATACTTTCGTTACACCCTCCAGGCTGTGATGTAACAACAGCTGGAATCAGGCTTGTTATTCTGTCTTATGACGTGAAATTTGTTATCTTACAGTAGCACAGCGACACAAATACAAAAAAAATATTATAAATTACAAAATAAATAGTGCAAACAAAGAAATCATGAGGTAGTCCTTTTTAAAAATGCAAACATGAGGAATTCTGGAGATGCTGGAATTTCAAGCAACACACATCAAAGTTGCTGGTGAACGCAGCAGGCCAGGCAGCATCTCTAGGAAGAGATACAGTCGACGTTTCGGGCCGAGACCCTTCGTGCCTGGCCTGCTGCCTTCACCAGCAACTTTTATGTGTGTTAATCATCAGGTGGTGTTCATGAAACTTTCAGGTGTCTGACGGCGGAGGGGAAGAAGCTGTCTCTGAATTGTTACCTTTGGAAATTATATCATTGGGTAAACTTTGCAAAAGTGGGTCTAGGCAAAATCAACTAATGGAAACTTCCAATATATTTAGTGATTGAGTTGCCAAGAAACAATGACACCTGTGGGTAGGGTTTGACTAATCTGACAGGGACATTGGAACTGGAGTGATAGGGCAGAGGATGGGGAAGATCATATGCAAGTAGATACAGTGTGTAGTGAGACTGTGAGGAAGAACAGGCAGATGACAGGGCACAAAGACAGTCAGGAGGATCTTTAAACTAAATACAGGTTGAGTACCCCTTGTCTCAAATGCTTGAGGCTGGAAGTGTTCTGGTTTTCAGATTTTAGAATATATCATGATATATATACCTTGGGATTGTCATCACTTCTGTGCGTTCCCAGTAAGCAGTCTTTGTCTTTGTCTTACACTTGTCCATTACACATTTGTTTAGCATAAACCATTAATATAATGAAAATATAATGCATAGGGCAACAAAAGCAGCGCAGTAGCGTCAGGAGAATACATAAATCAACTGTTCAATAATAACAAGCAACGGCAGGTTTTCAGTCTCTATCTACCGAACATATTTTGATTAAAAGGTTTGATCAGGGCACGACTGCGCAAGCGCGTGAACATCAGACAGTGAGAACAGCGAGAAGAGTTTAAAAAGAGACAGCCTTATACAGCAGGCATCGGAGGAGTGGGTGACGGAGTAGAGGGAGACAGAGTAGGAAAGTTTTGGTTCAATGGGGCTTTGGAGATAACAGGTCAGGGCGAGGTAGGCTATCTGTGTAGAATACAGACAGGAAGAATGTGTGTGAGGTCAGTGCTCTGTGTTCAAGGTCAGTGTGGGAAGTCTGGGAGACTCCCAGCCCCCCGGACGGCCACATCTTCGCCAGGTGCGTCGAGCTGCAGTTCCTTAGGGATCGTATTAGGGAACTGGCGTCGAGCTGCAGTTCCTTAGGGATCATATTAGGGAACTGGAGATGAAGCTTGATGACCTTCGTCTGGTCAGGGAGAGTGAGGAGACGATAGAGAGGAGTTACAGGCAGGTAGTCTCACCGGGGCCTGGTGAGACAGATAAGAGGGTAACAGTCAGGAGAGGGAAGGGCAGGGGTCATTGACTAGAGAGCACCCCTGTGGCTGTACCCTTGACAATAAGTACTCCTGCTTGAGTACTGTTGGGGGGGGGGGACAGCCTACCTGGGGAAAGCGACAGTGGCTGCACCTCTGACACAGTCTGGCCCTATGGCTCAGAAGGGTAGGGAAAGGAAGAGGATGGCAGCAGTGATAGCGACTCTATAGCTAGGGGGTCAGACAGGCGATCCTGTGGATGCAGGAAAGAAGCATGGATGGTAGTTTGCTTCCCAAGTCTCGGGGTCCAGGATGTTTCTGATCGCGTCCACGATATCCTGAAGTGGGAAGGAGAACAGCCAGAGGTCATGGTACGTATTGGTACCAAAGATATAGGCAGGAAAATGGAGGAGGACCCAAAAACAGACTACAGGAAGTTAGGAAAGAAGTTGAGAAACAGGACCACAAAGGTAGTAATCTCAGGATTACAGCCTGTGCCACGTGACAGTGAGTATAGCAATAGAGTGAGGTGGAAGATAAATGTGAGGCTGAGGAACTGGAACAGGGGCAGGGATTCAGATTTCTGGATCATTGGGTCCTCTCCTGGGGCAGGAGTGACCTGTACAAAAAGGACAGGTTGCACTTGAATCTGAGGGGGACCAATATCCTGGCAGGGAGATTTGCTAAGGCTATTGGGGAGAGTTTAAACTAGGATTGCTGGAGGGGGTGGGAACTAAACTGAAGAGACGGAGGAAGAGGTGGTTGGCTCACAAATAGAGAAAACTTGGAGTCAGTGCGAAAGTGAGGATAGGCAGGTGATAGAGAAGGGACGCGCTCAGAACGATGGTTTCAGATGTGCCTATTTTCATGCAAGGAGTATTATGAACAAAGCGGATGAGCTTAAAGTGTAGATCAATACTTGGAGCTATGACGTTGTGGCCATTACACAGACTCGGATGGCTCAGGGGCAAGAATGGTTACTTCGAGTGCCAGGCTTTAGATGTTTCATAAAGGACAGGAAGGGAGGCAAAAGAGGCGGGGGCATGGCACTGTTGATCAGAGATAGTGTCACAGTCATAGAAAAGGAGAAAGAGATGGAGGGATTGCCTATGGAGTATCATGAGTGGAAGTTAGGAACAGGAAGGGGTCAATAACTCAACTGGCTGTTTTTTATTGACCACCCAATAGTAGCAGGGACATTGAGTAGCAGATAGAGAGACAGATTCTGGGAAGGTATAATAATAACAGGGTTGTCATGGTGGGAGATTTTAATTTCCCAAATATTGATTTGTATGTCCCTAGAGTGAGGGGTTTAGATGGGGTGGAGTTTGTTAGGTGTGTTCAAGGTTTCTTGACAAAATATGTAGATAAGCCTACAAGAGGAGATCTGGTATTGGGAAATGAACCTGGTCAGGTTTCACATCTGTCAGAGGGAGAGCATTTTGGAGACAGTGATCACAACTCTATCTCCTTTACCATATGTGACAAAAGAACCAGTTATCAGAAGATTGATGCCGATAAGAGGACAATGGGGGAACATGCAAGGTGCTAATAGAGAGGGACGAGAGAGATTACTGAAGGGAGACACGGTTCCAAGTATTGTCAGAGACCGGTGGCTTTGAACCCTGAACTGTTTGAAGTCTGATGGACAGGTGATACCCCAGCAGGGGGATAAAAAGGGACAGGTTTGCTAAGGCAACAGACACACAACTCCACGAGGTAATGAGACCCTGAAAGCGGTGTGCCCCCCCCCCCCACAAGTTGGTGGGAGTTTTTGGAGTTCTGGTCGTGGGACCAGCCATAGACGCACAGGGTGGAAAGGTGCAGTCGGGTGGGAACCCGGTGTGTGTGTCCGCCCTTGCCTGGGTGCCGGGTTCACCGCAGAAGAACGATCGTATCTGGAACGGAGGGGTCACAATCGGTGACCTCAGAAGACATTACAAAGGGCTCGCCCGAAAGCTAACTGCGAGGAATATCGAAGATGTGTTTGGAAAGCGATTTGCATATTCATTCGTTCTCTCTCTCTCTCCCCAACAACACAACGGCGATTACTGCGAACTGAATTAAACTGAACTCTGTGTCACTTGATGACTGATCATTTTACCCCAAGACTGCGATAGAGGTTGATTGATTCGATTATCCTAGTTCTGTGTACATGTGTGTTTATTCATTGCTAAACTGTTGCATTTATATCCTTTTGATTAGAGTACTGTGTTGCTCATTTCTTTAATAAAACTTTCTTAGTTTCAGTAATCCAGACTCCAACGAAGTGGTCCATTTCTGCTGGTTTGGCAACCCAGTTACGGGGTATGTAACATAAGTGGGGGCTCGTCCAGGATTTTGAATGCTGAATTTGGGATGGGGTAAATTGATTGGGTTAAAATTCCCGAAAGAAAGAAAAGGCAAAGAGCAGAAATGGACATTGAGGAATTTCTAAAGGCGCCGACCTTGGAGGCATTAGAGGATGCCAGGAAAGCAGAATTGGCAGCTGTGGCCAAACAGTTGAATCTTGCTAAGGTGAAGTCGACAATGAGGAGAGAGGAGATACACAGAGCTATCGTAGAGCACTATGTATCTAAAGGTGTGTTTCCCCAAGGGGAGCTGGAGGTGATATCTATTGAAAAACCTGCTGGAGACGCGGTACAGGTGCAGCTTGAAAAATTGAGACTTGAGCACGAGTTCCAGGTACGGCAGCTAGAACATGAAGAGAAGTGGTTAGAACGATAACGAGAAGAGAGAGAGAGGCAGTTGGAGCGAGAAGAGAAACAGAGGGAAAGGGAATTTGAGCTGGAGAGGTTAAAGATGATGGTAGCGCAGGGGCCCATGCCGAACCAAGGTGGAGGGTTCAGGGCGACCCAGGAGGTTAGGCTGGTTCCCTTATTTGACGATACCGATGTGGATCTGTACTTTCTCCATTTCAAAAACGTTGCTGCAAGTCAGGACTGGCCGAGGGATAAGTGGGTTGTTTTACTTCAGAGTGTACTGAAAGGGAAAGCCCAACAAGCTTACTCAGCTTTGTCCACGGAAGATGCCCAGAAGTATGAGGTGGTGAAAGAGGCCATCCTCAGGATTTATGAGTTGGTCCCAGATGCATACCGGCAGAGGTTCCGGAATGCGAGGAAGCAGCGGGACCGCACGTATTTAGAGTTTGCCCGTGAGATGCAGACATATTGTGAGCGTTGGTGCGCCTCGAAGGGGGTAAATGGGGATTATGACAGACTGCTACAGCTGATCCTGATTGAGCAGTTTAAAGGTTGTGTCCCTGACGGTATGAGACCCTACCTAGATGAGAAAGAGGTAGACACTTTAGCCGCAACTGCTAAGTTAGCGGAGGAGTACGCGTTGACGCACAAAACGAAGTTTGCCCCGAGTAAAGGCTACCAGAAGGGTAGTCAGGACGGTGGGGAGAGTTCGCCAGAAAAGTCAGAAAGTAAGTCGGGGACTAGTGAGGAGGATAAGGTAGACCGGGAGCAGTCTGGTAGGAAGTCTCCTGGGGTCGTCTGTTATAATTGTGGGAAAGCCGGACAATTTGCGTCCAGGTGCTTTGCCCCAAAGAAGGAGATGGGAAAAGGAAAGGCGGCGTTTCTGACTGGCTGTATTGAGCTGGTAAGCAAACAGCTAGGAGAGGACAGGGCTAACGAAGTTCAGGAAGGGCGCGAGAGGTTTATCTCGGCCGGATTGGTGTCGGTGAAGGAGGGGTTAAACCCAGTTCCAGTATGGATCTGGAGAGACACTGGAGCGTGTCAGTCATTGATATTAAAGAGTGTGTTAGAGTTTAGTTCAGAGACCGAGACTGGGAAAGTCAGGGTGGTAAAAGGCATTGGGAAAGGGACTGAGGCAGTACCCTTGCACCAGATACACCTAAAAAGCGACTTGGTCTCTGAACCGGTCATGATCGGGGTGAGGCCCGAACTACCGATGAAAGGCGTTGAAGTCGTACTCGGTAATGACCTCGCCGACGGAAATGTGTTCTCAGCAGTAAAATTGACAGGCCAGCCTGCCAGCATTGAGGCCCCGCCCATGGACTCACAGGGTTATCCCGTTTGCGCAGTGTCTCGGCGTATGTCCAGAAAGACTGCCGAAATAGCTCTAGCTGAGACGTTTCTACCAGCCTTATACCAGAAGGGGGTAGAAAGTGAAACAGAAGGGAGTGAGGAAATTAAGGTACATTTATCATTAGAAAGGAAGGAATTTGTACAGACACAGGAGCGAGACGAGGAGCTGATGGTTTTGGCGGAGACAGCTCTCTCTGAAACAGAATTAAAAGGGGAGCCAGTAGGCTACTGTGTGGAGGAGGGAGTGCTAAGGAAGAAAGAGAGACCCAGTACCGTGCCCGCAGATGAGGAATGGGGGATGGTGCCAAAAATTTATGGGGATGAGATTCTTAACCTGGCCCACAAGATACCCCTCGGTGGACATTTTGGGGGGAGGAAAACAGTCGGCGGAATGATAAAAGGGTTGTACTGGCTGCACAGGAGGAAGGATGTCGTTGACTATTGTAGACGTGAGTTAACACAGTTAGAGGCTATTAACATGTTAAAAGCTCACCACGATCAGAAAACAGATCTAGCTGGTGATATCATGAAAATTAATGAGGCTAGGGTGCCACCTGATAAGGGGAAAACCCATTTTGAAAAGATAAGTATGGTGCCGACCAGATGGGAGAACTCTACTGTGTTGACCGACTTTGCCGTTGAGTTCTCTCCCTTAATCCCCGAGCAAAGCAAACCGTTACAAGAGCTAATTAAATGGCACGCCCACGTAGGTTCAGATGTCCCGAGGCGATACAAAGAGCTGGGACATGGAGCTGTTGCCAGATCAGGTCAGCCTAGTGAGCAACACCCCTATAGAATGATTAATTCAGTGACAAATGGGCTAAAGAACACAGAAGTGTATATTGGCGATATAGTGGTCTGGAGTGACATGTGGGAGGAGTTGTTTAGATGGCTGTCTGAAGCCAGCCTGACAGTGAACCTTGCTAAAAGTGAGTTCAGCTGCGCGAAGGTCACTTAGCTGGGATTTGTGGTAGGACAGGGGCAGCTGGCTCCGATGCAAGCTAAGGTGCGGGCTATCTCTGAAGTCCCCACCCCGACAGACAAGAGAGCCCTGAGAAGGTTCTTGGAGATGGTGGGGTACTATCGGAAGTTTTGCAGAAAAAAAAACAACTTTGCAGATATTACCCACCCTCTTACTAGGCCCTTGCCAAAGAATGCTAAGTTGGTGTGGGACGACCCTTGTTATCTGTGTCCGGGGCGAAATCCACTGAGAAGTTACACTGATCACAATTCATTAGTGTTTTCGGCCACTATGAAGTTTGCTAAATTGGAGCCTGGTTTTAGAGGATTATTAAAATAACACATATAAGAGGAACGGAAAATGTGATTGCTGACTGTCTGTCAGGTGTTGACAACTTAAAAGTCTCTGTATTAGCCAAATAGCTGATAACATGTATATTTGTGTGTATCTAATAATGATTTCGTGCCTATTATTTTTACCCTGGTAAAAATCCTTTGAAGGGTAGGGATATGACAAAAGAATCAGTTATCAGAAGATTGATGCTGATAAGAGGACAATGGGGGAACATGCAAGGTGCTAATAAGAGAGAGACGAGAGAGATTACCGAAGGGAGACACGGTTCCAAGTATTGTCAGAGACCGGTGGCTTTGAACCCTGAACTGTTTGAAGGCTGATGGACAGGCAATACCCCAGCAAAGGGATAAAAAGGGACAGGTTCGCTAAGGCAACAGACACACAACTCCACGAGGTAACGAGACATAGAAACATAGAAACATAGAAAATAGGTGCAGGAGTAGGCCATTCGGCCCTTCGAGCCTGCACCGCCATTTATTATGATCATGGCTGATCATCCAACTCAGAACCCAGCCTTCCCTCCATACCCCCTGACCCCTGCAGCCACAAGGGCCATATCTAACTTCCTTTTAAACATGGCTAATGAACTGGCCTCAACAGTTTGCTGTGGCAGAGAATTCCACAGATTCACCACTCTCTGTGTGAAGAAGTTTTTCCTAATCTCGGTCCTAAAAGGCTTCCCCTCTATCCTCAAACTGTGACCCCTCGTTCTGGACCTCCCCAACATCGGGAACAGAAGAGCGATCGTATCTGGAACGGAGGGGTCACAGTCGGTGACCTCAGAAGACATTACAAAGGGCTCGCCCGAAAGCTAACTGCGAAGAATATCGATGGTCTGTTTGGAAACCGATTTGCATATTCATTCGTTCTCTCTCTCTCTCCCCAACAACACAACGGCGATTACTGCGAACTGAATTAAACTGAACTCTGTGTCACTTGATGACTGATCATTTTACCCCAAGACTGCGATAGAGCTTGATTGATCCAATTATCCTAGTTCTGTGTACATGTGTGTTTATTCATTGCTAAACTGTTGCATTGATATCCTTTTGATTAGAGTACTGTGTTGCTCATTTCTTTAATAAAACTTTCTTAGTTCCAGTAATCCAGGCTCCAACTAAGTGGTACATTTCTGCTGGTTTGGCAACCCAGTTACGGGGTACGTAACACATAGCATTGGAGAGGGAAAGCAGCAGACAAGTTAGGGAAACATTTAATTGGAGTAAGGGGAAATATGAGGCTATCAGGCAGGAACTTGGAAGCATAAATTAGAAAATGATGTTCTCAGGGAAATGTATGGAAGAAATATGGCAAATGTTCAGCGGATATTTGTGTGGAGTTCTGCATAGGTATGTTCCAATGAGACAGGGAAAGAATGATGGGGTACAGGAACTGTGGTGCACAAAGGCTGTTGTAAATCTAGTCAAGAAGAAAAGAAGAGCTTGCGAAAGGTTCAAAAAGCTAGGTAATGATAGAGAGCTAGAAGATTATAAGACTAGCAGGAAGGAGCTCAAGAAAGAAATTAGGAGATCCAGAGGGGCCATGAGAAGGCCTTGGCAGACAGGATTAAGGAAAACCCCTAGGTACTCTACAAATAGGTTAAGAGCAAGAGGATAAGACGTAAGAGAATAGGACCAATCAAGTGTGACAGTGAAAAAGTGTGTATGGAACCGGAGGAGAGAGCAGAGGTACTTAATGAATACTTTGCTTCAGTATTCACTACGGAAAAGGATCTTGGTGATTATAGAGAAGACCTACAGCGGACTGAAAAGCTTGAGCATGTAGATATAAAGAAAGAGGATATGCAGGAGCTTTTGGAAAGCAGCAAGTTGGATAAGTCACCCGGACCAGATGAGATGTACCCCAGGCTACTGTGGGAGGCGAAGGAAGAGTTTGCTGATGGCGATGATCTTTGCATCATCAATGGGGATGGGAGAGTTTCTGTTGGATTGCCGGGTTGCAGATGTTGTTCTCTTATTCAAGCAAGGGAGTAGAGATAGCCCAGGAAATTATAGACCAGTGAGTCTTACTTCAGTGGTTGGTAAGCTGATGGAAAAGATTCTGAGAGGCAGGATTTATGAAAATTTGGAGAGGCATAATATGATTAGGAATAGTCAGCATGGCTTTGTGAAAGGCTGCTCTTGAATTTTTTGAGGATGTGACTCAAGACATTGATGATGGTAGAGCAGTAGATGTAGTGTATATGGATTTCAGCAAGGCATTTGACAAGGTACCCCATGCAAGGCTTATTGAGAAAGTAAGGAGGCATGGGATCCAAGGGGAAATTCCTTTGTGGATCCAGAAGGCAAAGATTGGTTGTCAAAAGGTCATGTTCTGCATAGAGGTCGGTGACCAGTGGTATACCTCAGGGATCTGTTCTGGGACCCTTACTCTTCGTGATTTTTATAAATGACCTGGATGAAGAAGTGGAGGGATGGATTAGTAAATTTGCTGATGGCAGAAAGGTTGGAGGTGTTGTGGATAGTGTGGAGGGCTGTCAGAGTTTACAGCGGGACATTGATAGGATGCAATAATGGGCTGAGAAGTGGCAGATGGTGTTCAACCCAGATAAATGTGAGGTGGTTCATTTTAGTAGGTCAAATATGATGGCAGAATATAATATTAATGTTAAGACTCCTGGCAGTGTGGAGGATCAGAGGGATCTTGGGGTCTGAGTCCATAGGACACTCAAGGCTGCTGCGAAGGTTGACTCTGTGCTTAAGAAAGCTTACGGTGCATTAGCTTTCATCAATGGTGGGATTGAGTTTAGGAGCTGAGAGGTAATGTTGCATCTATATAGGATCCTGGTCAAACCCTACTGGGAGTACTGTGCTCAGTTCTGGTCACCTTACAATAGGAAGGATGTAGAAACCAAAGAAAGGGTGCAGAGGAGATTTACAAGGATATTGCCTGGGTTGGGGGGCATGCCTTTTGAGAATAGGTTGAGTGAACTCGGTCTTCTTTCCTTGGAGCGACGGAGGATGAGAGGTGACCTGATAGAGGAGTATAAGATGATGAGAGGCATTGATCGTGTGGATGGTCAGAGGCTTTTTCTCATGCCGGAAATGGCTAGCATGAGAGGGCACAATTTTAAGGTGCTTGGAAGTAGGTACATAGGAGATATCAGGGATGCTTTTTATGCAGAGAGTGGTGAGTACGTGCAATGGACTGCCGGCGACCGTGGTGGAGGCAGATATGATAGGATCTTTAAGAGACTGCTGGACGGGTACATAGAGCTTAGAAAAATGGAGGAATATGGGTAACCCTAGGTAATGTCTCAGGTAAGGACATGTTCAGCACAGCTTTGTGGACTGAAGGGCCTGTATTGTCCTGTAGGTTTTATATGTTTCTTTCTTTTTATGTTTCTACACTGTATTTGCATTTTAATTTTTATAGATTTTTTGTAAGGTATAAACAATCAGTACTGTAGACTTGTTCTGCTGTTAGATTTTCATCAGCAACGATATTCACAAACTCATCAGTTAATTTCTCTGCTACTTTGTGATCAGCAGATGCTTTACCTTTAATATGATTATATGATATATATGTACAGTATCTGAAATACATCTTATGGAAATGTTTGTTTGATGATGAAATTCAATGCAAAATAAATTACAAAAAAAATTTTAAATCTTTAAAAAATGAGTGCCATGCCTTTTATTAAAATTTTGCAACCAGCCTGTTGAAGATGCACGAGTACCTTCAATTTTCAGTTTGTTGTAACAGATCTTCGCTTGTTTCATGCTTTGCAGACCGTTATGTGGCATATGTTCATTCTGACGCTGATGAACCATTCTTTCAATACACGATTCAGAGATCTTCTCTGTGTCCGTGAGGCAGAGACCTGTGCCTCGCCTGGGAGACATCCCAGTGTCCTGTGGAATTTTCCATTCGTGATGTCACATTGACACTGAAAAGAAAATTCAAAGTCCTTAGTTTGTGGGATTTTGGAATTTCAGATGAGGGCAATTCAACCTGTCATCTGTTCAACAATTTGGAAAAGTGAGGATAAAGTAAAAGGGAAGGAGAGTGCAAGAGAAATAACAAACGTCTCCCGAATGAATATAAAAGTAAAATGTTTAGAAATAAATATGAATTTAACTTCTGGTAAAATAGGGGCAAGATTGTAAAGGGTGATGAATACAGGACTGAAGGTGTTATATTTGAATGCATGCAGTATACAGAATAAGGTCGATAACCTTGTGGCACTGTTAGAAATTGGCAGGTATGACTTTGTGGGCATCTCTGGGTTGTGACTAAAAGAAGATCATAGTTTGGAACATGTTCTATCGAAAGGACAGGCAGGTAGGCAGAGGGTGTGGGGTGTCTCTATTGGTAAAAATGAAATCAAATCCTTATAAATAGGTGGCATAGGATCGGAAGATATAGAATCCTTGTGGGTAGAGGTAAGAAACTGCAAGGGTAAAAAGACCCTGATAGGAATTATGTACAGGCCTCTGAACAGTAGCCAGAATGTGGGATGCAAAAGAAATAGAAAATAGAAAATAGAAACAGGAAATAGAAAAGTCATGTAAAAACGGAATGTTACGATAGTCATGGAGGTATATTGGGAAAACCTGGTTGCTGCTGGATCCCAAGGAAAGGAGTTTGAAGAATGCTGACGAAGTGCCTATTTAGAGCAGCTTGTGGTTGAGCCCAGAAGGAGAAAGGCAATTCTGTATCGGGTGTCGTGTAATGAATCAGATTTGATTAGAGAGCAAAAAGTAAAGGCACCATTAGGAGAGATTGATCAGATTATGATAGAATTCACCCTGCACTTTGGGAGGGAGAAGCTGCAATCAGATGTATCAGTATTACAGAAGAGGTAGGAGGGAGGAGCTGCCAAAGTTGATTGGAAGGGGACACTAGCAGGGATGATGGCAGAGCAGCAATGGCTGGAGATTATGGGAGCAATTTGGAAGGCATAAAATAGGAACATCCAAAATGACTAGTTTGCTGAAGAGGGAGTGAGGCAACCGTGGCTACCAAGGGAAGTCAAAACCATCAAAAAAACAAAACCAATGGCAAAACTTAGTGGGAAGCTATTAAAAACCAATAGAAGGCAACTAAAAAGACTAAGGAAGGAAAAGATGAAATCTGAAGGTACGCTAGCCAACAATATAAGAGGGGTATTGAAAGTATTTTCAGTTATATAAAGAGTTAAGGAGCAGTGAGAGTGGATATCATATCACTGGAAAATGACACTGGAGAGGTAGTATTGGGGTAGAAAGAAATTGTGGACAAGGTCAATAAGCATTTTGTGTCAGTGTTCACTGTGCAACACAACAGCAGCATGTAAAAAATTCGAGAGTGTCAGAGAGCAGAAATGCATGTGGTCACTTACTGTGTGCTTGGGAAGCTGATAGGGCTGAAGGTAGAAAATTCACCTGGACTAGCCCAGGGTTCTGAAAGAGGCAGCTGAAGAGACTGTGGAGACATTTGTAGTGATCTTTCAGTAATTAGTAGATTTTGCAATCGTTCCAGAGGACTGGAAAATTGCAAATGCCACTCCACTCTTTAAGGAGGAAGGGAGGTAAAGACAGGAAATTATAGGTCAGTTAGCCTGACTTCAGTGGTTCAAAGTTCAAGGTTCAAGTTTAATTGTCATTTGACCATACATGAAACTCATGAATACAATCAAACGAAACAGCATTACTCCCGGGCCAAGGTGAACAACACAGCACAAACAGTCACACACAGCACAAAGCACAGTAAGATATCAGTAAGATACATTCACACAAAAAAAAATATAGTCCAAGATCTGGAGTCCATGAATGTGGCAGCAGTCTGCAATCAAACACAATACAGTTTGTCTTTTACTGAATGAACACTTCAGGGCAGCATTACTCCAGCTTGAACACCAAGCCACATCACCTCTAAAGCCTTTACCTGCACAGCTGTAGACAGGCAACACCGCGGCTTGAGGCCTAGTCCTCGCTATGACCGAGGCCATGCAGTTCCCCCACCGTCCACCAATAAATCAGTAAATTGTACCAGCAGTATTCCACAGTTACAATGGTCAACAGGGTCTTGTGGTCACAAGAAAAGCAGCTAAGACAATCAATCTCTATTAGACTGCGCACCACTTTCACACACCAATGCCTCTCTGACACAGCAGCAGCACCACCTGCACCACGTCCTGCTCCTTCAGTCTCCCCACCAACGAGCAACTCACTGATGGGCTAGAAGCCACTGCAATCGAAAGTACCTGGTTGGGAAGATGCTGCAGTCCATTATTAAGGATGAGGTTTGGAGTATTTGAAGGAACATGATAAAATAGGATGACGTCAGCAGAGAGGATCTTACCTGACAAATCTGTTGGAATTTTGAGGAAATAACAGGCAGGATTGACAAAGGAGAGTCAGTGGATGTTGTTTACTCGGGTTTTCAGAAACCATTTGACAATGAGCTATACATGAGGCTAGAACGATACTAGCATGGATAGAAGATTGGCTGACTGGCAGGAAACAAAGAATGGGAATAAAGGAGCCTAATCTGGTCGCTGCCGGTGACTTGTGGTGTTCCACAGGGGTCGGTGTCCGGACAGCTACTTTTCGTGTTGTATGTCAATGATTTGAATGACAGAATTGATGACTTTGTGGCCATATTGGTAGAAGATACAAAGGTAGTGGAAAAGCAGGTTTTTTTTATTACTGTAGGGAGCCTGCAGAAGGATTTACACAAATTAGGAGAATAGGTGAAAAACTAGAACATGGAATATAGTGTCAGGAAAAGTATGGTCATGCACTTTGGTAGAGGGAATTAAGGTGCAGACTATTTTCTAAATGGATAAAATTCAGAAATCAGAAGTGCAAAGGAACTTGGGTTTCTTGTGCAGGATTCCGTAAAGGTTGAGTCAGTGGTAAGGAAGGCAAATACCAAGTTAGCATTCATTTCGAGAGGACTAAAACACAAAAGCAAAGATGTAATGCTGATGCTTTATAAGGCATTGAACAGACCGCACTTGGAGTGCTGTGATCAGTTTTGGTCCCCGTATCTAAGAAAGGATGTGCTGATATTGGAGACGGTTCAAAAGACGTTCATGAGAATGACTCTGTGAATGAAAGTGTTAATGTATGTGGACCACTTGATGGTCTGGGCCTTTACTCACTGGAGTTTACAAGAATGAGAGAATCTATTGAAACCTGTCAAATATGGAAAGACCGAGATGGAATGGATGTGAAGAGGACACTTCCTATAGTGGTTGAGTCTAGGTCCAGAGGACTCAGCTTCAGAATAGAGGGATGCCCAATTAGAACGGAGATGAGGAGGAATTCTTTTTGCCAGACAGTGGTGAATCTGTGCAATTCATTGCCACGGAAGGCTGTGGAGGCCAAGTCACTTGGTATATTTAAAGTGAATGTTGATAGATTCTTGATTAGTAAGGGTGCCGAAGGTCATGGATTTGAGAGGGAAAATAAATCACTCATGATGGAATGGCAGAGCAGACTCGATGAGCTGAATGGCCCAATTCTGTTCCTATGTCTAATGGTCTTCTTATGGTTCTGGTGTTGGATACTTGCAGGGAATAATAGCCTCACACTCACTGCTCCTGTGCCTGATGGTCTCTTCAGAGATTTATCTTGTTTGGCTTGTCTGCACACTACTGTCAACTCTCCTTGTCTGGACATTACCTTGTCTCACTCCTCTCCTCATCAAAATTACTCACAATTTCATCAAGGAGTCTCACATTGGTAAGACCTGCATGAAGCCATGCTCACTCCCCACGATCAACTCCTGCCTTTCCAAATGAAAGTACATCTTATCCCTCAGTGCTTTCCAGCAGATGTGAGGTTAAGGTGTCTATAATCAAGGACAAAGGGGGCGAGGGAACATTTGCTTGGAAGTGGAGAATGTCAGTGAAGCATCTAATGAGTACTTTGCTTCAGTATTTACCAAAGAAAAGAACATGGAGGACCAGAAGATCAGTGCTGAGTGTACAAATATGTTCGCAAACAACAGGAATTCTGCAGATGCTGGAAATTCAAACAACACACATCAAAGTTGCTGGTGAATGCAGCAGGCCAGGCAGCATCTCTAGGAAGAGGTACAGTTGACATTTCAGGCCGAGACCCTTCGTCAGGATTAATTGAAGGAAGAGTGAGTAAGGGATTTGAAAGTGGGAGGGGGAGGGGAGATCCAAAATGACAAGAGAAGACAGGAGGGGGAGGGATGGAGCCAAGAGCTGGACAGGTGATTGGCAAAGGGGATATGAGAGGATCATGGGACAGGAGGTCCGGGGAGAAAGACAATGGGAGGGGGAACCCAGAGGATGGGCAAGGGGTATAGTCAGAGGGACAGAGGGAGAAAAAGGAGAGTGAGAGAAAGAATGTGTGTATAAAAATAAATAACAGATGGGGTACGAGGAGGAGGTGGGGCATTAACGGAAGTTAGAGAAATCAATGTTCATGCCATCAGGTTGGAGGCTACCCAGACGGAATATAAGGTGTTGTTCCTCCAACCTGAGTGTGGCTTGAGCATATAAGGCTCATTAACAGCTGCCTGCATTTTTAACTTTATAATTTATATTCCTGCCTCTCTCCACAGTGCACCATATAATGATTTGTAAATTTAAGTGAACATTTCAGAAAATATCATTTATCATTATATTAAAAGGAGTGAGTTCACACACTCCTTTGTGCAGTCCCAATCTCTATCTCATTCTCCTTCCAGAGTGTCTGCTTATCACATAAAAAATCTTGAATGCAATTGAACATTCTACCACCTATATACAAGTGTGAGGTCTATAGCAGAAACAGTGTTGTTAAATAGATTTATGCTTGTACTCCTACCATCACTGAAGCACACCAAACACTTTCCTTCCAGGAAGTCTCCCACCACTGTCCCATTCACAGTTGTGTCACTGCAACCCCATATAGCATTAAAATCCCCACCAAATAACCTCATTTTCCATTTCCACCCAACACTTTCCAAATATATCAGGTGCTAACCTTTCACAAGGGTTATAAGAAATTATTATCTGAACTTTACTCTTTTTCCCCAAATTACCACAAATGACCCATAAACAGCCCCTATCTCCAGAATGCTGCATTACCCTGTTTTTGACCAAGGTGCCCACGCCTCCTCCATTGCCCATTTTCTAATAGCATCTTACATTAATAAATCCTCATATGGTAAAACTTAAGACTCAAATTTAACAGGTTTGACATATACAAATATATTTCTTGAGCTCTTGAACATTACCTAACAGGCTTCCAGCATTCCATTGTAAGATTAGAAACAAAACCTTTGAACCCTGAACATTATTCATTCCTCCTTGTAAGGCATCATCAACAAATTCTGGAGTCAAGTCTTTTATCTCCAGATATTTTTCTGCAGCTTTCAAAATACAACTTTTCCTCTAACTAAATTATTTTTACTTGGTCCATGTATACATCTGGAGATTACTCTCCAAAGGTACTGTCATTAAATATAATTTGTGTTACTTTCCTTTCTTCCATATCTTTTAACCCCAAAGCTTCCTCACAATGATTCCTATCTTTACAAAATCTGTTGATCTCAAAATCTTTACAATATATCCTAATACGTTTTATTCCAAATCTATAGTTAATCTAATTGGATTGGTATCAGAAACAGGACCATATTCAAAACTCAACAAAACCTTAAAGCAGCCACCTGGCCTCCCCCTATCACCCTCCATCTTGCCTCCTTCCCCTTTCCCCACTTTTTATTCTGGCATCTTCCCCCTTCCTTTCCTGTCTTGATAAAAGGTCTCGGCCCAAAACATTGAGTGAATATCTCTATTCATTTCCATAGATACTGCCTGACTTGTTGAGTTCCTCCAACATTTTGTGAGTGTGTGTTGTCTTAAACACATTCTCCTCTTTCTTTTATTTCAATTCTGTCTACTGCCTTCATCACTGGATGATAAGCCAGGACAATCTTCAATCGGCCACTTATTTTCTCGTCTGCAATTCACCATCCTCCAAACAATTCCTTTCACTCAATACCACTTCCTGTTCATTACCTCCGTCGCTTTCCGCAATCTCTACCCCTCTTCCTGCCGGAGAGAAAACACCCAACGTCAGACTCCAAATACCCCAACCCTCTCAAGGTCTCTGCTTCCCTCGTGTTCCTGGTGAAAAAGAATGCAACACACACAAAATGCTGGAGGAACTCAGCAGGCCAGACAGCATCTATGGAAGAGAGTACAGTCGATGTTTCGGGCCGAGACCGCCGGGCTGCTGAGCTCCTCCAGTATTTTGTGTGTTCTGCTTGGATTTCCAGCATCTGCAGATTTTTTCTTTTGTTTGTTTGGTGAAAAATTACACCAAATCCCAGCCATAGACAATGTTCAAGCATAAAACCAGCATTTCCATGATCGAAGGCTCAATGCTCCGCTCAGCTGTTGCAAATCTCTAAAGCATGAACTGGAACCGACCGATGAGGAAGGGGAAGCACACTCTGGGCAGGTTGGTACAGAGGGGGCCGGTTTCTTCTCCTTGCCTCAGTGGTGTGAGGAAGCCGCTGCCTCCAAAGCCGAGTAGCCTGGAGGTTTCCTCTGATCCGGCAGGGAGAGAGCAAAACAATTGACCAGTCAGCCCATCATGTCGTTTGCAGTGATAGTCCTGCTTACCTCTCTCAGTGAGTGTCCCTTGCTCAGCCAGTTGATAGACAGGGGATTCATCCAATCCCCAGCAAGTGGAGGTTGTGAGCCCACCCTCTAAATCGAGTTCCCTATACCCTATTGGCTACTGGATGCTGACAGACAGACGAATGGGAGAGGACAAATAAATGCATGCAGGTGTCAAAAACATGAGAAAAAGCAAAGGATGCTGGAACCTCTCAGCAGGTTAGCAGTGTCAACAAGTCAGGTCCAGGTCTGTTTTATTATTGAGTACAGAAGCTACAGGTGCAATGGAGAACTTGCATGGGCATCATAGGCATGGGGGTACGGAGAGCACACCGGGCATGACTTAGAAATACGAATTTGCGCAAAAAAGCCATTAGTGCAAAATGACTCAACTAGAAACGAGTCTATGGTGATACATGAGGTGGCCACAAGTGTTCCATTGCTGAGGTCAAGTTCAAGTTTATTATCATAGGAACATGCATCCAGGCTATAAATGCCATGGAAATTGGCTTTTGCAGAAGCAGCACAGTACAGTGGAAACAAGTTAATATAAATTACGAGGGGTGATTGATAAGTTTGTGGCCTGGGGTTGAAGGAGTCAATTTTAGAAAACCTAGCACATTTATTTTTCAACATAGTCCCCTCCTACATTTACACACTTAGTCCAGCAGTCGTGGAGAATATGGATCTTGGATCTCCAGAAAGTGTCCACAGCAGGGGTGATTGATAAGTTCGTGGCCCTGGCCTAAGGTAGAAGGAGATGAGTTATACAGCTCTCGTTACATGCTCATGCAGTTCATCTCTTTCAGTGATTATGCAAAAAGTTTGAAGTTAATAACCCATCTTATTCTGCCTTAGGCCACAAACTTATCAATCACCCCTGCGCTGGGCACTTTCCGGAGATCCAAGATCCATATGCTCCACGACTACTGGACTAATTGTGTAAATGTAGGGGGGGGGGACTATGTTGAAAAATAAATGTGCTAGGTTTTCTAAAATTGACTCCTTCTACCCCAGGCCACAAACTTATCAATCACCCCTCGTATAATTAATTTACTGGACTTGTATAATGAAGAGAAAGAAATAGAATTAGAATCACTGTCAGACGTTTGTAATTGCATCGACATGTTGGGCCCAGGATAGATCTTCAGAGATATCAACACCCGGGGACTTGAAACTGCTCACACTTCCCACTGCTGATCCCTCGATGAGAACCGGTGTCTGCTGTCAGCTGTTGAGTAATTTGTTGTTTTTCAGCAGCTGTACAGGGTAAAAACATAAAAATACTATAAGTTACAACATAAATAGTGTCAAAAAAGAATACTGATTCATGGTCCAATCAGACACCTGATGGGAGAGGGGAAGAGGCTTTCCTGAATTGTTGAGAAGAGAAAGAGTTAGATGTCGTGTTAGGGTTAAATAACCCAATGGGAGTGAAGAAGCTGTTGTGGAAACTTTATATTTGGGTCTTTGTCCTCCTGTACTTCCTGACTGAGGTAGCATTCAGAAGAGGACAAGGTCCAAATGGTGGATAACACCTAACTGAATCAGAATCGGGTTAGATATCGCTGGCATATATCATGAAAAATGTTGTTTTGTGGCAGCAGACCATTGCAATCCATAATATAAAACTATAAATTACAATAAAGAAATATATTATTATTAAATTAAATAAGTAGCGAAAAATGAGCAAAAAAACTAAAGAAAACAGAGGTAGTGCACATGGATTCATGCTTCATTCAAAAATCTGATGGGAAGAAGCTATTCTTAAACCATTGAGTGTGTTCCTTCAGACTTCCATAACTCCTCCCTGATGGTAGCAATGAGAAGAGGGCATGTCCTGAATGGTGATGAGGGTCCTCAATGATGGGTGCAGCCTTTTTGAGGCTTTGCCTTTTGAAGGTGTCCTTGATGCTGGGAGGCTAGTGCCCATGATGGCGCTGGCTAATTTTGCAACTTTGTGCAGCTTTTTCTGATTCCGCACAGTAGCCCCCTCCATACCCGATAGTGATGCAACCAATTAGAATGCCCTCCATAGTATATTGGCAGAAATTTGCTCCAGTCTCTGGTGACATAACAAGTCCCCTCAATCTCCCAATGAATTATAGCCACTCTCATGCCTTTTTAGATGTGGTCCTGTGCAATGAGACAGGTAGAATTAGCAAGTTTGCAGTTAGGGATGCTCTTGGAAAGAGTGATCACAGTGTGATTGAGTTTCTCATACAAATGAAGGTGTAATAGTTCAATCTAAAACCAGTGTATTATGCCTAAACAATGAGTCTACAATGGGATGAGGGAGGATTTGGGTAGTGTAGACTGGGAATACAGGCTATATGGTGGGAAAATTGAGGAACGGTGGAAGACTTTCAAACAGATTTTTCACGATGCTCAACAAAAGTATATTCCAGTGAAAAACAAGGACAATAAAGGCATGGAGAGCCAGCCTTGGATAACTAGGGAAATAAAAGATGGCATTAATACTGATTCATGGTCCAATCAGAAACCTGATTGGAGAGAGAAAGAGGCTTTCCTGGCAATTTGTTTATTTATTTATCTATCTATCTATTTATTGAGACACAGCAGGGAACAGGCTCTTCCACCCTTTGAGCCGTGCTGCCCAGCAACCCCCGATTTAACCCGAGCCTAATCACAGGACAATTTACAATGACTGATTAACCTTTCAAAGGTACGTCTTCGGACTATGGGAGGAAACCGGAGCAACTGGAGAAAACCCATGTACTCTATGGGGAGGACGTGCAGACTCCTTACAGGCGACATTGGAATTGAACTCCAGACTTCAGTGCCCCAAGGTACAATAGTGTCATTCCAACCACAGTGTTACCATGGAAACCAACATATTGATGAAATGATGAAGAAGGCACAACAGCAGCTTTATTTTATTAGGAGTTTAAGGAGATTTGGTCAGTCGCCAAGACTAGCAAATCTCTCTAGATGTACTGTGGAGAGTATTCTAACTGGTTACATCACCGTCTGGTATGGAGAGGACACTGCACAGGATTGGAAAGAGCTGCAGAGAGTCATAGACTCAGCCACTCCATCAAGGACACGAGTCTCCTCACCATCGAGGACAACCTCAAAAGGTGATGATTCAAAAAGTTGAGATCCATCATTAGGGACTCCATCACACAAGACATGCCCTCTTCTCATTGCTACCACCAAAGTGGAGATACTGGAGTCTGACAATGCACACTCAATGTTTCAGGAAGAACTTCCCCTCTGCTGTCAGATTTCTGATCAGACAATGAACACTACCACACCAGATTTGCTCACTTTTTGAAATAAGTAACAAATTTCATGACATATGTTACTGATCACAAAACGGATTTTAATTCTGGGGCCTTGTAAGATGGCCTGCTCCCCATCAGTGACACCAAGTGTAGATGGGGCAACTGTTTTCTGTCATCTTTAGTTTCCAGTTGCTTGTCAGTTTACACGTCTTTCTCCCTCCCACACTGCCCCGTCTCTCCTACACCTTTTCCATCGTAACCAAGAGGCCAAACACTAACTGGAAGACCCACATCTCATTGAAAGTTGTTCCAAACTCTAGGAGTAGCCATGGACGCCTGCATGGGCCTCATCTATGCCTGCCTCTTCATTGGCTATGCAGAAAAGTCCATGTTCCAAGCCTTCCCAGTTATTGCTCCCCAACTCTTCCTCCACTACATTGACTGGTTTGGTGCTGCTTCACGCACCCTTGCTGAGCTCATCAATTTCATCAACTGTGCCTCTAACTTCCAGCCTACCCTTAACTGACCTGGTCCATTTCTGACACCTCCCTCCCCTTTCTCATCTGTCTGCCCTTTTCCATTCCTCATCTCTCTGTCTCCCTTTTCCCATTTCTCATCTTTCTGTCTCCATCACTCAGGATCTCACGTGACCTGTACATGCTGGCTGTATGGTGAAAAAGGCACAACTGTGCCTCTTTCACCACAGACAGTTGAAGAGGTTTGGTAGGGACCACCACCGCCCCCCAAATTCTAAGAACTTTCTACAGGAACATGATTGAGATCATCCTGACTGGGTGTACCACTGCCTGGTATGGGAACTGTACTTCCCTTAATCGCAGGACACTGCAGAAAGTGGTGTGGACAGCCCAGTGCATCTGAAGTTGTGAACTTTCCCCTATTCAGGACATTGACAAAGACAGATGTGTAAAAAGGGTTTGAAGGATCATTGGAGATGATCATCTCAACCACAATCTGTTCCATCTGCTCCTATCTGGGAAACAGAACCGCAGCATAAAAGCCAGGACCAATAGGCTCCGGGACAGCTTCTTCCACCAGGCCATCAGACTGATTAATTCATGCTGATGCAACTGTATTTCTATGTTATATTGACTATCCTGTTGTACATAATATTTATTAGAAATTACTATAAATTGCACTTTGCACATTTGAACGGAGATGTAACATAAAGATTTTTACTCCTCATGTATATGAAGGATGTAAGTAATAAAGTCAATTCAATTCAATTCATTCCTGGAGCCAAACTTCGACTGACTTATTTTATAAACCTACCGATTTCCATGGTTATCTTGACTATACCTCTTCCCACTCTGTCTCATGAAAAAATGCTATTCCCATTTTATTCTGACACTTCTGTTCCCTTTCTCAACTTCCGACTCTTCCCTATCCTTTCCCGACTTCCGACACTTCCCTTCCCTTTCTCGATTTCCGATGCTTCCCTTCCCTTTCTTGATCTCACTGCTTCTATCTCCGGAGACAGCTTGTCCATTGATTTCCATTATAAACCAACGGTCTCTCACAGCTACCTGGACTGTACCTCATCCCACCCTGCTACTTGTAAAAACACCAAGCTCTTCTCTCAATTCCTCTGTCTCTGCCGCATCTGCTCTCAGGATGAGTTTCTTCATTCCAAGATGAAGGAGATGTCCTCCTTTTTCAAAGAAAAGGGCTTCCCTTCCTTCACCATCAATGCTGCGCTCAACCTCATTTCTTCCATTTCATGCATGTCTGTTATTACCCCATCCCCCTGCCACATTACCAGGATAGGGTTCCTCTTGTCTTTACCTACCACCCCACCAGAATCCACGTCCAGTGCATAATGCTCTGAAACTTCCGCCACCCCCAACTGGATCTCACCACCAAACACATCTTTCCCTTCACTCCCACTTTCTGCTTTCCGCAGGGATCGCTCCCTATTCAACTCCCTTGTCCATTCGTCCTTTCCCACTGATCTCCCTCCTGGCACTTACCCTTGCAAACACAACAAGAGCTACACCTGAATTGACACCTCCTCCCTCACTACCATCCAGGGCCCCAAACAGTCCTTCCAGGTGAGGCGGCACTTCACCTGTGAGACTGTTGGGGACAGGTACTGTGCTCAGTACTCCCGGTGTGGCCTCTTGTATATCAGTCAGACCTGACGTAGACTGGGAGACCACTTCGCCGAGCATCTACGCTCCGTCCGCCAGAATAAGTGGAATCTTCCAGTGGCCACCCATTTTAATTCCATTTCCCATTCTCATTCTGATATGTCCATCCTTGGCCTCCTCCATTGTTGGGAAAAGGCTACACTTAGGTTGGACTTTTATTCCGTGTGGGTAGTCTCTAACCTGATGGCATAAACATTGATTTCTCAAACTTTCAGTTATACCTCCCCCCACTTCACCATTTCTCATCCCCTTGTCCCTCTCTCATGTTATCTCCTTGCCTGCCCATCACCACCTCTGGTGCTCTTCCTTCCATGGCCGTCTGACTCTTTCACCAATCAACTTCCTCGCTCTTTGTTTCATCCCTCCCCTCCAAGTTTCACCCATCACCTGGTGTTTCTCTCTCTCCTCCCCCCCACATTTCAAATCTACACCTCAGTTTTGTTTTCTCCAGTCCTGCTGAAGGGTCTCAGCCTGAAACATCAGCTGTACCTTTTCCCATAGATGCTGCCTGGCCTGCTGAGTTCCACCAGCATTTTGTGTGTGTTGCTCAGATTTCCAGCATCTGCAGGTTTTCTCTTGTTTGTTCCTTTTCTCTCTTCCTCCGTCTCTGCCACATCCCTACCCAGGATGCAGCTTTCCTTTCCTGGACATCAGAGATGTCCTCCTTCTTCATAGAATGGGGTTTCCCTTCCTCCACCAATGATGCTGCCCTGAGATATGTGTCATCCACTTCCTGAACATCCGCACTCACCCCATCTTCTCTCCTCATTAACAGTGATAGAGTTCCTCTTGTCCTTACCCACCACCCTATCCAACACATCATCCACCACAATTTAAAAATGCAAACAACAGGAATTCTGCAGATGCTGGAAATTCAAGCAACACACATAAAAGTTGCTGGTGAACGCAGCAGGCCAGGCAGCATCTCTAGGAAGATGTGCAGTTGACGTTTCAGGCCGAGACCCTTCGTCAGGACTAACTGAAGGAAGAGTGAGTAAGGGATTTGAAAGTTGGAGGGGGAGGGGGAGATCCAAAATGATAGGAGAAGACAGGAGGGAGAGGGATGGAGCCAGGAGCTGGACAGGTGATTGGTAAAAGGGATACGAGAGGATCATGGGACAGGAGGTCCGGGAAGAAAGACAAAGCGGGGGGGGGGGGACCCAGAGGATGGGCAAGAGGTATATTCAGAGGGACAGAGGGAGAAAAAGGAGAGTGAGAGAAAGAATGTGTGTATAAAAATAAGTAACAGATGGGGTACGAGGGGGAGGTGGGGCATTAGCGGAAGTTAGAGAAGTCGATGTTCATGCCATCAGGTTGGAGGCTACCCAGACGGAATATAAGGTGTTGTTCCTCCAACCTGAGTGTGGTTTCATCTTTACAGTAGAGGAGGCCGTGGATAGACATGTCAGAATGGGAATGGGATGTGGAATTAAAATGTGTGGCCACTGGGAGATCCTGCTTTCTCTGGCGGACAGAACATAGGTGTTCAGCAAGGCAGTCTCCCAGTCTGCGTCGGGTCTCGCCAATATATAAAAGGCCACATCGGGAGCACCGGACGCAGTATATCACCCCAGCTGACTCACAGGTGAAGTGTCGCCTCACCTGGAAGGACTGTTTGGGGCCCTGAATGGTGGTAAGGGAGGAAGTGTAAAGGCATGTGTAGCATTTGTTCCGCTTACACGGATAATTGCCAGGAGGGAGATCAGTGGGGAGGGATGGAGGGGACAAATGGACAAGGGAGTCACGTAGGGAGCGATCCCTGCGGAATGCAGAGAGAGGTGGGGAGGGAAAGATGTGCTTAGTGGTGGGATCCCGTTGGAGGTGGCGGAAGTTACAGAGAATAATATGTTGGACCCGGAGGGTGGTGGGGTGGTAGGTGAGGACCAGGGGAACCCTATTCCTAGTGGGGTGGCGGGAGGATAGAGTGAGAGCAGATGTACGTGAAATAGGGGAGATGCGTTTAAGAGCAGAGTTGATAGTGGTGGAAGGGAAGCCCCTTTCTTTAAAAAAGGAAGACGTCTCCCTCGTCCTAGAATGAAAAGCCTCATCCTAAGAGCAGATGCGGCGGAGACGGAGGAATTGCGAGAAGGGGATGGCGTTTTTGCAAGAGACAGGGTGAGAAGAGGAATAGTCCAGATAGCTGTGAGAGTCAGTGGGCTTATAGTAGACATCAGTGGATAGGCTGTCTCCAGAGACAGAGACAGAAAGATCCAGAAAGGGGAGGGAGGTGTCGGAAATGGACCAGGTAAACTTGAGGGCAGGGTGAAAGTTGGAGGCAAAGTTAATAAAGTCAACAAGCTCTGCATGCGTGCAGGAAGCAGCGCCAATGCAGTCGTCGATGTAGCGAAGGAAAAGTGGGGGACAGATACCAGAATAGGCGCGGAACATAGATTGTTCCACAAAGCCAACAAAAAGGCAGGCATAGCTAGGACCCATACGGGTGCCCATAGCTACACCTTTAGTTTGGAGGAAGTGGGAGGAGCCAAAGGAGAAATTATTAAGAGTAAAGACTAATTTCGCTAGACGGAGCAGAGTGGTGGTAGAGGGGAACTGATTAGGTCTGGAATCCAAAAAGAAGCGTAGAGCTTTGAGCCCTTCCTGATGGGGGATGGAAGTATATAAGGACTGGACATCCATGGTGAAAATAAAGCGGTGGGGGCCAGGGAACTTAAAATCATCGAAAAGTTTAAGAGCGTGATAAGTGTCGCGAACATAGGTAGGAAGGGATTGAACAAGGGGTGATAAAACAGTGTTGAGGTATGCAGAAACGAGTTCGGTGGGGCAGGAGCAAGCTGAGACAATAGGTCGGCCAGGACAGGCAGGTTTGTGGATCTTGGGTAGGAGGTAGAAACGGGAAGTGCGGGGTGTGGGAACTATAAGGTTGGTAGCAGTGGATGGGAGATCCCCTGAGCGGATAAAGTCGGTGGTGGTGTGGGAGACAATGGCCTGGTGCTCCTTAGTGGGGTCACGATCGAGGGGTAAATAAGAGGAGGTATCCGCGAGTTGTCGCTGTGCCTCGGCAAGGTAGAGGTCAGTACGCCAGACTACAACAGCACCCCCCTTATCGGCGGGTTTAATAATAAGGTTAGGATTAGTGCGGAGGGAGTGGAGAGCAGAGCGTTCCGAAGGAGTGAGGTTGGAATGGGGACAAGGTGCGGTGAAGTCGAGACGGTTGATGTCCCGTCGGCAGTTAGCAATAAAGAGATCCAGAGCAGGCAGAAGACCAGAGCGGGGTGTCCATGAAGAAGAGGAGGGTTGAAGACGGGAGAAGGGGTCATCGGTGGGGGTGGAAGAGTCCTTGCCAAAGAAGTAGACTCGGAGACGGAGACGGCGGAAGAAAAGTTCCGTATCATGGCGAACACGGAACTCGCTGAGGTGTGGGCGAAGGGGGACAAAGGTGAGGCCCTTACTGAGAACAGAGCGTTCTGCCTCCGACAGTTGAAGGTCGGAGGGGATGGTAAAGACCCGGCAGGGATGAGAGCTGGGATCAGAGGGGGGAGGGGGGAGGCTGGGGGTGTCAATGGAGAGGGGAGGGTTGGGGTGAGAGGAAGATGGAGCCTCTGAGGGCCCAGGAGCTGACGGTGGGATCTGAGGAAGACGGGGCTGCGGAGTGGTGGTGGGGGAAGGGGAGATGGGAGTCACAACAGCAGCACATAAAGACCCGGCCTGGAGTTCAAGACTGGAGTCGCAGTTGGTGGTTGCGCAATCACTTTGAATGTCTCCATGGTCGTTGCTGGAGTCCGGGTTTTGAATATGCCCTGAGGTGTTGGAGCCGGCGAGATCAATGGCAGAGGCAATCTGAAGTTCATGCCTGCTAGTTTCATGGCCAGCAGGCTCTGGAGTCCGTAGATGTAGGATCTTGCGATCTTTGCCTAACATGACAAAGTCAAAAAAACGGCGATTGCAGGCGTGGATCCGACGGAGGATGAAATAACGGGTAGGACCATTACAGATGGCGAAGAAAGTGTCCCGAAGGTGTGGAAGGGTCTGGGATAGGGACACCAAGTACCTCCTCATCCCGACCACAATTTCTGCATCTCCAAAGAGATCCTACCAATAATCATGTCTCTACCTCCCACCTCTCTCCGCTTTCTGCAGGAATTGTTCTCTCCGTGATTCACTTGTCCATTCATCCTAGGAAAAAAATCCCTCCCCTCCCCTCCATCTATCCCCCAATCTGGGCTCTCACCTCTTCTCACCTGCCAATCACCTCCCCCTGGGTCCCCTCCTCCTTCCCTTTCTCCTATGCTCCACGTTCCTCTCTGATTAGATTCCTTCCTTACCAGCCGTTTATCTTTCCGACCCACGACTTCACCTTCCACCTTCTAGCTATCCTCCATCCCCTCCCCCCACCTTATTATTCTTGCATCGGCCTCTTCATTTCTAGTCCTGAAGAAGGGTCTTGGACTGAAATGACGACAGTTCATTCATTTCCGTAGACGCTGTGTTCCTCTGGGAATTGTGTGTGTTGCTTTGGAGTTCCAGCATCTGCAGAATTTCTTGTGTTTATCTCATGGGGAGAATGTTCAAACTCTTTACAGTCAGCTGTGGGATTGAACCTGGGTCACTGGCTCTGTTATAGTGTTTCACTGACCACTATGCCACCATGCAGCACAATTAATTCACCAAGACAACGAAAGTAATAGCAAGGAGAACTGAGGATGAGATACTAGAATTGTACAAACACTGACTGTGTGTGAGGAGAAGATACTAGAACTTTGTAACACTAACTGTGTGTTTAGCTTGTCCATTTCTGGTTATCCCTTTCCAGAAAGGATCTGACAGTTTTAATGGGTGGCTGAATGAGAAAAGTCAGTTGACCCTACCAATAATCATATCTCTATCTCCCACCTCTCTCCGCTTTCTGCAGGAATTGTTTTCTCCGTGATTCACTTGTCCATTCATTCTGGAAAAAAAATCCCTCCCGCTTCCCTCCCCTCCCCTCCATCTATCCCCCAATCTGGGCTCTCACCTCTTCTCACCTGCCAATCACCTCTCCCTGGGTCCCCTCCTCCTTCCCGTTTTCCTATGCTTCACTTTCCTCTCCGATTAGATTCCTTCTTTACCAGCCGTTTATCTTTCCGACCCTCATGATTTCACCTTTCACCTTCTAGATATCCTCCATCCCCTATCCCCACCTTTTTATTCCTGCATCTGCTTCTTCACTTCCAGTCCTGAAGAAGGGTCTTGGACTGAAATGTCGATAGTTTACTCATTTCCATAGATGCTGTGTTCCTCTCGGAATTGTGCGTGTTGCTTTGGAGTTCCAGCATCTGCAGAATTTCTTGTGTTTATCTCATGGGGAGAATGTTCAAACTCTTTACAGTCAGCTGTGGGATTGAACCTGGGTCACTGGCTCTGTTATAGTGTTTCGCTGACTGCTATGCCACCGTGCAGCACGATTAATTCACCAAGACACCGAAAGTAAGAGCAAGGAGAACTGAGGATGAGATAATAGAATTGTGTAACACTGACAGTGTGTGAGGAGGAGAGATTTGTAACACTAACTGTGTGTTTAGCCTAATTTACAATTAGGATAGTTTCTTTGGAAAAGTTTGGATGAAGATTTTTTTTTGAGCTGCCTACATGGCAGGGATTTGGGTAAAGAGTGTAAGAAGGATTTTTGTCCAAGGGTCATAATGGCACAAAACAGAGTCAGCATTGTGATACCAACCATCAAGTACCCATCTCTGGCTTTTTGCCTTGGCAATATCTCATTCTGTTCGGTTACTCTAAAACCCAACAGTTGGAACATTGTTATTTCCAATTTCAGGTAACCCACACCACCAGTTCTCTCCTCCACATCTAGTTTTCTTCTTCCTTTTTTCACCTTACTCTCCCCCCCCCCCTCACCACGCTCCATCTGACTATCATTCCTCCACATGTCTGGTTTAATTTACCACCCACCAGCTACCAATCTCCCCGCCCCAGCCCAGTTCTGTACAACAATGTGGGTTGAAGGGTCGGTTCCTGTTCTATAGCTTCTGTGTGGCAATCTTTTCCCTGCCTTCTCCACCCAAGTGTAGGGTTTCAACCAAACATCATCATACGGCTCCCCATAACTGCTTGACCCACTGAATTGTCCCTGTATTCTGCTTTTCCCTTTCATGGGAATTGTTGGGGAAACCTGGAGTTACAGTTCTTCTGAGAAACCCTTCAGCAGCTGGAAATGACTGTTTATTGAGACAACCGTTCAGGAGTTGTGCAAGGTATGAGCATGAATATTACATTTTGCACACAACAGTTCCTGAGGAGACATCATATTGTGTGTAAGGAAAGAAAATCAGTACCAGATCGGGTCTGACCATTACATCATCACTGTGAGAGACTTGTCGATGTTTCTGACCATATTATACAGAGCATACAGGGCAAGAATGCATTTTGCCCTCTCGATCTGACCACTCCATTGATTTGAAACCACAAACATGGAACACATTTCCATCCCAATAGATTCTGACAACCTCTTAAACTGAAGAAAGGAGAGAGACAAGTGTTACTGTAATCATAAACTCAAAGAGATTACACATTATACATCTTTAATCTGTAGATGAAACACAATTACTTATCATTAATCTCTCTGCTGATTTTGAGATCCTGCTGTGCACATATTGGCTATTGTTTTTTGACACCACAACATGGACACACACCTCTGGTAGAAATTCTCTGGGTTTACTGAGGTTCTATTGTAACAGCACTGTATCGATATCACTGCTCCCAATTACAAATTATCACTGCCTTTCTCAACCTTTTCGCCCTGGAGGAATGCTTGAAATAATTTTCAGGTCTCAGAGAAAACCCTGCTTAAAATTATGATATCTATAGCTCACAGTACATTAGCCTGATCAGTAAGTAGATATAATAATCAAAAATAATTGTGTGTTCTTTTGAGTAGAGAATGAATTTTTAGCCAACCTTTCTTGAAAAAATAACAGATAGTTAAGCTTAGCTTACCTTTCTGAAAATTAATCTCTTTCTTTCCCTTTCATAAATGTTAAAAACTCATAAGGTAAGCATAAGAAGTTTCTCAATTTTGAGTCAAACAAGATCAGCACACATAGATTCAACTGCATGTAGTAAGAGATTTGTGTGCTCGTTGTCCAGGTTTTCACAGTTTTCACAGACATAGTGGAGAGAGTGTCCAGTTTCAGGTTTCAGAAGACCTTACATGGTCCACTAACACCACAGCAATAGTTAAGAAAGCACAGCAATGCTTGTTTTTCCTCAGGACGCTGAAGGAAGCTGGTCTAACTGAACAGATGCTGGTGACCTTTTACCGCTGCACCATAGAGAGCATCTTAACATACTGCATCTCTGTGTGGTATCTCAGTTGTTCAGCAGCTGAAAGGAAAGCGCTTCAGCGGGTTGTCTCTAGCGCACAGAAGATCATTGGGACACAGCTCCCAGCCCTGGAGGACATTTACAGCTCATGCTGCCTAAGGAAAGCTACAAGCATCTGTAAGGACAATACACACCCATTGCAATCATCTGCTTGAACTTTTTCCATCTGGCAGACGTTATAAGATTTTCTATGCCCGCACTTCCAGACTGAAAAATAGCTTTTTCCCCCAGAGTTATAATTGCTCTGAACCATCGATCAAGCATCATCCATAAATTGTTATATTGTTACTTTAATACTGGTTTTATGGCTGTCATGTATCTGAGTTGTGCTTTTGTACTGCTGGACATTGCTTGTACTGGCTGGTTACTTAATTTTATTTATTGTTTATTTATTTTATTTGTTGTTTTATAGCATTGAGTACGAGAGTTGCAAACTCATTTTTGTTGTATTGGTGCATGACAAATTGTACTATGCAATGACAATAAAGATATTTCATTTCATTTCAGTTCATTTTTTAAACATTGTGGAGTGAACAGGTCTTAAAGCTAACTTGCTTCCTGAATCCTTTTACTGACTGTGACTTTATTTTCAAAAAGTTTTAATCTGTTTGTTTTGAGATTCCAATCATCATTTAAAATAATCAACACTTATGTGTCATATGACAGTGATTTGTAGTTAAATGTCCTTTAAACTTTGCTGGAGCCATTGCTACATTTATAGGTTATTTGCCACAGCCAAGACAGAATGGAATAGGACAACTTGGATCACCAGCCCATGTAAAAACTACTGATAAGCAGCTTTCATTGTAAAGACGGAGTTTTTTGTGTCCATCATTGCACTAGTGCAGTGAAATGTCTCAGAAGATTGTAATTTTTCATCATTAATCTTATCAGAATTGTCCAAAGGCCTAGGCCTAGAATCCTCCTCTTCCATCTCATACCTCTTCAAAAATCAACACAATGGACCATGTTTAGAATGAAAATTTCCTTCCGATTTTCTACGACACTGGTAGTTTTCTCACTCCCATAAGTCAGTCAGTGGCAGATAAAGGGAAATTGGTAGAGTTTAATTGGGAGGAAGAGGCTGACATCACAGCCCAAATCCATTCAATGCTTGAAAAACACTCTCCACACTCCTCAACAGCCTACCGTCCTCCCTTCTGTGCAATACCAATTATCAACCCCTATCTTGTGTCAAAAGCTGAGAATGGACTCAGGAGAATAAACACCGTCCTACTGTGCACTACCATACTGGACTGAGATGGGGCTAGCATCACGCATTGCGCAAAGTTCAAAAATTGATGTTTCTTTTTAATCCCTGCTGAGAAACCCTGAATTATTACCTTCTCCTGCAGTGGCCTGTATTCATAAATCCTCTCATGGTCGTTCTCTTCTATCCCTGATTGTTCAAACTTGGTCCCAATCACAACGCTGTAAATAGCTATAAATACAATAATAAGTTACAACAGAATGGTGACAACAGTGAAACAGACTAACAGAAAGTACTCACATTTCTGTGCCATGACAGTGTGTAACTCCTTCAACTGGTTCATTGTGTGGTCACCGATGGTGTCGTCAGAGCTAATGTTAGAAATGAAGGCAACTCCATGAATTACATTTTCCGGAATAACTGGATACTCGTCAACATCCGAGTCAGGATTGAAACTGTGTAACTAAGTGAGACAATGAAGAACTGGTTACAGAGGAAGCAGCAGGAACACTGATGATCACAATCACTCAGCACTGAGGTGGCTGTTCAAATAATAGGGAATGCTGGGAACACTCATCAGGTCAGGCAGCGTCTGTGGAGAGAAGACCAGGTCAATGGTTCAGGTCCAGGTGGAGCTGAAAATGAAGGAAACGTTCAGGTTGTAAGAAAGGTCACTGAGAAGAGTGGTGGATAGGAAAATGGGAATACCTTTGGGTAAGTGAGACTAGGGTATAGAATGGGACCAAATGTATCAGCATTATTGATAAAGGAACATGATTTGGAGAGACAATTAACCCCCAGCCCCTGCATTACCTGTATCCTGCGATTTCAGTGAGGAAGTGGATGCAGTGTTCATCATCTTCCCAGTTTCTATTTATTCCACACCGTCCCACATTTGCAAAGAGAGTAAAGATGAGCTCAGTGTTTGAGACAGACAAAGAGGACAGTGGAGCTACAGACATTGGCAGAAGGGAAAATGCTGGATCAACTGTAAAGGGCGTGGGAACAGGGTACTTGGAAACAACAGTAGGTTTGGGAGGAGAATGTAGATTTCTGAAAGGAAGTTTGACAAGTGTGCTAAGAGATTTGTGACATCTAACTCACAGTGTAAATTAGGGAAAGCCAGTTAATGTGGTGTACTTGTACGTACAGTGGCCCCGTAACGTGACACACACAGATTATGAGCAAAATCAGAATGCCTGATTCAGTGAGTAATAGACTGATGTGAACTGAGGATTAGTGAATGGAATCAAACAGATCAGGAATACACAGCTTAGTTTTGGATGGGAAACCAAACAGAGATCGGTGGTGATGAAGGGTCTTAATCCTGGATATTCTCAAGTTGTATTGGTTGCTAACACAAATGACACATTTCACTATGTTTTGATGTACGTGTGATTAATAAATGAATCTGAACATGTAACATTAACTTTAGTTCTCTCTCCATAGATGCTACCTGATCTGCTGAGTGTTTCCAGCATTCTATTTTTGTTTCAGGTTTCCTACACCTGCAGGTTTCTGATTTTCATTCAGAGATGAGGGCTTGTGTCCCAGCTGTTCACAATCGACCCCAATCACCTGGATGAAAGGATCAAGTGCACCGTATGCAAGTTTCGTGATGGCAGTGTGGGCCGTGAGAAGGATATGGAGTGGAGAAGTTTCAGTGGTACAGACATAACAGGTGAAATGTAACGTGAATAATAACGTGCCATTGTTGGCAGAATTTCAGATGGTCATGAGGGGGCATACAGGAGTGAGATATACCAGCTAGATGAGTGGTGTCACAGCAACAACCTTGCACTCAGTGTCACTAGGACCAAAGAACTGATTGTGAACTTCAGAAAGGATAAGACAAGGGAAATCACACCAGTCCTCAGAGGGATCAGAAGTGGAAAGAGTGAGAAATTTCACATTTCTGGTTGTCAATATCTGAGGATCTAACTGGACCCAACATGTCGATGTAGCTACATAGAACGCACAACAGTGACTATATTTCATGAGGAGTGAGTAGATTTGGTATTTCACCAAAATCACTCACAATTTTCTACAGATGTACCGTGGGGAGCATTCTGACTGGGTGGGTGCATCACCGTCTGGAATGGGTTGGGGGGGGGTGCGGGTGTCAGTGGCTACTCCACAGGATCCATAGTCATTTCCAGGACATCTTCAAGCAGCATTGTCTCATAAATGGTCGACATCCATCATTATGGACCTCCCCCCCACCCCACCCCGGTCACCCAGATCATGCCTTGTTCTCATCAGAAAGGAAGTTCAGGAGCATGAATCACACTCAGTGATTCTGAATGGCCTTATCCCCCTTGCTATCCATTTTCTGAATGAACATCAAACCCATGAACACAACCTCACCACTTTTATTTTTATTTGTGCTCTACTTATTTAACTATAAATAACAGTAATTCACAATTTTTTTTCTATTATGTATTGCATTGTACTGCTGCAGGCAAAAGTCAACAGATTTTATGATATACGTTGGTGATATTAAACCTGAATCTGGTTCTGATACTCTGACGTGTCAACCTTGGTGGGAACTACAGGAAGCTGGAGTATTTTTAAACAGTGAGATCTGGGCATCCGTATATATGGATCATTGAAAATGAACAGAGACACCACAACCGATTATAATATGGAAAAGCCTGGTGCAGGATCTTGTTACAAAATGTCAACCATCCTTTGCCTCACCAGATGTGTCCAAACGGCGAGTTCTCCCAACAGATTGTTTTGTGCTCTGTTCTACAACAACAGCAGTGTCTTGTATCTCCACATCTTTGACTGCAGGAGGATCATTGCTCAAGAATAATGACATAATTCTCCAATTACATCATGAGATTGCCCTGAGAATATTGTGTACAGATCTTCTCTCCCTACCAAAGGAGGGATGGACAAGCACTAGAGAGACTGTAGTGAATATTCTCTTCAGGTGACCTCGTGTATCTTTCCAAGACTAATCTCTGTCAATGTGTCTCCATGTGTTACTCTGGCAGTAATCTGTGTCACTGTCTCCCCGTATGTTACTCCAGGACTAATCTCTGTCACTGTGTCCCAGTGTGTTACTCCAGGACCAATCTCTGTCACTGTGTCCCAGTGTGTTACTCCAGGACTAATCTCTGTCACTGTGTCCCTGTGTGTTACTCCAGGACCAATCTCTGTCACTGTGTCCCAGTGTGTTACTCCAGGACTAATCTCTGTCACTGTGTCCCTGTGTGTTACTCCAGGACTAATCTCTGTCACTGTGTCCCTGTGTGTTACTCCAGGACTAATCTCTGTCACTGTGTCCCCGTGTGTTGCCTTTTGGTTTGGATCCTGCTCGTTTACCTGATGCACCATCCCCTCAGCCCAGGTTACACATTCATTTCCATTAAGACTTGTAACCACACCATCTGCTGAAATGTAGTAAACCTTTTCCTAGAGCAATCCCTCCTTTCTCTCTCTGAGGTTGTTCAGTGTTTAATTAGACTCCAGAGTGGGTATCAGAAATGTGACATAACCCAGAAGACTCACGTCTGTTAGATGCTGAACTCTTCCTTCCAGGATCATGTGTAACACTCTCTTTGTCTGATCTATGTTCTCCAGTGCATTCCATCCAGATGTATCCCAAAACATTATCTTCCCTGCTTTGTAGGATTTCAGCTGTGAATTCTCAAAAAAAAACATTGTTTAGCACCTTTCATGGAGAGCGAAGTTCTGTGTGATGTTGTGTTGGCCATGGTGGAATTCAAATATGCAAGAAATTAGCGAACTTGAATGCATCAAGAGAGCAGACAGACCAATTGTCTTTGTTCTTGCCATGTGCTTGGAGATGGAGGCTACCATTTTGTGGAAAATGCTGGATGTTCAAAATTAAATGTCTTGGTCAGTCATCCTTGGCACTGCAGGGTTGGCATGTAGTTGAAAAGGGTGTTTAAAGTGAGTGCATCTACGTGAAGCACTGTCACAGGAAAGCAGTATCCATCAGCAGGGACCCCCACACCGAGGACTGCTGCCAGTGGGAAGAAGGTGCAGGAGTCTCAGGACTCACAGCATCAGGTTCAATAACGATGACAACCCCTCAACCATCAGGCTCTTGAACCAAGGAGGATCACTTCACTCAACTTCACTCAACTTCAGTTGGAGATTCTGCAGTCATGAAAGAGATGCCCGGATGGTGTGTTGCTTTACAGGTGCTGTGGTCCAGGATGTCTCAGACCGACTGCAGAATATTCTCACGGGGGAGGGTGAACAGCCAGAGGTCGTGGTGCAAATTGGCGCCAATTGCAACGTAGAAAGAAGGAAGAGGTCCTGTGCAGTGGGTAGACTGAGTTAAGAAAGAGGCTGAAGAACAAGATCTCCACGGTAGATTTCTTCTTCACACAGAGAGTGGTGAATCTGTGGAATTCTCTGCCACAGCAAACTGTTGAGGCCAGTTCATTAGCTATGTTTAAAAGGAAGTTAGATATGGCCCTTGTGGCTTCAGGGGTCAGGGGGTATGGAGGGAAGGCTGGGTTCTGAGTTGGATGATCAGCCATGATCATAATAAATGGCGGTGCAGGCTCGAAGGGCCGAATGGCCTACTCCTGCACCTATTTTCTATGTTTCTATGTTTCTATGTTTCTATTTCTCCAGGTGCCACGTGCTAGTCAGAGCATAAATAAGTGCAGATGAATGAGTGGCTGAGGAACTGGTGCAGAGGGGACAGTTGTAGATTCTTGCATCATTGGAAACTCTTCTGGGGCAGAGGTGACCTGCGCAAGATGGACAGTTTATAGGTGAACTGGAGGGGAACCAATATCCTGCCTGGGAGATTCAATAGTGCTACGTGAGAGGGTATAAACTAATTTGGCAGGAGGATGAATACCAGAACACCAGATGAGAAAGTGGAGTGATGAAAGGAGTGCAGATGCCAAGGCCAGTAAAAACCTATAGGAACAAAGTAATAGATTCATTAGGACAGATGATTTGAAGTGTATGTATTTTAATGCTATTATAGGTAAAGGTGATGAACTTTGAGCGTGGATCAGTACATGGAGCTATGATGTTGTGCCCATTACAAAAACTTGGTTGAGAGGTGGACAGAATTGGGTGCTTAATATCCCAGTGATTCAATATTTTAGTAAAGATAGAGAGGGAGGCAAGGAGGGTTTGTTGCACTATTAATCAGGGACAAATCCACATCTGCACTCAGAGGGGACATAATGGGTGTCTTGTCCACTGAGTCTGTTTGGGTCAAACTAAAAAGTAGGAAGGGTGCAATCACTCTGATGGGATTGTACTACACACCCCACAATAGCCATCGGGACATTGAGGATCAGATGTACAGACAGATTGAGGGGGGAGAAGATGGTGGCGCGAGGACGGCGCGCGTGGCCATTTCAGTGATGAATATCTGTCATCTGTTGAGTAGGGGACCGTGCACAATCCTGATCTGATGGAGACAGACGTGAGAGCACAGTGAAACATCTGGAGAACTTCTGAAATGTCTGCTTTGCTATCGCTGCTACTGTGTGGTAACCGGAATCTCTGGAGCTGAAGGCCCCGAAGTCCTCGGCTTTGCGTGTTTCAGCGGCCGGGGAGAGATCGAAGGTGCTCGGCAGAGGATGGCGCCCGGGAGGCTGTATCAGAGAGGCTGCTCGGAAGCTCGGAGTTTTTGGACTGATGGACTCAGTGTCGGCTGGGGTCGGTTGCTTCCAAGGTATCGGCAAGTTGACGGTGCCTGGAGGTTTATGGCAGGGAGTTTCTCCCTTTTGCCGCCTGCTATCGAGGACTCGGGAGTCGATTGACTCAGGACTTTGAGACTTTTTTTTACTGTGCCCATGGTCTGTTCTTCATCAAATTATGGTATTGCTTTGCACTGCTCTAACTATATGTTATAATTATGTGGTTCTGTCAGTGTTAGTCTTTGGTCTGTCTTGTTTTCTGTGATATCACTCCGGAGAAACATTGTATCATTCCTTAATGTATGTATGCATTTCTAAATGACAATAAAAGAGGACTGAGTGTTCTCATAATCTAAAAAAACTCTAAAACAATAGTGTTGTTGTCATGAGGACCTTCAATTTCTGTAATATAAACTGGGACCTTTTTAGTGCAAGAGGTTTAGATCAGGCAGAATTTATTTGCTGTGCCCAGGAGGGTTTCTTAAATCAAACGTAGATCATCCATCAAGAGGTGGGTCTGTGCTGGACCTGGTGTTGGATAATGAGCCTGTCCAGGTGGTCAACCTGTCAGTAAGTGAACAGTTCGGGAACAGTGACCATAACTCCATAATCTTTAAGCAAGCTATACATAAGGATAGTATGGACCTTGTAGGACAGGGTTAAATTGGAGCAGGGAAAATCAGCAGAGCCTGAGGCAGGAGCTAGTGAGAGTTAATTGGGAACAGCTGTTTTTGCACAAGGCCACATCTGATGCACCGCGGGTGTTTAAAGAGGGATATCAGTGCCGAGTGTATAATATATGAGGGCATTTCGAAGTAAAGGAGGAGGTAGTGATTGGTTTCTAAAGAGCACAAAGTTGGATAAGTCACCAGCACCTATTGGGATATATTCCAGGTTATTGAGAGAGGTCAGAGAAGAGATTACCGGGATCTCGACCAATATCTTCATGTCCTTTCGAGCCACAGGCAAGCTCCTGGGGCACTGGCAATACTTTTCCATTCTTCATGGAGGGAGGGGAGGGAACGTCGACTCAGACCACGAGAGGCCTGCGTCGGGCATTTTCATGCCTTACAAGGTGCAGATTGGAATTCTGTGTGGGGCGCCACTCCTCACACAGACTAGAGCAATGTGTGATTAAGTGCCTTGCTCAAGGGCACAAACACACTGCCACAGCTGCCTTGAGGTAACTAGACGAATGCCTTAACCACTTGGCCACGTGCCCAACACAAAGGGAAGCATGAAGGCAGGCAGGTATAATCTTGGAATCTATCGGCCAGTGAGTTTCACATCAGGAGCAGGGAAGTTTCTGGAGAGAGTTCTCAGGGATAGGATTTACAAACATTTAGAAAACCATAGTCTAAAGCTTTGTGCAGGGCAAATTATGTCTTACCAATTTGATTGAAGTTTTTGACAGGGTGATGGAGGTGATCGATGACAGTAGAGCTGTGAATGTTGTCCACTTGTATTTTAGTATAACGTTTGACAAGGTCCCTCATGGGATGCTCATCCAGATGATTCAGATGCATGGGATCAATGGTGAGTTGGACATTTTGATCCAGAATTGGCTTGCCCAGAGAAGACAGAGGGCAGTAGTTGAATGGATTTGTTTGAGCTGGAGGAATTTAAGTAGTGGTGATCCATAGGGATCTGTACTGGAACCTCTGCTCTTTGTGATGTATATAAATGACCTGGATGAACGTGTAGATGATCAGGTTAGTAAGATTGCAGATGATACAAAGATTGGTGGTGTTGTGGATATCGTGGATGACTGGCAAAGAATACAGCAGGATAGAGATCAGTTACAGAAATGGGCAGAGAAATGGCAGGTGGAGTTTAACCCAGCAAAATGTGAAGTGTTGCATCTTGGTAGGTGAAATGTAAAGAGTCAGTGCACTGTTAAACACAAAACCCTCAACAGTGTTGATGTGCAGAGAAGAAATCCAAGTTCATAGTTCCCTGGAAGTGGCTGCACAGATTGAGACATCGAGTTCAGATGTCAGGAAATTATGTAACAACATGAGAAAGTCAGCAGATACTGGAAATCCAAACAACACACACAAATGAGGAACTCAGCAGGTGAGACAGCAGTTTTGGAAATGAATGAGCAGTCAAAGTTTAGGGCCAAGGTTATATGGCAAATTTATAAAACTCAAATTTGACCACAAGTTGAGTATTACGTACAGTTCTGGTCACCCCGCAATAGGAAGCATGTCAAGGCTTTGGAGGGGGTGCAGAGAATGTTTACCAGGATGCTGCCTGGATTAGGGGGCATGTGCTATAACGAGGCCTGCATTGCCTGGGGTGGTGGTAGAGGCAAATACATTAGGGATATTTAGATATGCACATGAATGTGAGGGAAATGGAAGGATATGGACATTGTGTAGGCAGAAGAGATTAGTTAGACCAGAAGACCACAAGATATAGAAGCAGAAGTAGGCTATTCGGCCCATCGAGTCTGCTCCACCATTCAATCATGGATTGATCCAATTCTTCCAGTCATCCCCACTCCCCTGTTTTCACCCCATACCCTTTGATGCCCTGGCTAATCAAGAACCTATCTATCTCTGCCTAAAATACACCCAAAGACTTGGCCTCCACAGCCACTCATGGCAACAAATTCCACAGATTTACCACCTTCTGACGAAAAAAATTTCTCCCCATCTCAGTTCTAAAAGGACATCCTCCAATCCTGAAGTCGTTCCCTCTTGTCCTAGAATCCCCTACCATGGGAAATAACTTTGCCATATCTAGTCTGTTCAGGCCGTTTAACATTCGGAATGTTTCTATGAGATCCCCCTCATTCTCCTGAACTCCAGGGAATACTCCAGGGAATAGTTGTTGGCCATTTGATTACTAATGTAATTGGTTCAGTACAACAATGTGGGCCGAAGGGCCTGTTTCTGTGCTGTACTGTTCTATGTTCCTTGTTCTGTCTGGACTCAGTGAGAGTGAGTGTGAGGCTGTTGATCAGTGTAAATATCCAAACCGTCCACTTCTGTCCATTTGTGAGTGAAACTTGCTGTCCTCACCCAGTCAGACCCCATGAGTCCCAGTGAATTATTCACTGATATCAGGGACTTGCATTTAACCGGCAACTTTCCCAGTCTCAGGACGTCCTGAGATGCTTTCCAGCCAATAGATTGGAGTGAGGGTTATGGTACCATTCGGGTACATCAGTGAGAGAAGGAATAGACATGAACACAGCCTGGTCAGCAACATATGAAGTTTGTGAGTTTATACTAAATTAACAATAGTGTGGATACCTGTTTGGGAAAATTGGGATTGTCTCCCATCGGGACACCAGTGCTGGTTGATGAATGTACATCCAGAGCTGAGAGAAAGCATTGATGACAGATGACTCCTCAGACCCCAGCATGCTGAACAACAGGATGTTCATACTGTCCACACCGCTCTTGGGAGGGTTGTAGACCACAAGGTAGTTCCTCAGAGTCTCCATGTTCCTGCCAAAGACCAGGGAGGGAGAGCATCAGCTGCCTCGGTGAAACGGGTTAAAGAAATCATCACATTCCACTCAGTCCAGTTGGAATCACACACCACAATTAAGGGACTCTACCTCTCCTCCATCACTGGCTGGTGAGAACAGACGTCCTTTGAAAATTCTGAAATGGAAGGTTAAAAACAGTCATTAATCTTTTTGCATTTCAAGATCAAGTTCTCAATGACAGCTTGAAGATATAAACTCACGGCTGCTCTGTTCTTGTCTCGAAGCCCTGGGGGAAATTTTATTTTTGATTGAGGATATCCGGGCAGCAATCCAAGATGAATTTTCTGAAGCATCATCCTGTGAAGATTTCTGGATGGGGCTGAGAAATAAGAAGAGGGCAATTTACATTGTCGGGATTGTACTATAGGTCTTCCAAATGGTAAACTGGAATGAGAAAAATGAATATGCAGGGAGATTATGGAGAGTTGTATGAATAATGCCGTTGTCAGTCAGGGATTTTATCTTCCCTAACATGGACTGCGACTGCCGTTCAGTTAAATGCTTAGATGGGGAGATGGGGTGAAATCTATTGAGTGTATTCATGAAAGAGTCATAGAAAATGTATCCACCACATGTGCTGACAGCTCATTTCACACTCTCACCACTCTGAGTGAAGCAGTTCCCCACTCATGTTCCCCTTAAACATTTCACCTTTCGCCCTTAACTCATGACCTCTGGTTGTAGTCTCATATAACCTCAGTGCAAAAATTCTGCTTGCATTTACCCTATGCATACCCCTCGTAATTTTGTACACCCCTGTCAAATCTCCCTTCAGCCTTCTACGATCCAAGGAATAAAGTCTAATCTATTCAATCTTTCCTTATAACTCAGATCCTCCAGTCCAAGCAACATCCTTGTAAATTTTCTCTGTACTCTTTCAATATTATTTACATCCTTGCTGTAGGTAGATGACCAAAAATACACACAATACTCCAACTTCAACATGACATCCCAACTCCTGTGTTCAGTAATTTGATCTATGAAGGCCAAGGTGCCAAAAGCTTTCTTTACAACCCCATCTACCTGTAAAACCAGGTTCAATGAATTATGGACCTGTATTCCCAGAACCTTTGTTTTACCACACTCCTCAGTGTCCTACTGTTCACTGTGTAAGATCTACCCTCACACATGTCTGTATTAAATTCGATCTGCTATTTTTCATCCCATTTTTCCAGCTCATCCAGGTTCCACTGCTACGTCTGATTGTCTACCTTACTGTCCACTACACCCCCAAGCTCGGTGCCATCCTCAGATTTGCCGACTCAGTGAACCACATTATCATCCAGATTGTTGACGTGGATGACAAACAACAACAGATTCAGTGCCAATCCCTGCAGCACACTGCTAGTCACAGGCCTTTAGACAGAGAGGCAGACATCCATTACCTCTCTAGCTTCTGCAACAAAGCCAATGTCTAATTCAATTTACTCCCTCAGCTTGAATGCCAAGCAACTGAAGTTTCCTGATGAACCTCCCACATGAGACCATGTCAAATTCCTTGTTAACGTCATGTAGGCAACATCCACTGTCTTACCTTCATCCTGGTAACTACTCTCATTCATCTTGTTTCCTAGAGCCACCTCATGCCTTCATTTAGTCCTCCTGATTACTTTCCTATATGTTCTCTTGCATTTCTTACATTCCTGAAGTAACTCAATTGCTCCTTCTTGTCTATATCTGCTGTGCATCTCCTTCTTCTCTCAGCCAGGGCCTCAATATCTCTTCAAAACCTTTTATTCTGACAAACATACAAACTTTGTACTCTCAAAATTTCACTTAGAAGGCATCACACTTATCAAATACACCTTTGCCAGAAAATATCTGGTCCCAATCCACACTTAACATAGTTATGGAAAAGGATAGATCAGGTCCACAGGTTCATGTTTGAAATTGGTGCAAGGCAAATTTCTGATATAGATTTATTTATCACATGTACATTGATACATACAGGGAAATGTGTCACTTCCATTAACAACCAGCTCGCAAGTTTCACCACACATTCCGGCACCAACATAGCATGCACACAATCCTCAGAATTTTGATGGAATGATGGTATGAGATGGTATTGGAAAGACTGATTGGAGTGAGTCGATTGCAGGTAAAGAAACCACAGGCAAGTCAATGATTTTAGAAGGCGAGGGAGCTCAAGGTCTGAACGTCCTTGTTGGAGAGAATTGCCAGGTTGGTAAGAGGAGGGAGCCCTGGATGATGAGGGACATTGAGGCATTGGGCAGGGAAAAGGAGGCATGGAGCAGCTGGATCAAGTGAATCCCTCAGGTGGAAGAGGGAAGTGTACTCCACAGGGAAATCAGGTGGGCAAAAGGGGCACACAAGGTAACCTTGGATTTTTCTTGAAGTTAATTTATAAGTAGATGACAAGAAAAAGAGTAAGTTGAGTGAGAATACTTACTGGATTTGTTTAGGGATCAAGGTGACAAATCTCCAGAGCCTGACCAGGTATCTCCAAGAACTCTGATGGAAGCTTGAAAAGAAACTATGGGAGCTTCGGCTATGGTATCTGTATCATATACTGTAGCCAGGTTTGAAGTGCCAGAAGACTAGAGAGTGTGCAATGTTGTGCCTTTATTTAAGACAGGCGGCAGAGGAAAATCTCGGAAATAAAGACCAATCAGTCTATCTGTGTGGGTAAGTTACAGGGAAGTTTTCTGCAAAGACAGAGGTTGATTGGGGGTACTCAGCATGGCTTTGTGCACAGGAGATGACATATTATCTAATTTTACAATGCAACGAGTTGTTAGATGAGGTGATCATAAAGTTAATGAGTGTAGGCAGTAGTCATGGTTTATATGGACTTCAGTAAGGCCTTTCATAAGGATTCACATGGCCGTCTGCTCTCGAAGGTTACGACACATGGAATCCATGGAGATGTCGATAATTGGATACATAATTTGTTTGGTAGTAGTAATCTAAGGGTGTTGATTGAAGGTTGTTTTTTGGATTGAAGACTGTGATTTGTGGTGTTCTCCAGGGGTCAGTGTTGGTCCCATTGCTATTTGTCATACATATCATTGATTTGGATGAGAATATACAAGGTATGATCAGACCATTCAACCATACGACATAGGAGCAGAATTAGGCCATCTGGCCCATTGAGCCTGCTCCGCCATTCAATCATGGCTGATCCTCTTTTTTAAAATCTCCTCAAGCCCAGTTCCCAGCCTTCTCCCCCATAACCTTTGATGCCATGTCCAATCAAGAACCTGTCATCTTCGCTTTAAATACACCCAACGACCTGGCCTCCACAGCTAGATGTGGCAACAAATTCCACAAATTCACCATCCTTTGGCTAAAGAAATTTCTCCGCATCTCTGCTTTGAAAGGGTGCCCCTCTATCCCAAGGCTGTGCCCTCTTGTCCTAGACTCTCCCACCATGGGAAACACCCTTTCCCCATCTACTCTCTCTAGGCCTTTCAACATTCGAATGGTTTCAATGAGATCCCCCCTCATCCTTTGAAATTCCAGCGAGTAGACAGACAGACAGACAGACATACTTCATTGATCCCGAGGGAAATAGAGTTTCATTACAGCTGGACCAACCAAGAATAGAGCATAAATATAGCAATACAAAAACCACAAGCAATCAAACAACAATATGCAAACTATGCCAGATGTAAATAGGTGCAGGACCAGCCTATTGGCTCAGGGTATCTGACCCTCCACGGAAGGAGCTGCAAAGTTCGATGGCCACAGGCAGGAACAACCTCCCATGACGCCCAGTGTTGTATCTCGGTGGAATATGGCCGGAGTCCAACAACAAAAAGTTCAATATCCGGGCTACAAATACGTTCCTCGATCGTAGTATGACCAGGAGTGCACCATTCATTGTTAACCAGAACAGCAAGCCCCAACTGCTTTATGCTTACTGTTCTCAGTGCACTTCCGGTCAGCCCGAACAGTCTGGAAGCCCTCCATGGAAAAGTTTTGGTCAGGTATGTCCACGTGCAGCCACATTTCAGTAAAACACATAACACTGCTCTCCCGAAATGTTCTCGGACTCAGACAGGCCCAGAGCCATCAAACGTTCCTCGTACGATAACCCTTTCATTCCTGGAATCGTCCTTGTGAACCTCCTCTAGATTCTCTCCAATGCCAGCACACCTTTTCTATGATGAGGGGCCCAAAACTGTTCGCAATGTAACTCACCAGTGCCTTAAAGCCTCAGCATCACATCCTTACCCTTGTATTTCTCTTGAAATGAATGCTAACATGACATTTGCCTTCCTCACCACCTACTCAACCTGCAAGTTAACCTTCAGGGTGTTCTGCACAGGAACTCCCGAGTCCCTCTGGTTCTCAGATTTCTGGATTTTCTCCCTGTTTAGAAAATAGTCCGCACATTTATTTCTACTACCAAAGTGCATGACCATTCATTTTCCAGCATTGTATTTCATTTGCCACTTTCTTGCCCATTCTCCTAATCAGTCCAAGTCCTTCTGCATCCACCCAATTTCCTCAACACTACCTGCCGCTCCACCAATCTTCGTATCATCTGCAAACTTGGCCACAAAGCCATCTATTCCATCATCTAAATCACTTACATACAGCATAAAAAGAAGAGGTCCCAGCACTGTCCCCTGCGGAACACCACAAGTTACTGGCAGCCAACCAGAAAAGGATCCTTTTATTCCCACTCACTGCCTCCTACCAATCAGCCAATGCTCTAACGATGTTAGTAACTTTCCTACAATACCACGGCAAGCATCCTCATGTGTGGCACCTTGTCAAAGGCCTTCTGTAAGTCCAAATATACAACATCCACTGCATCTCCTTTATCTATCCTACTTGTAATCTCCTCAAAAAATTCCAACAGGTTCATCAAGCAGGATGTTCTCTGAAGGAAACTATGCTGACTTTGTACTATCTTGTCCTGTGTCATCAATTACTCCATTACCTCACCCTTAACAATTGACTCCAACATCTTCCCAACCACTGAGGTCAGGCTAACTGGTCTATAACTTCCTTTCTGCTGCCTTCCTCCTTTCTTAAAGAGTGGAGTAATACTTGCAATTTTCCAGTCCTCTGGCCCCATACCAGCGTCTAATGATGTTTGAAATAATTTCTAATGTCATCACAATCTCTAACGCTACCTCTTTCAGAACCCTAGCGTGCAGTTCCTCTGGTCTGAGTGACTTATGTACCTTTAGATCTTTCAGCTTTTTGGCACCTTCTCTCTTGTAACAGTAACTGCACCCACTTCTCTTCCTTCATACGCTACAGCATCAGGTATACTGCTAGTGTCTTCCACAGTGAAGACTGACACAAAATACTCATTTATTTCATCAGCCATCTGATTGGCCCCACTATTATTTCTCCTGCCTCATTTTCTAGCAGTCCTATATCCACTCTCATTTCTCTTTTATTTTTAATGTTCTTGAAAAAACTTTTACTATCTACTTTGATATTATTTGCTAGCTTGCTTTCATATTTCATCTTTTCCCTTCTAATGATCTTTTTAGTTGCTCTCTGTAGATTTTTAAAACTTCACAATCATCTATCTTCCCACTAATATTTCCTTTCTTTTGCTTTTACAATAGCTTTGACTTCCCTTGTCAGCCACAGTTGTACTATTTTACCAGTTGAGTATTTATATATTTATTCATTTTTGGAATATGCATGTCATGTACCTTCCCCATTTTTCCCAGAAACACATGCCATTGCTGCTCTGCTGACATCCCTGCCAGCAGCTCCTTCCAATTTACTTTGGCCAACTCCTCTCTCATACCACTGTAATTTCCCTTACTCCGCTGAAATACTGTTACATCGGACTTTACTTTCTCTCTATCTAATTTTAAGTCGAACACAATCATGTTGTGATCACTGGTTCCTAAGGGTTCTTTTACATAAGCTCCCTAATCACCTCCTGTTCATTACATAAAACCCAACCCAGTATAGCTCATCTGCTAGTACACTCAATGACAACCTGTTCCAAAAAGCTATCTCTTAGGCATTCAACAAACTCACTCTCTTGAGATCATTACCAACATGATTTTCCCCAATCGACCTGTATGTTAAAATCTTCCATGACTACCATAACATTGCCCTTTTAACTCACCTTTTCTATTTCCTGTTGTAATCTGTTGATCACCTCCCAGCCACTGTTGGGAGGACTGTATATAACTGCCAATGTCTTTTTACCCTTGCAGTTTCGTGACTCAACCCACAAGGATTCAACATCTTCCGATGTCACATCTTTCTACTGACTTGATGCCATTCTTTACCAGTAGAGCCAAACCAGCCCCTCTGACTACCTTACTATCACTCTTATATAATGTGTAACCTTGGACATTCAGCTCCCAACTACAACCATCTTTCAGCCATGATTCAGTAATGGCCTCAACGTCATACCAGGCAATCTGTAATAGTGCAACAAGAGCGTCAACCTTATTTCATACAAAATGCACATTTAGATACAGCACCTTGCGTACCTTATTCGCTACCCTTTCTGATTCTGCATCCCTAATGATTTGATACTCAGCCTGTTGGATGTAACTAAGTCCCATCACCTGCCTGCCCGTCCTGACAATCTGACTGCACACTGTCTTTACACTTTTACCATCCATCCTATCCTGAGTCTCTTCACTCCAGTTCCCACCCTCCTACCAAGTTAGTTTAAACCCTCCCCAACAGCTGTAACAAATCTGCCCACAAGAATATTGGTCCCCCCCGTGTTCATGTGCAACCCGTCACTTTTGAACAGGTCATACATCCCCCAGAAGTGATCCCAATTATCCAAGAACTAGAAGCCCTGCCCCCTGCACCAGCTTCTCAGCCACACATTTATCTGACAAATCATCCTGTTTCTACCCTCACTGATGCATGGCCCAGGCAGCAATCCAGAAATTACTGCCTGGGAGATCCTGCATCTCAGCGTTCTACCTAGCTCTCTAAATTCTCTTTTCAGGACCTCATTGCTTTTTCTTTACTATGTCATTGGTACCAATATGTACCAAGACATCTGACTGCTCCACCACCTCTCCAAAATATTGTGGACAGGATCTGAGACATCCCTGACCCTGGCTCCTGGGAGACAACATACCATCTGGGTGTCCCGTTCATGTCCACAGAATCTCCTGTCTGTTCCCCTCACTATCGAGTCTCTTGTCACTACCACTCCCTCCTCTCTCTTTCCCTTCTGCACCACGACCCATTCTCAGTGCCTGTAACCAGGTCGCCGTGACATTCACCTGGGATGTCATCTCCCACAAAAGTTTCCAAAGCGGTTTACTTGTTTTTGAGGGGAATGGTCATGGGGTGCTCCGCTCTAACTGCCTATTTTCATTTCTCCTGACCAGCGACTCGCCTCCTGCAAGTTCAGGTGACGACCTCCCTGTAACTGTGATCAATTTTATCCTTATTCTCCCGTACAAACTGAAGGTCATCCAGTTGCTGCTCCAGATCCTAAACATGGTCTTCAAGGAGCTGCAGCCGGATGCACTTCACACAGATGTAGTTCCCCGGGAGACTCTGGGTTTCCCAGTTCTCCACTATCCGGCACGAAGAGCAGACCACAGTCATTTAAATGGTATGGGAAGAGAAGAAAAATTATAAGGAAACATTAAGAGACGCTTTACACAGAGCCGACGCCTCTTGCTAGCCAAACCCTCCTTTGAGCCAAAGTCTTATACTCTCGCCACATGGCCCACTCCCAACAATGGCCACTCTGCTTATCCCTTCTGTAGGTAGTAGGTATGCATATGGCATTAAAATAGATGGTACAGTGGACAGTGAACATGGTTATGAAAAATTACAGAGGGAGCTTGATCAGCTGAGTAAATGGGCTGAGGAGTGGCATATGGAGTTTAATATGGAGAAGTGTGACGTTTTGCATTGGAAAGTCAAATCCAGGGAGGAGTTTCACAGTGAACAGTGTGGTACTGGGGAGTATTGTAGGACAGAAGGACCTTAGAATACAAGGACATGGCTCACTGAAAGTTTAGTTACAGATAGGGTGGTGAAGATAGCTTTCAGCATATGGCCTTCATCAGTCAGACGATAAGTCATGGGAGCAGAATTAGGCAAATTGGCCCACCAATTCCACTATGGCTGATTTACTATCACACTCAACCCCATCCTTCTGACTTCTCCCCAGAACCTTGGATGCTTCACTAATCAAGAACCTATCAATCTCTGCTTTAAATATTCCCAATGACTAGGCCTGCACAAATGTCAGTGGCAATGAATTTCACAGATTCTCCACCTTATGGTTCAAGAAATTCCTCTTCATCTCCTATTCTCAGGCTGTGCCTTCTGGCAATAGAGTCCCCCTCTATAGGAAACATCCTCTCCACATCCACTCTATCAAGGCCTATGAACATTCGATAGGTTTCAATGAGATCAACCTTCAATATTCTAAACACCAGGGAGTAGAGGCCCAGAGCAATCAAACACTCATTATACATTAACTCTTTCATTCCTGGGATCAAACTCATGATCCTCCTCTGAACCTTCTCCAATGCAAGCACAATCTTTTCTAGATGAGGGACACAACATTAGTCACAATATACCAAGTGTGGTATGACCAATGCCTTATAAGAACTCAGGAACTGAGTATACAAGTTGAGAGGTCATGGTGTAGGTGTACAGCTCACGGGTGAGGTTGCAACTTGAGGATTGTGTTTGAAGTTGACTGTCCTGCTGTAGGACAGATGTTATTAAACTGGAAAGATTTCGAAGAATGCTGCCAAGACTGAGGGACTGAGTTTGGGGACAGATTGGACAGGCTAGGACTTTATTCCCTAGAGCATCGGAGACTGAGGGGTGATTTTACAGAGGTGCAGAAAATCATGAGGGGATATAAAAGGCTGATTACACTCAGATTTTTCACCCCAGAGTTGGGGAATCAAGAACTGGAGGACATACAGTGGTTGCAAAAGTTTGGGCACCCCTGGTCAAAATTTCTGTTACTGTGAGTAGCTGAATAAAAGATGACCTGTTTTCCAAAAGGCATAAAGTTAAAGATGACACATTTCTTTAATATCTTAAGCAAGATTATTTTTATATTATTTCCATCTTTTAGTTTCAAAATAACAAAAAGGAAAACAGCCCGAAGCAAAAGTTTGGGAACCCTGCATGGTCAGTACTTAGCAACAAACCCTTTGGCAAGTATTACAGCTTGTATACACTTTCTGTAGCCAGCTAAGAGTCTTTCAATTCTTGCTTGGGGCATTTTTGCCCATTCTTCCTTGCAAAAGGCTTCTAGTTCTGTGAGATTCTTGGGCCATCTTGCATGTACTGCTCTTTTGAGGTCTATCCACAGATTCTCGATGATGTTTAGGTCAGGGGACTGTGAGGGCCATGGCAAAACCTTCAGCTTGCGCCTCTTGAGATGTCCATTGTGGATTTTGAGGTGTGTTTAGGATCTTTATCCTATTGTAGAAGCCATCCTCTTTTCATCTTTTTTTTTAAACAGACGGTGTGATGTTTGCTTCCAGAATTTGCTGGTACAGTATTTAATTTAATTCATTCTTCCAACTACCAGTGAAATGTTCCCCGTGCCACTGGCTGCAACACAAGCCCAAAGCATGATCGATCTACCCCCGTGCTTAACAGTTGGAGAGATGTTCTTTTCATAAAATTCTGCACCCTTTTTTCTCCAAACATACCTTTGCTTATTATGGCCAAAAAGCTCTATTTTAACCAGCAGTCCACAGGACTTGTTTCCAAAATGCATCAGGCTTGTTTAGATGTTCCTTTGCAAACTTCTGATGCTGAATTTTGTGGTGAGGACGCAGGAAAGGTTTTCTTCTGATGACTCTTCCATGAAGGTCATATTTGTGCAGTTGTCGCTGCACAGCAGAACAGTGCACCACCACTCCAGAGTCTGCTATATCTTCCTGAAGGTTTTTTGCAGTCAAATGGGGCTTTTGATTTGCCTTTCTAGCAATCCTATGAGCAGTTCTCTCAGAAAGTTTTCTTGGTCTTCCAGACCTCAACTTGACCTCCACCGTTCCTGTTAACTGCCATTTCTTAATTACATTACGAACTGAGGAAACAGCTAACTGAAAACGTTTTGCTATCTTTTTATTGTCTTCTGCTGCTTTTTCTCCTAATGATGACTGTGAACAAGCCATAGCCCTAACAAGCTAATTAAGGTCTGAGACCTTGGTAAAGGTTATCTGAGACCTCAAATCCTTTGGGGTGTCCAAACTTTTGCATGGTGCTCCTTTCCTTTTTTTTCCCCCTCTAAAATTGTACAAAACAAAACTAATACACTACTCTTGCTTAAAATGTTGAAAAGAATGTTTCATCTTTAACTTTATGACTTTTGGAGATCAGTTCACTTTCTACTCACTTAACTATTCACAGTAACAGAAATTTTGACCACGGGTGCCCAAACTTTTGCATGCCACTGTAGATTTGAGATGAGAGGGGAAAGATCTGATAGGAATTTGAAGGACATTTTTTTGCACAAAGGGTGGCACCTATATGGAATGAGCTGCCAGAGGAACTTGAACAACAGTTTGTCAGGTGGATGGATGGGAAAGGTTTAGTGGGATACAGGCCAAATGCAGGCAAAAGGGGTGAGATTGGTTGGGGCATCTTGGTCAGTATTGACTAGTTGGGCAGAAAGGCCTGTTTCCACCTGTATGATTCTGTGACGATAACTGAAAAGGTGGGGCTTGGAGCAATATACCGTACACTAACACAGAAATTTGGAATTAGTTGGGTGTGCACCGTGGTCAACACAACCTACCCATGCTTTGATGCTGCACAGTCACCAGAGTCTTCTTGTGAAGAACCTGAAATGCAAGTTGAAAACTTTATGTATCTCAAATAATAATGAGCTGGTGAACAGCAAGGAGAAGGAGAGCTTATTGACAAGGTGACCCTTGGAGTCTTCACGTCTTTCTGCACAGTGAAAACAGAGAGGAATATCCATCGTGGACCTTGCCCGTTTTCTGCAACTCCACAGAATGATGTCCATTTTTGCCAATGAGGGACCTATCGCCTCTAAGCTAGTTTTTTTCCCCTTGAAAATCAATCTGTCCTTTCTCCACTCATATCTGCAACTGATCCATATTCAGAATTCTTTTCCAGTCTTCTATGTATACACACCACCAATCTTATCGTCATCCATCTTCCAGTGAAGATGATGCCTGCATACAATACTCCTTCAGTCAACATCTTCTGGATAGATCATGAAACCATATATTTCACTTCTTTTACGTCTTTTACATTTGTTTTTCACCTTGAATAAGATTCTGGAACTGTGGAGCCTGTGATTTTCAGTCTGGAGATTGTTTGGCTGTTTTAGTGCTCTGCAGTCTCCAGGAGGCAGAGGCAGCATGGGGGAAGCATGTGGCGAGAAGTCTGTGAGCCAATGTTTGACTGCACTTCACCGATTCAAGTGACAAGGGAGATTGAAATGCCGGCTGCCTGCCTTTTAGTTGCTGGAGAGATCGCTGTCCATGAAAAGGGGAGACTGCCTTTTAGTCACTTGTGAGATGGCTCTGCGAAGAAGAGGAAGAATGTTGCCTAAGTTTTTTTGAGTTTTGGATGTGGACTTGGACTGCAGACTTTTTGTACTGTCCTTTTTTTTTGTATTCTGTGTTTTTTGCCCAATCTTTCTCATTTTTGTGTGCAGGGGAGGGGGATTTGAGGGTCGATGTGCCTGTTGTTTTTGTGTGTTTTTTGTATGGGGAGGAGAGATTTGGGTGTTGATGATCCTGCTGCCTTTCCTTTCTCTCTTGGTTTCATGGCTATCTGAAGAAGAATTTCAGAGTTGGAAACTTGGATGATAAATGAACCTTTAAACTTACTAACCCGCCCATCTACATTTTCATCCAGGTAATTTACATACTTCTCATACAGCAGAGGTGCCACTATAGATCACCACTAATTACAGACCTCCAGCTAGAATAAGCCCCTCCATCCACTACCCTCTGTTGTTTATAGGCAAACACCAATTCACCATGCATCCCATGCATCTTGATTTTCTGCTGCACCTCCCATGAGGGACCTTGTCAAACACCATACAGACAACAATCACAAATCTACATTCATCTACCACCCTTATCACCTTGTCGAAAAATGTAATCAAGTAAGTAAAACACGACTTGCTCTGCACAAAGCCATGGTGGCTCTCCCTAATTTGGCTTTGATTTTCCTGTCCCTAAGAATTCTGTCCATAAACTTTCCTACAACTGATATAAGATGCTATGGTCTATAGTTTCCAGAAAAATCTGCAGTTTCTGTCTTGAATAATGGAACATTAGCTGCTTGCCAATCCTCCAGGGCCCCACCTATGGCAGGAACACATGAAGATATTGGTCAAGCCCCAGTAAACCTACCTCTTTCCCCTCTCAATATACTGGGGTATATCATATCAGGCCCTGGTGCCTCACCATGGTGCACTTTCAGAGAACCAACACTACCTCCTCTACCTCAAAATGTCCTCGCATATTAATACACGTCACTGATCTCCCAATCCTCCAAATTTTTCTCCTTGATAAATATTGATGGACAGTACTCATGGAGGACATCACCTACATCCTCCACATCCAGGCAAATGTCCACTCCCCTTCTCCTTGAAGGGTCCAACCCTCTCCCTAGCTATTCTCTTGCTCTTGATGTATGTAGAGAATGCTAGATTCTCTTTAATCCTACTTGCCAAGGACATTTCATAGCCCCTCCTGGCTTTGCTAATTTCTTTCTTCAGTTATTTTCTGGCTTCAGATGCTCCAATTGATTTTAGCTTCCTCAGCTTTATATACCTTTCCCTTACCTTCTTGACTAAATTCATCCCTTCTCTCAAAATCTAAGGTTCACTTACATTGCCATCCTTGTCCTTCTCTCTGAGTGGAACATACCTGTCCAGTACTGTGCAGTTGGTCTTTCAACACCGTGCATGTGTCAGATGTAGACTTGCCCAAAAACAGCTGTTCCCAGTTAACTCTCACTGGTTCCTGCCTCATGTTCTGGTAATTTGCCCTGCTCCAACTTAACTCTCTGCTCCTCAATGTCCTGGTGATTATTGTGGGGGGTGGGGGGGTGGCGCGGAGTCTGTAGTACAATTGCATCAGAGGGATTATACCCTTCTGATTTTTGAGTTCTACCCATAAGAGACTCAGTGGATGAGCCCCCCCCCACCCCCCATTATGTTGCCTCTGAGTGCAACTGTGATATTGACCCTGAATAGTAGTACAACTCCCCCCACTGACTCTACCTCACACACTATCTGTCCTAACCCATTGAATCCTGGAATATTAAACATCCAATTCAGTCCCTCTCAAAATCAAGTCTTTGTGGTGACCACAACATCACATTTCCATGTATTTATCTGTGTTCTAAGTTCATCACCCTTACCCATAATACCCTCAGTATTAAAATAAACTCACTTTAACACATGTATTCCGTTGTTTCAATTACTTTGCCCTTCCCTGTTGTTACTGGTCATGATATCTACTTTCCTCTTAACCCCTCCACTCTCTTACCTGATACTCTGCTTCCTCTCCGCCTATCAGACTAGTTGCAACCCTCCTTAGTACAGGTGACCATCCTGCCCGGGATATTGCTTCCGCTCCAGTAAAGATGCAACCTAACCCTCTTGTATTTGCCACCACTGCCCCATTAGAATGTATGGGATCCACAGTGACCAGTGACTTGGCTGTTTGGATTCAGAACTGACTGTCACGGTTCCGTCTGGCAATTCCCCATCTTGCTATTACCTCCTTAATTGGGCCTTAATCCCCTCATCTGATTTCCAATCATTCCCAGTTCCACTAACTACAGCACACCTGGTTCAGATTAGTGAACATAGGATAAACCTTGGGCAGCACAGCCAAGCTTTGCTAGTTTGTTGGTTGACTCTAGTGTGAGTAAACCTCGTTATCTGATTCCTTGGGACTGTCAGTTCTAAGCTCTGTGTCACTTCCTGGATACCCTACGTAAACCCTGTCTCTATGTAAAGACTATCCTGGATACCGCTTCCCTGTTCATGGCGGTGCTAACGCCTCACAACTCTGCCTCCGCGTCTGTGTCCTATACTTGGGTTTGTCCTCAGCCTCATCCTTGCAACACTGACTTGGCCATGAATGAGAGGGTGGTGGTCAATGAGACTTATTCTGGCTGGAGGTCTGTGACGAGTGGTGCTGTGCCAGTCTATACTGGGACCTGTGCCTGTTATGCATCAGAAAGATCGCAGAGGATACAAAGATTGTCAGTGCTGTGGATAGTGTAGAGATCGTTAATGGACATACTGTAGTGGGATACAGTTCAGTTCCAGACATGGGTGGAGAAATAGCAGACAAGAGTTTAATCCAGGCAATTCTGAGCTGATGCCCTTTGGGAAGTCAAATATAAAGAGACAGTCGACAGGACACTAAACAACACTGACATACAGAAGGATCTTCATCTTCACCAGGGATGTTCAGTCCCTATGCATTCTATTCCCTTCAAGAAGGCGTTAAATCTCTCCACTTCTTTCTTAACAAAACAACCAGTTGATTCCACTCCACCACCACCCTGCTCGGTCCTCTGGCAGAACTGGTGGCCATGCTTAACAATTTTTCCTTTGCCTCCTCTCACTTTCTCCCTAGCTATTCCTGCCTCTTCAGTGGCTATGTAGAACTGTCCATGCACCAAGCCTTCCCCAGTAATACTCCTCAATTCTATCTCTGCTATATTGCTGACTGCACTGGTGCTGCTTCCTGCACCCATGTTAAACTTGTCCATGTCATCAACTTTGCTCTAACTTACACCCTGCCATTAAATTCACTTGGTCCATTTCTGACCTCTGTTTTCTCAGTCTCACTCTCTCCATGTCTGTAAACAAACTGTCAACCAGCATCTTTTATAAACCTACTGATTCCCACCGTTACCTTGACTATCCCACTCCCCATCCACCTCAAGTAAAAAGCTATTCCATTTTCTCAGTTCCTTGGCCTCCACCACATCTGTTCCCAGGAAGTGGCTTTGTTTTCCAGGATATCAGAGGATCATTCTTCAAAGGATGGGGTTTCCCTCCCTCTGCTATTGATGATGCCCTCACCTGCATCTCCTCCATTTCCAGAACATCAGTGCTCAACCCAAGCTCCCACAATCTTAACAGTCTCCTTGTCCTTAACAGTGATAAAAGTCTCCTCATCCTTCCCAACATACCATCAGCATTCACATCCCACACACTATCCTCCACAATGTCCACCATCTCCAAAGGGATTTTACCACTAAAAACATCCTTACCTCTGCCTCCCCGTCCCCCCCAAGCAGATTTTTTTTTATTAACCTTTTCCTCGGCAGGTAATAATAAGTGTGGAGAAATGGGAATTCCATTGGATGGGTAACAGAAATGTGCTGGGGAGAGACGGAGTGATCTTGGTCCAAAACTCAGGCCTAATGAACAGCTTCAGAGTCACTGAACAACACAATGCTTTGTCTGTCTTTATGTAACAGGTTTGGAATACCGGAACAGGAAAACAGTAGGAGGCTCATATTCCCTCACATCTTCCTGCCCCACTGAATAATTTCCCAGCTGATCACCAGCCTCAGCTCCATCTTCCCATCCAGTCGTCTGGTCCGGGATACTCAGTCCACTTATCTCCCACTGAATATCCCCAACAACCGGGTAATGACACCTTCCCAGAGTAGAGATCCAACAAGGAATGTTGACTCAGACCATGAGATGCCTGCGTCAGGCATTTTCATGCCTTAGGAGGTGCAGATTGGAAGTCTGTGTGGGGCGCCACTCCTCGTACAGACACTAGAGCAATGTGTGGTTAAGTGCCTTGCTCAAGGATACAAACACGCCGCCACAGATGAGGCTGGAACTAACGACCCTCAGATTACTAAATGAACGCCTTAACCACTTAGCCACGTGCCAAACACAAGATCCAACACTTCACAAATATCTCCTAATCGCAGTGCTGAGACAGTGATTCCCATTCCCAACTGTTCAATACAGGGAAGGAGAGTGGAAACTGGGAATAACAAGCTATTCTGCATCATTCCAACTCTCAGGAAAATGCTAGAATCTATTGTGATGATGTGTTCATGGAAAACTGATTGGACAGACTCGATATCCAGGTCCAAAAGGAAAATGGTATTCAGTAAGCCCACTGTCTGAGGATTTCACCGCCAGGGCAGTACACGAGGAACTAGAATGCAATTTGATCTTTAATACACTGACAGATGTGACAGTACCTGACAGTGTCCATCTCTGCTGTAGAACTGAATGGTTTCCCTGGTCAGTTCACAGCATGGTGAAGAATTGACCCTCGTGGGTGTGGAGTCACCTATGGACCAGAGTAGGTCAGCATGGTGAAAGGTATTGTCATTGTCTGTGCATCACACGGTGGGATTAACAATTGCAAAAATGTCTGTGTTGAAACCTTTACTCACCCTGACACTTGCTGACGCTCCTTTTCACTTTGTCCATCGCCTCTTTGTTGCTGGGACTCTTCTGAATTTTAACAGATGAATTCCACCGTTGCTCCCAGAGAATTCGTACAACAACAGTGTTGGCATCAAACATTCCCTGGTGAGCAACTTCCACCGGTTTATACACTTTATCCAAACACTTTTCCAGCAGGATCACAACACCGATGTCTTCTCCTTTCACCCCTTGTTTCTCTGTGGTAGAATTACACAGATTTCATTCACCAGGGTTTACCTGTCTCTACGTCGACAACTATCACCCAGTGGTACTCACAGCTACTGTGATGAAGTGCTTTGTGAGGTTGGTTGTGGCCAGAATTAATTCCTGTCTAAGCAATAACCTGGACCTGCTGCATTTGCCTGTTGCGACAATGGGTCTACAGTGGATGCAACCTCACTGGCGCTCCACTTGACCTTGGAACTCCTGGACAACAGCAATACCTACATCAGGCTGCTGTTTATTGATTATAGCTCAGTGTTCAACACCATCATACCCTCAGCACTAATCAGGAAGATTCAAAACCTGGGCATCTGTGTCTCCCTCATCGGGAGACAACAGTCAGTGTGGATTGATAATAACATCTCCTCCTCACTGACAATCAACACAGGCACCTCAAGGATGTGTGCCCAGCCCACTGCTCGACTCTCCCTGAACCCATGATTGTGTAGCTAGGTACAGCTCCAACACCATCTATAATTCTGTTGGTGATACTCAGATGGAGATGAGGAAGTGTACAGGAGTGAGAGATTAGCTGGTTGAGTGGTGTCATAGCAACAACCTGCATTCTGTGTAAAACCAAGGAATTGATTGTGGACTTCAGGAAGGGGAAATCGGGGAACACACATTAATCAAGAGCTCAGCTGTGTATCGGGTGAGAGGTTTCCAGTACCCGGCTGTCAATACTTCATTAGGTTTATCCTGGGCCCAATATTTTGATCCAGTTATGAAGAAGCCACACAAGTGGCTAAATTTCATTCAGAGTTTGAGGAGACTTGATATGTCACGAAAGACTACTAAATGCCGACAGATGTACTGTGGAGAGCATTCTGACTGACGGTCCAGTTTAAGATTGGTCCACTGTGCGACAGCTTATTGGTGATTCATATGGTAAGAAATGTGACTAAAGCATTACAAATAACACCTTTTGTCTCTGAGTTTTGCGACATTTTTACCCCGTTAATGTGATGAACTGAGGTGGCTGATGTGAATAGGGGTGGGCCTACTCCGGCTGCTCCAGGGACTGGATCTAAGGACTCACTCTGGTTCAGAATGCTGTTGTTTGCTTCTGTTGTTTGTATGAATGTTTTCCTCACTTATGTTTTTGTTTTAAATTGGTCTCTTCAGGTTTCTTGCTTTGTGGCTGCCAGTAAGCACACAAATCTCAAGGGGTATAATTTATACATTCTTTACAAATAAATTATGAGTTTGAGTATAGAGAGGAAATTAAGAACCTGGTGGCATGGTGCGAAGACAATAACCTATCCCTCAACGTGAACAAGATGAAGGAACTGGTTGTTGACTTCAGGAGTAGTGGACCGCACGACCCAATTTACATCGGTGGTGAACAAGTGGAACAGGTCAAAAAGCTTCAAGTTCCTCGGGGTCAATATCACAAATGACCTGACTTGGTCCAACCAAGCAGAGTTCACTGCCAAGAAGGCCCACCAGTGCTTTTACTTCCTGAGAAAACTAAGGAAATTTGGCCTGTCCCCTAAAACCCTCACTAATTTTTATAGATGCACCGTAGAAAGCATTTTTCTGGGGTGCATCACAACCTGGTTTGGAAGCTGTCCTGTCCAAGACCGGAATAAGCTGCAGAAGATCGTGAACACAGCGCAGCACATCACACAAACCAATCTCCCGTCCGTGGACTCACTTTACACCACACGTTGTCGAAGCAGTGCTGCCCGGATAATCAAGGACACGACCCACCCAGCCAACACACTTTTCGTCCCTCTTCCCTCCGGGAGAAGGTTCAGGAGCTTGAAGACTCGTATGGCCAGATTTGGGAACAGCTTCTCTCCAACTGTGATAAGACTGCTGAATGGATCCTGACCCGGATCTGGGCCGTACCCTCCAAATATCCGGACCTGCTTCTTGTTTTTTTTACACTACTTCACTTTCCATTTTTCTATTTTCTATTTATGATTTATAATTTAAATTTTTAATATTTACTAATTTTAACTATTTTTAATATTTAATATTTGTAATCCAGGGAGTGTGAAGCACAGAATCAAATATCGCTGTGATGATTATACGTTCTAGTACCAACTGTTTGGCGACAATGAAGTATAAAGTATAAAGTAAGTAAATGTATTTGGATCTTGAATGACCATCTGGTATGGAGGGGCCCAATGCACAGGAATGGAAAAAGCAGCAGAAAGTTGCAAACTCTGCCAGTTCCATCACGGGCTCTAGCCTCCCCAACATCAAGAACATCTTCAAAAAGTTGGCATCCATGATTAAAAACCTCACCCCTCCCAGGACATGCCCTTTTCTCATTGCCACCATCAGGGAGGAGGCACAGGAGTCTGAAGGCACACACTCAACAAATTTGATGACATATGTCAGTGACAATCAACGTGATTCTGGCTGTTGTTCACTGTACCTCGGTACATTTGACATTAATAAATTAATTCAAATTGAAGATGCAGGGACCCACACTGAGGATTGAGTGACCTGTACTGGTTAATTTAAAGTGCAGAGACCTGAACTGATGTGGGACCTTTCTGGATCTTACCATGTCTCAACATGTTTTCCTGCAATGTTGGAGGCCGTCAGCACCAGGCTGGTGTTGTGAACCTCACCCAGACCAGCCCCATCAGAAACCGGCTACAAGGTGTTCCGAGAATATTAATGGCTAATGCAAGTAGGTTCAACAGACACTGTAGTCAAATAGCAGGTTGGCCTCGATTAGCAAGGTTTTAGAGTTTAAAATAGAGAAATTTTGTTGCAATCACATCATCTAGAACAGCGCCGACAGCTCTGGTGCTCTGAACACCAGGAACACTGGAGACAGTGTAAAGGAGATTCAGCAGATTGAACCTTTGGGGATGGACCCGCCGCTCTGTGCTGCAATACCATTGGATTTTAGGAACAGCTTCTTCATCTCTGCCATCAGATTTGTGAACAGTCCATGAGACCATGAGCACTATCTCACCATTTCACTCTCTTTTTGCACTACCCATTTATTGTTTTCATACTTCTGATAGTATTTATGTTTTATACTGTACTGCTGCTACAAAACAACACATTTCACTCCTGATGTCAGTGACAACAAACCTGATTCTGAACTCAGTGGGTCAGGCAGGGTCTGTGCAGGTGGAGGGATGGTGACATTTCACAATCCTGAAGCAGGATTTCCATATGAAACATCGACCATCCCTTCACCTCCACAGATGCTGCCTGACCCGCTGAGCTCCTCCAGCAGATTGTTTCATGCTCCACAATTATTGAATGACAAGAGAGAAGAGGGAAAAGTCAGCACAGCCTCCAATGTAAAATTGGTCAGCTCCAGCATGGGTACTGGTTTCCATAGCATCCAAGGCATCTCATTACATTCAGTTCGGTTTTTTTGTGCACTGCTTATTTCAACTGTGCTATATACAGTCATAGACTGCTGTATATACTTACAGTAATTAACTTTTCTCTCCATATTTACCATGTATTTCATCGCCCCCTTCCCTTCCCTTCCCTTCCCTTCCCTTCCGACCCGGGACCCACCTTTCCACCGATTCTCCATCTTCGTCTGACAACTCTCTGAACTGCTCAGGCTATTTCCGTGTTCTCTGAACCTTTGGGGATGGACCCGCCGCTCCGTGCTGCGATACCATTGGATCCAGTGGGAGCCACTCAGCGCGCTGCTGGATTGTGAGTGGGCAGGTAGGATTAGTTTAGGCCTCATTGTCCAATCAATGCAACCACAATGTATTTACTGTCTGCTTGTGGGACAGCCCTCTCATGTCAAGAATTATCCTGCTGAATCTCCTTTTCACTGTCTCCAATGTTCCTGGTGTTCAGGGCACCAGAACTGCCGGCGCTGTTCCAGATGATATAATTGCAACAAAACCTCTCTATTTTAAACTCTAAAATCTTGCTAATCAAGGCCATCCTGTTATTTGACTGCCGTGTCTGTTGGACCTACCTGCTAACGTTTTCTTTAGTCATTAATATTTTCGGAACATCTTGTAGCCGGTTTCTGGTGGGGCTGGTCTGGGTGAGGTTCACAACACCAGCCTGGTGCTGACAGCCTCCAACATTGCAGGAAAACATGTTGAGACATCTCCCCCTCCCTTCCCCTATCCCTATTTCACTCTGCCCCCTCCCCTAGCTGCCCTCCTTCTACTACCCATTGTGTTTTCCCCTATTCCTTCTTCACCTTTCCTGCTTATCACCTCCCTGCTTCCCCTCCCCCACCCCTTTGTCTTTCCCCTTACTGGTTTTTCACCTGGAACCTACCAGCCTTCTCCTTCCCACCCTCCCCCCACCTTCTTTATAGGGCCTCTGCCCCTTCCCTCTTCAGTCCTGACGAAGGGTTCCAGCCCGAAACGTTGACTCACCATTTCCACGGATGCTGCCTGACCTGAGTTCCTCCAGCATGTTGTGAGTGTTGCTTTGACCCCAGCATCTGCAGATTATTTTGTGTAAATTATCCTTCGCATCTTCTGCCATCTCCAAATGGATCCCACCACAAAATGTATCTTTACCTCAACCTCCTCCATTTTCCTCAGAGGTCACTGCCTCTGCTACTAACTTGTCATTCCTCCATCCCTACTCTCCCTCCAGGTGAAGATCCCTGCAAGTGGTCGAAGTACAGCCCCTGCACATACACTCCCATCTGTGTCTTCTCTCCCCAATGTTCATTATTTTTTCTGCAATCTCCATTCAGCACAGCTCTGATCCTTTCTTTCATCAGCTGGGTACCCAGCATCATTTCCCTTTTGGTCTGTTTGTGACAAGCATCACTCTCCTGGCTCATTTTCCCTCTCAATTTGTTCACTGATCAACATCACCCCCGGTCTCCTTTCCCCTTTGGTCTGTTCAGAGATCAGCAGCTCTCCCGTGCCTCCTTCCCCTTTGGTCCTGTTCTTTGGGAATGTTGATAAACTGGAACATTGAGCTCCAAGCCTATAAATATGCTGTCCACTGAGCTGCAGTGTGGGGGAGGTTGAAAGCTGACGATTTAAGAATTATATAGATGGAAAGTTTCAATAAATCACACAAACTCCCTGTAGTTTAACTGAGAAATGTTAATCATTGGAAACCTGGGAAATTCATTATGAGAAAAAATTGTTTAAAGGGAACTTGAACAAACAAAGGAGCCCTCCCCTCCCCTCCCTTTCTCCCTTACCTCTCCTCCTTCTCCCCTTCCCTGCTCCCTCTTACTCCCCTCCACCTCTGCTTCCATCTCCCATTATCCATTTCCTTTCTCAAATCTTCCCTCTGTCCTGCTTCTCTCCTCCTCCTCTCTCTCTCTGTCACACCCGCCTCCTTTCTTCCTTCTCTCACTCTGCCTCATCCCCTCTCCCCACTCATTTCTCTTCCTCTTCCCTCTCTTCTGCCTTTCTTCACCTCTCCTCCCCCTCTCTTCCCTCTCTGTCTGATCCCTCCTTCCCTCACATACCTCTTGCCATACCTCCTTCCCCAATCTCATCAACACTTTTTCTTCTGAATTCTCTCTCTCGCTCCCCCCTTCCTCTCTCATCCTACCTGCTTTCCCTCTCTCCTCTCCATCTTCCCCCCTCTTCACTCTCTCCCTGTCCCTCCCTCTCAAATCTCCCCACACCCTCCCATCTACATTCCTCTTCCTTATCCCCCATCTTCTCCCACTCTCTACTCTATCTCTACCCTCTCCTTCATCTCCCCTTCCCCTCATCCCTACCCTTCTTTGCTCCAATTTCCACCTCCAGCAATCATACCTCTACACTCTCCTTCTCCTTGCCCCTCCCACCCTCCCATACCCTGCCCTCTTCCCCTTTCCACCTTTTACGCCTCTCCTCATTACCTCCCCTTGTCATATAGGTGGGCGTTGGGAACGGACCCAAATGCAAGATACAGACACTGAAGTACTAGGAACAGGGCCAGACAAAACTAAAGGACAGGACAGGACACAGACTAGGCTACGGAAGTAGGACCAGGACGAGGGACTGGGAACAAGAGCCAGGGCGTGGACTCCGAGTCAGAGAGTGAACAAGGACCCAGAACTTCGGTCTTGACTCAGGCTTGGACCCCAAAACTAGGTGAGAGCATGACGAGGCTTCAGTTCTTCGAGACTTGGCGAAGATGTGACGAGGCTTCAGTTCTTCGAGACTTGGCGAAGATGTGACGAGGCTTGGGTTCTTGAGGCTAGATGAGGACATGACTTTGAGGCAACTCCTGGGCAGGACGTGAGACTCCTGGGTAGGACGCAGGACTCCACCCCACGAGGCAAGGACAGGGAGGGATAGACCCAACCGCAGGGTAACAGCAAACTGGCCAAGCTTACCCGACGGAGGCAAGGGACAGGAAAGGAGCTAGGTCCGGGGTGGCTCCAGGACTTGAGGCGGCCGGTAACCTCGGCGGGCCATGGAACAGCCAAATCAATATCTTGATTACTGCACTTGCCTTCCACCGGTGGGTTGCTCCAAGGGGAGACTGATGAGACGAACCAGCAACCACACTCGATCCCAGGGCCACTTGTATTCCCAGCCCCAAAATGAGCATCAGGTGTTTATGGTTAAGTCCAACTGAAACAAGGGACAGCCAGAAAATAGTCTGGAGTTCGCGGACCGGACCGTGAATGCAGGCTTCGAACTGACCATGACAACCCTTCCCACTCCCTTTTAGCTTTCACCCTCCCCTTCCCCGTTCCTCGTCCCCATCTCCCCCTCTACCCTTCCCCTCTTGCCTTTCCATTTCTCCTTACCCATCTCCTCCTCTCCTTCCCCCACTACCGCATTCTGTCTCCTCTTCACCTCTCCTCCTCCTATTTCCCCTCTCCCCTTTTTCTCTACCTCCCCTTCAGCCTTCCCTTTCCCCATCTGTCCCAGCTTCTTCCCTATTTCTCCCTATCCCCTCTACCCTTGCCCTCCCACAATCCCACTGCCCATACCTGTCTCCTCTTCCATTTCCACCACTACCATCTCCACTCTCCTCTTCCCCCTCCCCGCTACCTCTTCACCCTTCCATTTCCCCTCTCCTTCTCGTCTCCCCTTCCCTTCTCCCCACCTTTTCCTTTCCCCTCTCCCCTACCCACTTCCGCTTACCTCTCTCCACATTTCCTCCCCTTCCTCTTCCCCTCCCCTCCCCCTTTTCTCCCCTTCCCCCTCTCCCCTTCATCATCTTGCCCTGACTTTTCTTCCCCTCCCCTTCTCATCCCTCTTCTTTCCCCCTCCCCCTCCGCTTCCACCTCTCTCTGAACCCAAACCCCTCTCTTCTCCCCTCCACCCACTCCTCACTCCTCCATCCCCTTTCCGCTCCCTCTCCCCGTCCCTTCCACACTCACACCTCCCCCAATTCCTCTTCCTCATCCCCTCCTCCTCTTGCTCCTACCCTTCACCCTCTCTCCTCCTCCTCTGACCTCTACCCCTCACCCCTACCCCGTCCCCTCTCACTTTACCCATCTCTCCTCCCCTTCCCATCTCCTCGTTGCCCCTCTCCATTTCTCCACTTACCCTCGCCACATTTCATTCATCTCTACTCTTTCCCCATCTTCACCTCCCTCTCAACTTTCCCCTCTCCTTTCCCCCTTCTCACTCTGACTTCCCTCACCTACACTCTCTTCCCTTTTCCCTCAACCCCCACTGCTCCTCCCTCTGCCACCTTCCCCCTCCACTCTTTCATCCTCCCCCTCCCACTTCTTCCCTCTTCCCCTCCCTTCACCCCCATTCCCCAACCTCCACAGTCCATCTTGCCCTCTCTGAACCATTGCCATTCTCTCCCTTCCTCCCCTCCCCCTCCTCCCTCCCTCTTCCTTTCTCCCCTCCCCTTATCTCCCTCCCTCATTTCCGCTTCTTCCTCCTCCCCTCCCTGTTCTCCCCATCTCTCTCATCCCCATTCTCCCCTCCCCCTTATTTCCCTCACTCTTTTCCACTTCTTCCTCCTCCCCTCCCCGTTCTCCCCTTCTCCCCTCCCCTTCTCCCGTTCCCCTTCTCCCGCTCCCCTTCTCCCCCTCCACCTTCCCCCTCTCCCTCCCCCCACCCCGTCATGCACAATATGACCCGTCTACAACCATTCTTTGCCTTTTGTGGATAAGCCAGTTCTGGATCCACAAAGCAATGTTCCCTTGGATTCCATGCATCCTTACTTTCTCAATAAGCCTTGCATGAGATACCCTATCAAATACCTTGCTGAAATCTATATGCACTACATCTATTGCTCTACCTTCATCAACATGTTTAGTCACACCCTCAAAAAATTCAATCAGGCTTGTAAGCATGACTTGCCAATGCCCATGTAATTTGCCCTATTCCAGTTTCAACCTCTCCCACAAGACCTTACCTATTGTTATCTATAGTTATTCTGAAAGTTAAGGAGTTGTGGTCACTGTTCCCTAACTGCTCACCCACTTCAAGGTCTGTCACCTGGCTGGGCTCATTCCTAAACACGAGGTCCAGTATGGCTGCTACTCTCCCTGGACCATATACATATTGATTTCAGAAACCTTCCTGGATACACGTAACAAATTCCACCCCATCTAGATCCTTTACATTAAGTTTTTATTCGGAAAGTTGTAATCCCCCATGACCATATTATTTTTACACATTTCATTAATCTGATTACACATTTGTTCCTCAATGTCCCGGTGGCTATTGTGGGGTCTGTAGTACAATCCCATCAGTGTGATTGCATCCTTCCTATTCCCGAGTTCCACTCAAATGGACACAGTGTCTGACCCCTCCATTATGTCTCACCTGAGTGTAGCAGTGCTATTGTCCCTGATTAGTAATGCAACTCTCCACCCCTTTACCTCCTCCTCTATCTTTTCTAAAAGCTTGAAAACCTGGTACATTAATCACCCATTCCTGCCGCTCTCTCAACCAAGTTTCAGTATTATCTGCAACATCGTAGTTCCATGTACTGATCCATGCTCTAAGTTCATCACCTTTGCTCATAATACTCCTAGAATTAAAATAAACCCACTTCAAATGATGCAATCCATCATACCTGTTATTTTGATTTTGCCTTTCAATACTTCCCCTGACTCCTATCTTCTAGTCCGGTTCTTCCCTTACTGACCTGGGAATCCTGTTCCTAGACCCCTGCAAAACCAGTTGAAACTCTCTGGAGTACCATTAGCAAACTTCCCCACCAGGATCTTGGTCCCCCCCTTGTTCATTTACAACCTGTACCTCCTGTACTGCTCACCACTTCCCCAGAAAAGGGTTCTAATAATCCAAGAATGTAAAACCCTGTCCCCTGCATCAACTCCTCAGCCACTCATTCATCTGTGCTAACATCCCATTCCTACTTGCAGGGTATAATCTGGAGATAATTCCTATTTGCAGGCATAGTGGCATCAGCGCTGGACTTTGGGGCAAGAGGTCCTGAGTTCGAATCCGGCCGGCTCCCTTGTATGCTCTCCATCCATGCCTGGGTTGAGTGTCGAGCTCGCAACTTGACCGTGTCGTTTAAAAAAAAACAAACAAACCTGGAGAGGGATAGGTTCCACCAGGTTTCAGATGCCCAAGACATGCTGTATGATGAGCAATCATCAAAAAGGTCGGTGCAAAAAGCTTGTCATGACGGCACCCTGACAACTCCACTAGGAGTTATGGGCGCGTGCGCGCACACACACACACACACACACACACACACGCATCTGGAGATTACTACCTTAGAGATACTTCTACTAACGATGAAGTCTCTTCCCTAGCTCTATATACTCACTGAATAGGACCTCTTCCTTTTTTCTGCCAATGTCATTGGTGCCAATATGTACCATGATCTCTGGCTATTCCCTGGCCACAGAATTTCCTTTCTGACTCCCTAACTGTTGAGTATCCTGTAATTACAGCACTGCCTGACTTTACCCTTCACTGTTGAGCCTCAGAGCTGGCCCCAGCGCCATCAGCCTGGCACTGCTGTGTGATGCATTGGGTCATCCCCCACCCCATCAGTATCCAAAGAGGGGTACTTGTTGCTGAGGGGAATGGCCTGAGGGGAACCCCTGCACTGACATCTCACATCTCCTGGTGGTCCCCCATCTACTCTCTGAAGCCTATACTCTGGGTGTGACCACTTCTTCTAAAGGCTCATCGATAATATCTTAAATCTCCTTGAAGAGTCCTTAAAAGTGAGTGCATTGGATGTGAAACATCCCAGTGATGAGGCACATGAAGATGAGCGAAGTTCTCCCTTGGGTTCAAGAGTCTGATGGTTGAGGGGAAATAACTGTTCCAGAACCTGGTGGTGTGAGTCTTGAGGTTCTTGTACCTTCTTTCAGATGGCAACTGTGAGAAGAGAGCTTGTCCTGGATAATGGAGTCCCCGATGATGGATGCTGCTTTGCTGCGACAATGCTTCATGTAGATGTGCTCAATGATGGGGTGGGCTTCTGTGCCATATCCACTATATTCAAAGATTTTATGGAATTTATATTTCGAGGAATCAGAATCAGATTTATTATCACTGGCATGTGACGTGAAATTTGTTAACTTACCAGCAGCAGTTCAACGCAATACATAATACAGAAGAGAAAAAACAAAAAATAAAATAATAATAACAAATAAATAAACAAATAAACCAATTACAATATATGCATATTGAATAGATTAAACATTGTGCAAAAAACAGAAATGCTATACAGTACATTAAAAAGGTGAGGTACTGTTCAATGTCCATTTTGGAATTGGATGGCAGAGGGAAAGAAGCTGTTCCTGAATCACTGAGTGTGTGCCTTCAGGCTTCTGCACCTCCTATCTGATGGCAACAGTGAGAAAAGGACATGTTCTGGGTGCTGGGGGTCCTTAATAATGGACGCTGCCTTTCTGAGACACTGCTCCTTGTAGATGTCCTGGATACTTGGTAGACTGGTACCCAAGATGGAGTTGACTAAATTTACAAACCCTCTGCAGCTTCTTTTAGTCTTGTGCGGTAGCCCCCAACCCCCCATACAGACAGTGATACAGCCTGTCAGAACGCTCTCCACAGTACATCTATAGAAGTTTTTGAGTGTATTTGTTGACATGCCAAATCTCTTCAAACTCCTAATTGAAGCATAGCCACTGTCTTGCCTTCTTTATAACTGCATCAATATTTTGGGACCAGGTTAGATTCTCAGAGATCTTGACACCCAGGAACTTGAAACTGTTCACTTTCTCCACTTCTGATCCCTCTGTGAGGATTGGTATGTGTTCCTTCGTCTTACCCTTCCTGAAGTCCATAATCAGCTCTTTCATCTTACTGACGTTGAGTGCCATGTTGCTGCTGTGACTTCACTCTACTAGACTCTACTAGTTGGCATGTCTCACTCCTATATGTCCTCTCACCACCACCTGCGATTCTACCAACAATGGCCGTATCATCAGCAAATTTATAAATGCTATTTGAGTTATGCCTAGCCACAGAGTCATGGGTATACAGAGAGTAGAGCAGTGGGCTAAACACACAGCCCTGAGGTGCACCAGTGCTGATCGTTAGTGAGGATTAGATTAGATTATATTAGATTCAACTTTATTGTCATTGCGCCGAGTACAGATTCAAAGCCGATGAAATGCAATTAGCATCTGACCAGAAATGCAAAGAATAGTGTTATTTACAAAATAACTGCGAATAAAAAATAAGTGCTACAGCACACAAATATAAAAGTACTGAGACAGTGCAATATGGGTGCAATACTGCTTAGCGCTGTGATGTGAGGTTCAGCAGGGTCACAGCCTCAGGGAAGAAGCTCTTTCTATACCCGCTGGTGCGGGAGCGGAGGCTTCTGTAGCGCCTACCGGATTGCAGGAGAGTAAAAAGTCCATGGTTAGGGTGAGATGCATCCCTGATAATGCTTTTCACCCTGCCCAGGCAGCATTTATGGTAGATGTTCTCGATGGTGGGCAATTGGGTGCCGATAATCCACTGAGCAGTTTTCACCACCAGCTGGAGTGCTTTGCGGTCCGATACAGGACAATTGCCGTACCACACTGAGATGCAGTTGGTGAGTATGCTCTCAATGGTACAGCGGTAAAAGTCCATCAGTATCCTGGGACAGAGGTGAGCTTTCTTCCTGCTCTGCAGGAAATAAAGGCACTGTTGCGCCTTTTTGATCAGGATGGATGAGTTCAGGGACCAGGTGAGATCCTCGGAAACGTGGACACCAAGGAATTTGAAGCTTGATACATGCTTTACTACAGCTCCGTTGATGTAGATGGGGACGTGAGTGTGGCTCCTAGCATGCCTGAAGTCCACAATGATCTCCTTGGTCTTCTGGGTGTTAAGGGCCAGGTTGTTGTTGGCACAGCACACGGCCAGGTGCTGGACCTCATCCCTGTAGGCCGTCTCGTCATCCCCTCTGATCAGGCCAACCACCATGGTGTCATCTGTGAACTTGATCATAGAGTTAGAACCATGTACAGGAATGCAGTCATAGGTGAAAAGGGAGTACAGAAGAGTGCTCAGCACACAGCCTTGAGGCAGGCCGGTGTTCAGGGTGAGAGTGGAGGAGGACAGGTTGTCTAACTTAATTGATTGGGGTCTGTTGGTCAGAAAGTCCAAGGTCCAATTGCAGAGGAATGGGCTGATAACAAGCTGGCGAAGTCTGGTGATCAGCTTGGAGGCGATCACAGTATTGAATGCCGAACTAAAGTCAATGAACAGCATTCTGACGTAAGAGTTGGGGCAGTTCAGGTGGGTCAGGGAAGAGTGAAGTGCCATGGAGATGGCGTCCTCGGTTGACCTGTTGGTGCGATAGGCAAATTGATGGGGGTCCGGGGTAGTGGGCAGACAGGATTTCAGATGTGATAGAACCAGTCTCTCAAAGCACTTTGCAATGATGGGGGTGAGTGCAACTGGACGGAAGTCATTCAGGCCCGTGGCAGTGGAATGCTTCAGCACTGGCACGATGGTAGCGATCTTGAAGCTTGTGGGACAACTGCCTGGGCCAGGGACAGATTAAAAATGTCCGTGAAGACCCCAGCCAACTGCCCTACCCAGATTCTGAGCACGCAGCCAGGTATCCAATCTGGACCAGCTGCCTTCCATACATTCACCCTGCTCAAGGTGACACAAACATCGGAGGTGGAGAGTGAGAGAGCTAGTTCACCAGGTGGGAGATCCGCTTTTATGGTGACCTCCTTGTTCTCTTGGTCAAAGTGAGCATAGAAGGAGGAGGAGATGTTGTCACCAATCCACACAAATTGTGGTCTTCTGGTTAGGAAGTTAAGGATCCAATTGCAGAGGGAGGTACAGAGGCCCAGGTTCTGCAACTTCTCAATCAGGATTGTGGGAAGGATGGTAATAAATGCTGAGCTATAGTCGATGACAGCATCCTGATATTGGTGTTTGTGTTGTTCAGGTAGTGTAAAGCCATGTGAAGAGCCATTGAAATTGCATCTGCTATTGACCTATTGTAAATAATAATATATAATTTGCCTTTCAACTCACAAGTGAGCATAGTCAGCAGTCGCCGATGTTTCTGTAGCAATTTCTTTTTTTACAAGGTCGGGTTGCTAGCTCATTGCTCAACCCAGCATGGGTGGAAAGCATGCAAGGGAGCTGGCTGGATTCGAACTCTGGACCTTTCGCTCCGGAGTCCAGCGCTGATGCCACTATGCCACCAGCTGGCAATTGACCTATTGTGACAATAGGCAAATTGCAATGGGTCCAGGTCCTTGCTGAGGCAAAAGTTCATTCTATTCATGACCAACCTCTCAAAGTATTTCATCACTGTTGATTTGAGTGCTACTGGGAGATAGTCCTTAAGGCAGCTCACATTATTCTTCTTCAGCTCTGGTATAATTGTTCCCTTTTTGAAGCCTGTGGGAACTTCGCTCATAGCAGTGAGAGGTTGAAATATCCTTGAATACTCCTAACAGTTGGTTAGCACAGGTTTTAGGGGCCATGAAATTCAGCATGCCAATCCTCTTTTGAGTTCCTCAGCTTTTTAGCCAATCACAGTGTATCAGACACAGTATTCTTCCCCATCCTTTCACCATTCCATGTGGTTGGGCAGGGTTTATAAAACAATCATATTTGTACCAATAAATGTGATTGTCGGAGAGATCCCATACCCTTGGTGAAAGGCAGGAAGGGGGAGGACATGACCAGGTGGAAGGCAGGAGAGAGTAATTAATGAATGGGATGAGAGTACAAGGCATTAGGGAGTGGTCATGGAGTTGAGGGAAACAAAGAGTGGGTGGTCTCTCTGCTTGTTGTCTGGAATAACTGGGATAGTGTTATGATCTGAAGTTATTGATTTTGTTGAGTGCAGAAGTTGCCTTATCAAAGGGTGTGTATTCTTTAAACCATTAAATACTTTAAAACATAGAAACATAGAAAACCTACAACACAATACAGGCACCTCGGCCCACAAAGTTGTGCCGAATATGTCCCTACTTTAGAAATTACTAGACTTCCCCAAAGCCCTCTATTTTTCTAAGCTCCATGTACCTATCCAAAAGTCTCTTAAAATACCCTATCGTAGGAATATAGGGAAGCAAGAAAGGAGCTTAAGAAGGGGCTGAGAAGAGCAAGAAGGGGCATGAGAAGGCCTTGGCGAGTAGCGTAAAGGAAAACCCCAAGGCATTCTTCAATTATGTGAAGAAAAAAAGGATGACAGGAGTGAAGGTAGGACCGATTAGAGATAAAGGTGGGAAGATGTGCCTGGAGGCTGTGGAAGTGAGCGAGGTCCTCAATGAATACTTCTCTTCGGTATTCACCAATGAGAGGGAACTTGATGATGGTGAGGACAATATGAGTGAGGTTGATGTTCTGGAGCATGCTGATATTAAGGGAGAGGAGGTGTTGGAGTTGTTAAAATACATTAGGACAGATAAGTCCCCGGGGCCTGACGGAATATTCCCCAGGCTGCTCCACGAGGCAAGAGAAGAGATTGCTGAGCCTCTGGCTAGGATCTTTATGTCCTCATTGTCCATGGGAATGGTACCGGAGGATTGGAGGGAGGTGAATGTTGTTCCCTTGTTCAAAAAAGGTAGTAGGGATAGTCCGGGTAATTATAGACCAGTGAGCCTTACATCTGTGGTGGGAAAGCTGTTGGAAAAGATTCTTAGAGATAGGATCTATAGGCATTTAGAGAATCATGGTCTGATCAGGGACAGTCAGCATGGCTTTGTGAAGGGCAGATCGTGTCTAACAAGCCTGATAGAGTTCTTTGAGGAGGTGACCAGGCATATAGATGAGGGTAGTGCAGTGGATGTGATCTATATGGATTTCAGTAAGGCATTTGACAAGGTTCCACACGGTAGGCTTATTCAGAAAGTTAGAAGGCATGGGATCCAGGGAAGTTTGGCCAGGTGGATTCAGAATTGGCTTGCCTGCTGAAGGCAGAGGGTGGTAGTGGAGGGAGTACATTCAGATTGGAGGATTGTGACTAGTGGTGTCCCACAAGGATCTGTTCTGGGACCTCTACTTTTCGTGATTTTTATTAACGACCTGGATGTTGGGGTAGAAGGGTGGGTTGGCAAGTTTGCAGGCGACACAAATGTTGGTGGTGTTGTAGATAGTGCAGAGGATTGTCAAAGATTGCAGAGAGACATTGATAGGATGCAGAAGTGGGCTGAGAAGTGGCAGATGGAGTTCAACCCGGAGAAGTGTGAAGTGGTACACTTTGGAAGGACAAACTCCAAGGCAGAGTACAAAGTAAATGGCAGGATACTTGGTAGTGTGGAGGAGCAGAGGGATCTCAGGGTACATGTCCACGGATCCCTGAAAGTTGCCTCACAGGTGGATAGGGTAGTTAAGAAAGCTTATGGGGTGTTAGCTTTCATAAGTCGAGGGATAGAGTTTAAGAGTCGCGATGTAATGATGCAGCTCTATAAAACTCTGGTTAGGCCACACTTGGAGTACTGTGTCCAGTTCTAGTCGCCTCACTCTTGGAAGGATGTGGAAGCATTGGAAAGGGTACAGAGGAGATTTACCAGGATGCTGCCTGGTTTAGAGAGTATGCATTATGATCAGAGATTAAGGGAGCTAGGGCTTTACTCTTTGGAAAGAAGGAGGATGAGAGGAGACATGATAGAGGTGTACAAGATAATAAGAGGAATAGATAGAGTGGATAGCCAGCGCCTCTTCCCCAGGGCACCACTGCTCAATACAAGAGGACATGGCTTTAAGGTAGGGGGTGGGAAGTTCACAGGGGATATTAGAGGAAGGTTTTTTACTCAGAGAGTGGTTGGTGCGTGGAATGCACTGCCTGAGTCAATGGTGGAGGCAGATACACTAGTGAAGTTTAAGAGACTACTAGATAGGTATATGGAGGAATCTAAGGTGGGGGCTTATATGGGAGGCAGGGTTTGAGGGTCGGCGCAACATTGTGGGCTGAAGGGCCTGTAATGTGCTGTACTATTCTATGTATCCGCCTCCACCACCATTCCACACACTCACCACTCTCTGAGTAAAAAATTTACCCCTGACATCACTTCTGTACATAATTCTCAGCACCTTAAACCTGTGCCCTCGTGTGGCAACTATTTCAGCCCTGGGAAAAAGCCTCTGACTATCTACATGATCAATGCCTCGCATCATCTTATACACCTCCATCAGGTCACCTCTCATCCTCCGTCGCTCCAAGGAGAAAAGGCCGAGTTCACTCAACCTGTTTTTATAAGGCATGCTCCCCAATCCAGGCAACATCCTTGTAAATCTCCTCTGCACCCTTTTTGTGGCTTCCACATTCTTCCTGTAGTGAGGTGAACAGAACTGAGCACAGTACTCCAAATGGGGTCTGATCAGGATCCTATATAGCTGCAACATTACCTCTCGGCTCCTAAACTCAATTCCATGATTAATGAAGGCCAATACACCGTATGCCTTCTTAACCACAGAGTCAATCTGCACACCTGCTTTGAGCGTCCTGCGGACTCGGACTCCAAGATCCCTCTGATCCTCCACTCTGCCAAGAGTCTTACCATTAATATGATATTCTGCCATTGTATTTGACCTACCAAAATGAACCACCTCACACTTATCTAAGTTGAACTCCATCTGCCACTTTTCGGCCCAGTTTTGCATCCTATCGATGTCCCGCTGTAACCTCTGACAGTCCTCCACACTATCCACAACACCTCCAACCTTCGTGTCATCAACAAACTTATTAACCCATCCCTCCACTTCCTCATCCAGGTCATTTATAAAAATCACAAAGAGTAAGGATCCCAGAATAGATCCCAAAGGCACTCTGCTGGTGACCGACTTCAATACAGAATATGACCCGTCTACAACCACACTTTGCCTTCTGTAGGCAAGCCAGTTCTGGATGCAAAAAGCAATATCCCCTTGGATCCCATGGCTCCTTACTTTCTCAATAAGCCTTGCATGGGGTACCTTGTCAAATGCCTTGCTGAAATCCATATACACTACATCTACTGCTCTTCCTTCATCAATGTGTTTAGTCACAATCAGGCTCGTAAGGCATGACCTGCCCTTGACAAAGCTATGCTGACTATTCCTGATCATATTATACCTCTCCAAATGTTCACAAATCCTGCCTCTCAGGATCTCCTCTATCAATTTACCAACCACTGAAGTAAGACTCACTGGTCTATAATTTCTTGGGCTATCTCTACTCCCTTTCTTGAATAAAAGAATAACATCCACAACCCTCCAATCCTCCGGAACCTCTCCCGTCCCCATTGATGATTCAAAGATTATCGCCAGAGGCTCAGCAATCTCCTCCCTTGCCTCCCACAGTAGCCTGGGGTACATCTCATCCGGTCCCAGGAACTTATCCAACTTGATGCTTTCCAAAAGCTCCAGCATATCCTCTTTCTTAAAATCTACATGCTCAAGCTTTTCAGTCTGCTGCAAGTCAGCACTACAATCACAAGATCCTTTTCCATAGTGAATACTGAAGTAAAGTATTCATTAAGTATCTCTGTTATTTCCTCCATTTCCATACACACTTTCCCAATGTCACACTTGATAGGTCCTATTCTGTCACGTCTTATCCTCTTGCTATTCACATACTTATAGAATGCCTTGGGGATTTTCCTTAATCCTGCCCACTAAGACCTTCTCATGGCCCATTCTGGCTCTGCTAATTTCCTTTTTAAGTTCCTTCCTGTTAGCTTTATAATCTTCTAACATTACCTAGCTCTCTGAAACTTTTGTAAGCTTTTCTTTTCTTCTTGACTAGATTTATTACAGCCTTGGTACACCACAGTTCCTGTACCCTACCATAACCTCCCTGTCTCATTGGAACGTACCTATGCAGAACTCCACACAATTATCCCCTGAACATTTGCCACATTTCTTCTGTACTTTTCCCCGAGAACATCTGTTCCCAATTTAAGCTACCAATTTCTTCCTGATAACCTCATAATTCCCCTTACTCCAATTAAACACTTTTCTAACTTGTCTGTTCCTATCTCTCCCAAATGCTATTGTAAAGGAGATAGAATTATGATCACTATCTCCATAATGCTCTCCCACTGAGAGATCTGACACCTGACTAGGTTAATTTCCCAATGTCAAATCAAGTATAGACCATAAGACCATAAGACAATGGAGTAGAAGTTGGCCATTCGGCCCATCAAGTCTGCTCCACCATTTTATCATGAGCTGATCCATTCTCCTATTTAGTCCCACTCCCCTGCCTTCTCACCATCACGTTTGATGCCCTGGCTACTCAGCTATCTATCAATCTCTGCCTTAAATACACCCAATGACTTGGCCTCTACTGCTGCCCGTGGCAACAAATTCCATAGATTCACCACCCTCTGTCTAAAAAAGTTTCTTCGCATTTCTGTTCTGAATAGGCGCCCTTCAATCCTTAAGTCATGCCCTCTCATACTAGACTCCCCCATCATATGAAACAACTTTGCCACATCCACTTTGTCTATGACTTTCAACATTCGAAATGTTTCTTGAGGTCTTCCCTCATTCTTCTAAACTCCAAGGAATACAGTCCAAGAGAGGACAAACGTTCCTCATATGTTAACCCTCTCATTCCTGGAATCATTCTAGTGAATCTTCCCTGTACCCTCTCCAAAGTCAGCACATCCTTTCTTAGATAAGGAGACCAAAACTGCCCACAGTACTCCAAGTGAGGTCTCACCAGCGCCTTATAGAGCCTCAACATCACGTCCCTGCTCCTGTACTCTATACCACTAGAAATGAATGCCAACATTGCATTCGCCTTCTTCACCACCGACTCAACCTGGAGGTTAACCTTAAGGGTATCCTGTAAGAGGACTCCCAAGTCCCGTTGCATCTCAGAACTTTGAATTCTTTCCCCATCTAAATAATAGTCTACCCATTTATTTCTTCTGCCAAAGTGCATAACCATACATTTTCCAACATTGTATTTCATTTGCCACTTCTTTGTCCATTCTTCCAATCTATCCAAGTCTCTCTGCAGACTCTCTGTTTCCTCAGCACTACCGGCCCCTCCACCTATCTTCATATCGTCACCAATCTTAGTCACAAAGCCATCTATTCCATAATCCAAATCGTTGATGTACAATGTAAAATGAAGCAGCCTCAACGTGGACCCCTGTGGAACACCACTGGTAACCGGTAGCCAACCAGAATAGGATCCCTTTATTCTCACTCTCTGTTTCCTGTCAATCAGCCAACACTCTATCCACGTATGTAACTTTCCCGTAATTCCATGGGCTCTTATCTTGTTAAGTAGCCTCATGTGTGGCACCTTGTCAAAGGCCTTCTGAAAGTCCAAATATACAACATCCACTGCATCTCCCTTGTCTAACCTACTTGTAATTTCTTCAAAAAATTGTAATAGGTTTATCAAGCAGGATTTTCGTTTAAGGAAATCATGCTGAGTTCTGCCTATCTTGTCAGATGCCTCCAGGTGCTCTGTAACCTCATCCTTGACAATCGACTCCAACAACTTCCCAACCACTGAAGTCATGCTAACAGATCTATAATTTCCTTTTTGCTTCCTTGCCCTCTTCTTAAATATTGGAGTGACATTTGCAATCTTCCAGGCCTCCGGAAACATGCCAGAATCTATCAACTTTTGAAAGATCATCGCTAATGCCTCCGCAATCTCCACAGCTGCTTCCTTCAGAACACGAGGGTGCATTCCATCTGGTCCAGGAAATTTATCTACCTTTGGACTATTCAGCTTTCTGAGTACTTTCTCTGTTGTAATTGTGACTGCGCAGACTTCTCTTCCCTGCCATCCTTGAGTGTCCGGTATACTTCTGATTTCTTCCTCAGTGAAGGCTGATGTAAAATACTCATTCAGTCCCTCCGCCATCTCCTTATCTCCCATTACAATTTCTCCAGCATCATTTTCTATCGGTCCTATATCTACTCTCACCTGTCTTTTACTCTTTATATACTTGAAAAAGCTTTTAGTATCCTCCTTGATATTATTTGCTGGCTTCCTTTCATAGTTCATCTTTTCCCTCTTAATGACCTTCTTAGTTTCCTTTTGTAAGCTTTTAAAGACTTCCCAATCCTCTGTCTTCCCACTAATTTTTGCTTCCTTGTATGCCCTCTCCTTTGCTTTAACTTTGGCTTTGACTTCTCTTGTTAAACACGGTTGCATCCTTTTTCTATTCGAAAATTTCTTCTTTTTTGGAATATACCTGTCTTGCACCTTCCTCACTTCTCACATAAACTCCAGCCACTGCTGCTCTGCCATCTTTCCCGCAAGTGTCCCTTTCCAGTCAACTTTGGCCAGTTCCTCTCTCATGCCACTGTAATTTCCTTTACTCCAGTGAAATAACGACACATCAGATTTCAGCTTCTCTTTGTCAAATTTCACAGTGAACTCAATCATGTTATGATCACTGCCTCCTAAGGGTTCCTTCACCTCAATCTCTCTAATCACCTCTGGTTCATTACACAATACCCAATCCAGTACAGCCGATCCCCTAGTGGGCTCAACAACAAGCTGTTCTAAAAAGCCATCTCGAAGACATTCTACAAATTCTCTCTCTTGAGATCCAGTGCTGACCTGATTTTTCCAATCTACTTGCATGTTAAAATCCCCCACAATTATCATAACACTGCCCTTCTGACAAGCCTTTTCTATTTCCTGTTGTAATTTGTAGTCCACATCACTGCAGCTGTTTGGAGGCCTATAAATAACTGCCATCAGTGTCCTTTTACTCCTGCGATTTCTTAGCTCAACCCATAAAGATTCGGCACCTTCCGATCTTATATCACCTCTTTCTAATGATTTAATATCATTTCTTACCAATAAAACCACGCCTCCCCCTCTGCCTACCTTCCTATCCTTCTGATACACAGTGTATCCTTGGACGTTCAGCTCCCAGAGACATGCATCCTTTAGCCAGGTCTCAGTGATCCACAATATCATACCTGCCAATCTGTAGCTGTACGACAAGATCATCCACCTTATTCCTTATGCTGCATGAACTAACTGGGGTCTGCAAGTGAGAATCAGAGTCAGAATCAGGTTTAATATCATCAGCATACGTCATAAGATTTGTTTTATATGTATATATATATATGTGTGTGCGCGTGTGTGTGTGTGTGTGTGTGTGTGTGTGTGTGTGTGTGTGTGTGTGTGTGTGTGTGTGTGTATTGTATATATATAATAAATAGTTAGATTAAATAAGCAGTGCTATAAAAAAGGAGTGATGTAGTGTTCATGGGATGTCCATTCCAAAATTGGATGGCAGAGGGGAAGAAGCTGTTCCTGAATTGTTGAGGGTGTCTTCAAGCTCCTGTACCTCCTTCCTCATGGTACCTGAGCACAAGGTATGATGTGGGTGATGGGGGTCCTTAATGATGGAGGCCACCTTTTTGAGGCATTTCTGCTTGAAGATGTTCTGGATACTATGGAGACTCGTGCTCGTCATGGAGATGACTAAGTTTACAACTCTCTGTGGCTTACTTCAATCCTGTGCAGTAACCCCCGCTCCCCTCACCATAACAGATGGTGATGCAGCCAGTTAGAATGTTCTCTACAAGACATTGTATAAATTTTCAAGTGTTTTGGGTGACATACCAAATCTCCTCAAGATCCTAATCAAATATAGCCACCATTGTGTCTTCTTTGCAGCTACATCAATATGTTGGCTCCAGGTTAGGTCCTCAGACAGATTGACACACAGGAATAAATAGCTCACTCTCTCCACTTCTGATCCCTCAATGAGGATTGATCTGTGTTCCCTCGTCTTACACAAATCAGAGTTCCAATTACACAGGGATGTATTGAGACCAAGGCATTGAAGCTTGATGACTAGTTTGATGGGATGATAGTATTGAAAGCAGTCAATAAAGAACATCCTGATGTATGCATCTTTGCTGTCCAGATATCCCAGGGTTGAGTGAAGAGCCAATAAAATGGCATCTGCTGCAGACCTGTTGCTCCGTTAGGCAAACTGGAGCAGATTCGTCACACGTCAGAAAGGAATTGATATGTTTCATCACCAATCTCTCAAAACACTTAATCACAGTGGATGTAAGTCTACTGGATGATAGTCACTGAGGCAGGTTACCACATTTTAGACACGGGTATAATTGAAGCCTGCTTGAAGCAGCTGGGTACACAGATAGCTGAAGTGAGAGGTTAAGGGTATTGGTGAACACTGCAGCCAGTTGATTATCACAGGTCTTTAGTGCTCAGCCAGGTTCTCCACTTGGGCTGATGCTTTCTCTGCATTCACCTTCCTGAAGGATGCTGTCACACCTGAGAGACCGAAATCACAGGGTCATCGGGGCTATTATTAACTGATGCCTCCTTAGTGCACGAGGTGTAAACATCCCTGCACTGCTCCTGTGCTGATGGAGTTTGTGGAGGAAATTTTTTAACCAATCTGAATTAACTGGGGCCTACATGTGATGAAATCTGGGATCCAATTGCACAAGAGACGATTGAGGCCCAAGTCCTGAAGTTTACTGATTAGGTTTGAGGGGATAATGGTGTTATATGCTGAGCTGTAATCGATAGATTTTATTGATGATGACCTTTGCATCCTCATGCAGGAGTTCGGGCAATCACAAATATTGTTCAAGAAAGGTAATGGAGATAATCCTGGGATTTATAGATCAGTGACTCTTACCTCAGTAGTAGAGAAACCAATGGACAGGATTCTAAAGGACAGAATTTTGTGATTCTGGTTAGTGATTATATGGCCAAGCCAAATCCGAATGTATGCAGCCAAGTGTCCATCGGTTCATTACAGATGACTTACTGTCACTATGTTTGGATATGGCCCAAGTGCAGAACGAGGGATGCTGAAGTGGACTGATAGTTCACAGACTTTAATGCAAACATAGTTAGAGGGAAAAGAAAACAATAAACTCTCGGCCAAACAGGACCATTAACTAAAACTCTCAAATGGAAAACGAAGCCTACAATGTGGCTGAAAGAAATAACTAAATATAAAATGAAGACAGTGAGTCTTCAGAGTCAGTTGACTTGACAGTCCTATTTCTCAGGCAAGGCTGAATGCAAGCAGGCAACGAAACGTTGCTGTGCTTGCTGAAATCTCAACAAACACTATGTGAAAAGAATGGCGTTAAATACCATCCACAATGAAATAATAATTAGTTCACATGTGCATATTCATGGAGCGCAATTGTCAAGTCTGCGGGTTGTGACTTTTACTAGGGGTATGTTGTCAATAGCTTTAGTAAAATCCATACACACCACACCCAGTGCTCTACCTCAATCAATATTTTTGTCACGTCCTTGAAAAACACAGTTAGGCCAATGAGACACAATCTACCCCTTTCAAATCCATGCTGATTATCACTTATAAGCCATTTCTTCTCCAAATACTCTTAAGGCAGACATGGGTAGTAGATAGAATGTGTTTTGCCTGGAAGTCAGTGACAAGAGCTATTCCATGGGGATTTCTTCTGGGACAACTGCTCTTTTTTATTATTATAAATTACTTGGATGAGGAAGCAGAGGGTTGGTCAGTAAGTTTTCAGATTACACAAAGTATAGTGGTGTTGCGGATAGCGTTAAAGGTAACACAAGGACAATGCAAAGGAGATTCACCAATTTGTTTAAAAACAAAAACACGTGGAAATCTGCAGATGCCGGAATTTCAAGCAACACACATTAAAGTTGCTGGTGAAGGCAGCAGGCCAGGCAGCATCTCTAGGAAGAGGTACAGTCGACGTTTCGGGCCAAGACCCTTCGTCAGGACTAATTGAAAGAAGAGCTAATAAGAGATTTGAAAGTGGGAGGGGGAGGGGGAGGGGGAGATCTGAAATGATAGGAGAAGACAGGAGGGGTAGGGATGGAGCCAAGAGCTGGACAGTTGACTGGCAAAAGGGATATGAGAGGATCATGGGACAGGAGGCCTAGGGAGAAAGAAAATGGGGAGGGGGGAAGCCCAGAGGATGGGCTAGGGGTATAGTGAGAGGAACAGAAAGAGAAAAAGGAGAGAGAGAAAATAAGAATGTGTGTATATAAATAAATAAATAACGGAGTGGGTACAAGGGGGAGGTGGTGGTTATATAAATAAATAAATAACGGATGGCGTAGGAGGCAGAGGTGGAGTTATATAAACAAATAAATAATGGATGGAGTATGAGGGGGAGGTGGGATCATCTCAACGTTCCACTAATGCCCCACCGACCCCTCGTAGCCCATCTGTTATTTATTTATTTCTATACACACATTCTGTTCTTCTCTCACTAACCCAGAACTCCACATCCCACATCACCCGTAAACCACCCCTCCACATCCCACACCACCACTATCCCACCCCTCCTCATCCCACACCACCACTAACCCACCCCTCCTCATCCCACATCACCACTAACCCACCCCTCCTCATCCCACACCACCACTAACCCACCCCTCCTCATCCCACATCACCACTAACCCACCCCTCCTCATCCCGTACCACCACTAACCACCCCTCCACATCCCACACCACCACTAACACCCCCTCCACATCACACACCACCACTAACCCACCCCTCCTCATCCCACAACACAACTAACCCACGTCTCCTCATCCCACACCACCACTAACCCACCCCTCCACATCCCACACCACCACTAACCCACCCCTCCACATCCCACAACACAACTAACCCACCCCTCCACATCCCACAACACAACTAACCCACGTCTCCTCATCCCACACCACCACTAACCCACCCCTCCACATCCTACACCACCACTAACCCACCCCTCCACATCCCACACCACCACTAACCCACCCCTCCACATCCCACAACACAACTAACCCACGTCTCCTCATCCCACACCACCACTAACCCACCCCTCCACATCCCACAACACCACTAACCCACCCCTCCACATCCCACAACACCACTAACCCACGTCTCCACATCCCACACCACCACAAACACCCCCTCCACATCCCACACCACCACTAACCCACCCCTCCACATCCCACACCACCACTGACCCACCACTCCACATCCTACACCACCACTAACCCACCCCTCCACATCCCACACCACCACTAACACACCCCTCCACATCCCACACCACCACTAACCCACCCCTCCTCATCCCACACCACCACTGACCCACCACTCCACATCCCACACCACCACTAACTCACCCCTCCTCATCCCACACCACCACTGACCCATCACTCCACATCCCACACCACCACCAACCCACCCCTCCACATCCCACACCACCACTAACCCACCCCTTCACATCCCACACCACCACTATCCCACCCCTCCACATCCCACACCACCACTAACCCACCCCTCCTCATCCCGTACCACCACTAACCCACCCCTCCACATCCCACAACACCACTAACCCACCCCTCCACATCCCACACCACCACTAACCCACCCCTCCTCATCCCGTACCACCACTAACCCACCCCTCCACATCCCACAACACCACTAACCCACGTCTCCTCATCCCACACCACCAATAACCCCTCCACCACCACACCACCACTAACCCACCCCTCCACATCCCACACCACCACTAACCCACCCCTCCACATCCCACACCACCACCAACCCACCCCTCCACATCTCACACCACGACTAACCCACACCTCCACATCCCACACTACTACAAACCCACTCCTCCACATCCCACACAACTACAAACCCACCCCTCCACATCCCACACCACTAATAACCCACCTCTCCTCATCCCACACCATCATGAACCCACCCCTCCAAATCCCACACCACCAATAACCCACCCTTCCAAATTCCACAACACCACGAACTCACCACTCCACATCGCACACCACCAATAACCCATCCCTTCTGTCATAGAGGGGGCATTGGTGGCAGACCCAAATGCAAGACACAGCCACTGAAGTACTTGGAAAAGGACTTGACTAGAGAACTGGGACAAGAACACAGACTTGTGTCAGGACAATTGTCTAGGCAAGCGGGACCAGGGCAAGGAACTGGGAACTAGGAGCCTGGGTTTGGACTCCGAGCCGGAGACTGGACAAGGACCCAGAACCAAGGTCTTGACTTGGGCTCGGACCCTGGAACTAGGCGAGGACATGATGTGGCTACAGTACTGGACCTGGCTTGGGTTCTTCGAGGGGAGGACATGACAAGGCTTGGGTACGGGCTCCGAGCCAGAGACTGCACCAAGATCCAGAACCTGGGTCTTGACTTGGGCTCAGACTCCGAAACTAGGCGAAGACATGACATGGTTTTGGGAGACGGGACTTGGCGAAGCTACAGGACAGAATGAGAGGCACATGGACAGGACAAGAACACAAAGCCTTGAATTGGTACTCAAGAACAGCCGAGCCTTGAACTTGGGATGACAGGAACCTCAGAACCTTGGACTTGGGATGACAGGAACACAGAACATGGACCCTTGGTTTTGGGGAGGACAGGGACACAGAGCCTTGGTCTAGAGCACAGGAACATGGAGCCTTGGACTTGAGAGAACGGAACACAGGGACATGGAACACAGAGCCAGGACCCCTCCTTGGGAACAGGACATAGGCTGAGACTCATACACGGAACACAGAGGGAGGAACCCTCCTTGGGAACAGGACTTGGGGCTGTGGCGCTACACAGAATGCTAAACACGAGACGGTTCCCAACACAAGGTAGCGGCAAATGGCTGGACCTACCTAGTGAAGGCATGGACACAGAGACAGTTCCAGCTCAACGATAGACAGTTCCTAATCTTGACACAGCAAGGCTCCGGTGGCTGAGCATGACCAGGTTGCGGGGCAAGGCTCCAGGACTAACCCACCCCTCCATATCTCTCACCACCGCTAACCCACCCCTCCATATCCCTCAACACCACTAACCCACCCCTCCACATCCCACACCACCACTAAACCAACCCTCCACATCCCACACCACCACTAACCCACCCCTCCACATCCCACACCACCACTAACCCACCCCTCCATATGCCACACCACCACTAACCCACCCCTCCACATCCCACACTACCACTAGCCCACACCTCCACATCCCACACCACCACTAGCCCACACCTCCACATCCCACACTACCACTAACCCACCCCTCCACATCCCACACCACCACTAACCCACACCTCCACATCCCACACTACCACTAACCCTCCCCTCCACATCCCACACCACCACTAGCCCACACCTCCACATCCCACACTACCACTTACCCACCCCTCCACATCCCACATCACCACTAACTCACCCCTCCACATCCCACACCACCACTAATCCACACCTCCACATCCCACACCACCACTAACCCACCCCTCCAAATCCCACACTACCATTACCCACGTCTCTGCATCCCACACCACCATGAACCCACCCCTCCACATCCCACACCACCACTAACCCACCCCTCCACATCCCACACCACCACTAGCCCGTCCTTCCACATCCCACACCAGCAGTACATTACCATTTCCTGTCAGTCACCCTACGCACAGACACACCTGTGCCTGGCATCACTTTATGACAGGCGATCCGTGTAGATGAGTGACAGTACTGTGCATATGTATCACGAGGGTGCCAAAGACTTTTGCACAAGACTGTAAAAGGCAATGAGGGATGCTCCTTGATGAGTTTAAAGTCCTTTATGCTTGCTAGTAGGGAGTATTCTGGAGTTATGTGACAATAGCAGATATTAGTTCAAACAAGAACAACTCTTCAGTTCTTAATGTAAATTACAATTTGCAAGCAGTGAATTACATTTGTGCCTGCATATTTGTGCCTCAGTCACAATACATAAAACTGTACTGTAGATTATGGATGTATATTTATTGTGGTTTTTTATTCTGGTGCTCTTTGACTGATAATGGTCTTCTATTTCCACTGCATCGGATCTGGAGTAACAGGTATATCATTCTCTTCTATCCTTCTGTTCTCCAAGAGGACCACATCCTCTCGTGGTTTGGAGGCTTGCGTGCCTCAGTAACCCAGAGAGCTGTGCTGGCTGGAGTTGGGGGTTTATGCTTTGGCTTCTGGTTGGGTCACCCATAACAAACAGGTTAAAGGGTAAAGGCCAGACTAAGAGTGGTCCATCGGCCCTCCAGGTTCAGGGGTTCAGTTCGGGACTAACAACCCTGACTCGTAAAACAAAGCTTGCTTTCTTTCTTTTCTCCTTTTCAAATCTTTTTATTGTATATATAGGAAAAATAACATGAGTACATCGAAGTAACAACATTTACAATGCCTCAAAAATAAACAATCATCTTCAAGATTGAAAACAAAATTTTGTGATAACAAAAAAAACCTACTGACAAGAAAAGTGAGAAAAACAAAGAGAACCCATTAGGTGTACAACCCCGGAGCCATGCGTCATACAAAAAGCTTTTAAAAATAAACATCAAACTGCCAGCAAGAAAAGAAAATATACTAAAAGAATTTACAATTAGATCATGGAAAAATTATATCAATTAACTCAAATGATAATAACGAGCAAATGAGCCCCATCTTTTCTCAAAATCAAATAAAGGTTCAAAGGTTCGACTTCTAATTTTCTCCAAACTAAGACATAGCATCACTTGAGAGAACCATTGTGACAAAGTGGGAGCTGATGTATCCTTCCACTTCAACAAAATGGCCCTCCTGTCTATCAATGTAACAAATGCAATAACATGTTGGTCAGACACAGAAATACCATGAATATTTTGAGGAACTATTCCAAAAAGCACAGTTAATTTATTAGGTTGTAAATTAATTTTAAGTGCTTCAGAAATTGTTGAGAAAACCAACTTCCAGAACTGTTCCAATATAGAACAAGACCAAAACATATGTGTTAGTGTAGCTATCTCAGTTTTACATCTATCACAATGACAATCAACATTAGGAAAGATTTTAGAAAGTCTCTCCTTTGTCAAATGATAACGATGTACAATTTTAAATTGAATCAATGAATGGCTAGCACAAATTGAAAAGAGTTAACCAACTTCAATATCCGCATCTAATCCTCCGTCATAAACGTCAAATTAAGTTCCTTTTCCCAATCCTGTTTAATCTTAGATAAAGGACGCTTATCCCATTGTAATAGTAAATTTTAAATTCTTCCAATAGAACCCTTAATCAAAGGATTCATACTCATTATAGTATCTAACAGGTCAGCCTCCAATATGTGAGGGAAATTACTTAAATATTTTTGTAAAAGATATCTAACTTGAAGGTATTGCAGAAAGTGTGAGTATGAAAGAGAATATTTATCAATTAATTGTTCAAAGGACATCAAACTATCTTCTTTAAATAAATCCAAAAAAAAAAATTAATACCTTTACTTTTCCAAAGTAAAAAAATTGGATCACTCAAAGAAGGCTTAAAAAAGTAATTTCGGTAAATTAAACTACAAAGTTTAAATTTTTTAAGATTAAAAAAATTGCAGAACTGGAGACAAATTTGTAAAGAATACTTAATCACAGGATATAGGTTTAAATTAACAACTTTACCTAATTAGATAGGTAAAGGTGTTCCCAACAACGAGGTTAAATAAAACTGTTTTACAACTTTTAGTTCCAGGTCTACCCAAATTGGCCGATCACTCTTATCAACCCAGTATAATCAAAAAGACATATATCGCAGATTAACAGCCCAATAACACATTCTAAAATTAGGCAAAACAAGACCTCCATCCTTTGTCAATTTTTGTAAATGACATTCACTAATTCTCGGTCTTTTATTATTCCAAATAAAGATAAAATAATAGAGTCAATCCAATCAAAAAACTTCCTAGTCAAAAAAAAGGAATATTCTGAACTAAATATAAAAATTTCGGTAGAATCATCATTTTAACTATATGAATACGACCAACAAGTGAAAATGTAAGTGGACCCAATCTACTAAATAAATATTTCATGGAGTCTGCTAAGGGAACAAAATTAGCTTTGTAAAGATCCTTACATTTTTTAGTAATTATAATACCTAAATATCTAAAAGAGTCTGAAACTTTAAAAGGAGTATTATCATATATAGAGACAGAATCATTTAAAGGAAACAATTTACTTTTACTAAAATTAATTTTATATCCTGAAAAAACCCCGAATTCATTAAGTAATTTTAGCAGGGCAGGAATGGATTCGTCAGGGTTAGATATATAAACCAATAAATCATCAGCATAAAGAGAGACCTTATGCATGGTCTCATTCACAAAGATCCCATGGATATTTTTAGCCTCACGAAGAGCAATAGCAAGAGGTTCTAATATTAAATTAAACAACAAAGGACTTAATGGACAGCCTTGCCTTGTCCCTCGTGAAAGCTGAAAAAAAGGAGACCTACAACTATTAGTGACAACAGTAGCAATAGGCACTTTATATATCATTTTAATCCAATTATTAAAATTAACACCAAAGCCAAATTTCTCTAAAACATTGAATAAATATTTCCATTCGACTCGGTCGAACGCTTTTTCAGCATCCAAAGATACAACACATTGTGGAATTTTAGAAGAGGATGAATATATAATGTTAAATAGTCTCTGAGCATTTGAAAAGGAATAGCGACCCTTTATAAAGCCTGTTTAATCTTTACAGATAATTTTACCCAAAATATTCTCCAACCGATTGGGCATTATCTTTGACAGAATCTTAGCGTCAACATTCAGTAATGAAATAGGTCTATATGAAGCACAGTCAGTAGGATCTTTATCTTTTTTAAGAATTGAAGAAATAGAGGCCTCATAAAAAGTAGAGGGTAAGTCACCTTTCACAAAAGAATCCTTAAACATTTCCAACATATACGGAGAGAGCAACTTTCCAAATTTTTTATAAATTTCTACAGGATAGCCATCATGTCCTGGGGACTTATCAGATTGCATTGAAAAAATAGCTTTATGAATTTCGGCTTCAGTAATTTGAGCATCGATAATCTTTTGATCCTCAGCGGAGATTTTAGGAAAAACAATCTTTCGTAAAAAAGCATACATTTTAGAGGAATCTAACGGACGTTGAGATTTATATAGCTCAGCATAAGAATCTCGAAAAATCTTATGAATTTCTTCATATTCCTGAGCTAAGGTACCATCTTTCCTACGAATTTTCATGATTTGCCTTTTGGCTGCAGCCATTTTTAATTGAGATGCAAGCAGTTTATTATTTTTATCTCCAGACATATAAAATTGGCTCTTTAACTTAAGCAATGGGATGAGTTAATAACAGGTTATATTGTGATTGAAGTTCCACCCTTTGTTTAAATAAATCAGTATTGGGGGAAATCGCATAAATATTATCTAAATCGTTAACTTGTTTTGAAATTCTACCTAATTCTGCTTTAGTTTGTTTTTTAAGTTTAGCTAAATAAGAAATAACCTGACCACATAAAAATGCTTTAAATGTATCCCATATAACTAATTTAGACATACCCCCTATATCATTAAAAAGAAAAAAAGTTATTTTATCTGGGTTTCAATGAAAGTGACAAAGTCAGAGTTTTGCAATAATGTCTGAGACATGCGCCAAGGTGGGCGGGCAAGAATGACATCATCAAATTCAAAAGACAAACTCAGAGGCACATGATCAGATATAGCAATAGCGTCATATTCGCAAGTTTTAACACTAGGCAAGAAACGGGGTATAAAAACGAATATTTTTTATAAACATGTGAGAAGAAAGAATATTCTCTATTATCGGGATAAAGGTACCTCCACAAATCAATCAACCCAAAATCAATCAAAAAGGAATTAATAAATGACGCGGATCGATTTGGAAGTCGCTGATTGGTTGAGCTCTTATCAATCATAGGATTTAAACAACAATTAAAATCCCCACCCATTATGAGCATATATTCATTTAAGTCAGGCAGTAAAAGCAAATACCTTTTTGAAAAAAGAAGGATCATCTAAGTTAGGACCATACAAATGAACCAAAACAACTTTTCTGTTACAGATTGTTCTTTTATCAATTAAAAATCTACCATTAGAATCTGATTCAATATCCTCTTGAATAAATATATTAGGTTTAATGAAAATAGACACGCCTTTTGTTTTACTCTGAGAAGTAGAGTGGATTTGCAAACCATTCCACCATCTAAAAAGTCTATTTTGATCTCCTGCCCTGATATGTGTCTCTTGAGCAAAAATTATATCATAAAACAAAACTGTTAGGGGAACAGCAATGGAGAATCCTTCTGTAACTTGTGGCCAAGGACAGACAGAGATGGAGGACATTCATTGCTACCGTAAACGCCAGTGGCATAAAGTGCAGTGAGTAAGTATACTTGTGCACTGGAAATGAGTACAAGCAATCTTAAATTCTGACAGGCGGAGCATGTTTGAGGACCGGGGTTATTGGTAATTGGTTTATGATTGTCACATGCTGTCCAGTACATTGTGAGGAAAGAGACAGTCTTATCACAATACAGAACATTTCAATGGTCTTATAACAGCCGGGATAGAAGATATTCTTTAGCCTGGTGGTCCGACCTGCTGGGACTATTCTTGTCCTGGAGCCGATCCCCTGCCCCTGCAATAGCCCGGATCTGTCCTCTATGCCATAACAGGAGGTTGGCTTGACCATTCACGGTCAGTGGCAATTCAAAGCGTACATCAACGTTGCTGTCCATTCATTGACAGGTGTCGCGCTGACTGCCAGCTCCTCAGCCGAATAGAATTGGAGTATAGTGGAAAGCCCCGCCCTTGTGTCCGAGTGCGTGACCTTGGAAATGACGGAGCAGAACGTGGAACAAGTACGTGCAGGATGGAGATTCGGTGCAACGGTGGGTGAGGGTGACAGGGCAGTGGGTGACGGGAAGGAGGAGTGTGGAGAACAAGGCGGAGGGATAGGAAGAGGGGTCGGATGGGGTGAGGGAGAGGTGTTCGGGGAAGGAGAGGGAGGGTCGGTGTGATGGGGCGAGATAAGGATATTTGACAGAGGGAGAGGATTGAGACTGAGTAAGGACAGAGTTTGTGGAGAGAGTGTTGGGTGAGCGACAGTGGGGAAAGGGATGGGGGATATTCACCGCCCACATACCTCCATTCCCACGCTCCTCACCTCTCCATCCCAATCTCTACCATTCCCTCCTGCCCCGACACTTTCCACTCTTTTAAGCCCACTATCCTCCATCTACCCCCACTGCACTCTCATCTACCCGTCTGTAACATCCTACCCCACATGTGGGAGAAGTGAGACCGGGCGCATCTCTGGGCAACACACTGAGACTGGGAGATGAACTCACACTCTTGTGTTTCACAGTGCAGTGTTACGGTCAAGGAGAGATCCATGAGGAGATTGTGAAGGAGCTGGACATCTCCCGTTGTGAAGGGCCAGGGGTTCCCTGCTTTTTCTTTGTCTACAAAGTGTCTCATGAAACTCAGGGTATTTGAAATGCCCTTCACTGGGTCACAGGTAAATACTTAAAAAGACCATGAGATATAGGAGCAGAATTAGGCCATTTGGCCCATCGAGTCTGCTCCACCTTTTCATCATGCTGGTCCATTCTTTCTCTTAGCCCCAATTTCCTGCCATCTCCCCGTATCTCTTCATGCCCTGACTAATCAAGAACCTTAAATATATCCAATGACTTGGCCTCCACAGCCACCTGAAACAATGAATTCCACAGATTCTCCACTCTCTGGCTGAAGAAATTTCTCCCCATCTCCATTCCACAAGGACACCCCTCAACTTTGTGGCTGTGTCCTCTGGTCTTAGACTCCCCCACCCATAGGACACATACTCTGCACATCGACTCAATCAAGGCCTTTCAACATTCTGCAGGTTTCAATGAGGTCACCTCTCATTCTTTTGAATTCCAACAAGTTCAGGCCCAGAGCCATCAATGCTCTTCATATGGCAAGCTTTTCAATCCTGGAATTGTTTTCATGAACGTCCTCTGCAATGCCAGCACATCCCTTCTTATAAATGGGACCCAAACCACTCACAATTCTTCAAGTGAGGCCTCATCAGTGCTCTGTAAAGCCTTAACATTACATCCTTGCTTTTATATTCTAGTGCTCTTGAATGCTAACATTGCACCTGCTTTCCTGACCAATGACTCAACCTGCAAATTAACCTGCACAAGGACTCCCAAGTCCTCAGATTTTTGAATTTTCTCACTGGTTAGAAAATAGTCTCCCTGTTTATTTCTTTCAGCATAGGTGGAGTCATTGAGTGATAACATTTCCATGAAAACCCTTCCCTTTTGGGACTTCTGATCTCTGCTGGCTCTTCCCTACCTGAGGAGCACACTAACACTGTGAGTTCCTTAGGATTGATTCATTTGTGGATCAGGGCCATGCACTGATGCAATGACTTTCTGAAGATGATAATGTCCTGCCCAGTTGTATCTGTCGAGGGGACAGAGGTTACTTTTGTGATGGGAGATGTGTATTGGTGCACAACAAGTTCCCACAAACATCAGTGGGGCAATCTACCAGGTATTCTGATGCAACGTTTTCCGGGACACACTTGGGCTCCCTTGGTCTGTGTGTGAAATGGTGTATGTGGATCTTTCTGTGCACCTGATTGGGAAGCTGGTGGTTGGGCTGAAAATCCCTGTGCTGTACCTCCTGTGGGATGTGAGAGCCTGTAGTGGGAGCTGGGAGGACTGCCTTGTACACAGACAGCATCACCACAACACCACCCGGGCACACGGGGGGCAGGAGGGTGGGCACAGCCCTGGGTGGAAGGTGCTGACGTACCCCGAGGGACACACAGCCCTCCTACAGCATCACCCAGATCACTCTGTTACTCTGTGTTTCAGGAGGAGGGACAGTGCGGAAGGAAGACATTTGTGCCGTGATTCTATTGCAGAAATCCCCAGCTGTCAGAGAGGAGAAGATAACAACAGATCCAGGGTTATTCCATAAGGGAACTGAAGTTTTTTGTGTATTCTGGATGGATTCCAGTAGCTGGTGGAGTAGATCGAAGATGTACCAGTGCCCCACAGTGATTCAGACTGTCAAAGAGTCTCATCGACAGGACCCGATCCAGAGGAGGTTCCTGCTCCGGTGGGTAAAACCTGCCTCTTTATTGCCACACCTCATTTTGCACTGTAAACTTCCCACTACGAACATAAGGGACGTGTCAGATGTGTGTCTGGGGTGGTAGTGGGGGGAGAGTGATGGGTCTATAGCCCAGTCAGTCAGAAGACGCAGCGGGAGGGAGGGTGGGTGGGTCAGAGAAGGAATCCCCCATGAGTCCTGAGGTCAATTCAGTACCAATTCCCAGGTAACAATATACTGTTTGTGTTGTGCAATAGGGTGGAGTGAGGATCCGCAGGGCGGTGAGACCCTATCAGTGTCAAATGAACGATCGGCTTCTTGGATTTCTTCAATCTGGAGCCCAGAGACGAACGGAAGCGTGTCGGAGAAGCTTAACTGTAACGGTGAGAGGGCAGGCTTGGGGCAGAACTGCAGAGATGTTGAGAGTTAAGGGGTAATATGTTCCTATGAGGTGAATGGTAAACCTGGCAAGTGTGGGGAATTCTGGATGATGAGAGATAGACAAGTTCTGATCAGGAAAATGAATGAAACACAGAGTGTTTAGGATTTGTGAATCCCTTGAATTAGAAAGGCTCAGAATGCTCTCAAGAGGAAGATCGGCAGAGAAAAGAGAGAGTAAAAGATGAAACTGGCAGGTGAGGTTAAGAAAATCCCAAGATGTTGAATCAAGGGTAAAAGAGAGGCTGGCGAGGGAGTAGGTCCCTTTAGATATCGGCAAGGCTGTCGAAGTCTTCTGCAGCTGGAGATGGGTGTGGTTTTAAAATGTATTTTTCCTCAGTGTTTACTGAGCATGCTGAAGGAATACGGGAAACGTGGAAATGTTTTGGTGGACAGTCTTATGACCAGGGAGGTGGTATTGGCGGCCTCACAGTGCTATTAGGTAGATAAATCCCCAGGGCCTGTCCGAGTGTCTCCTGGGACCTTATGGAAGGCCAGAGGAATATTACTAGAGATTCTGTCAGAGGTTGCAATGTCCTTCACTACACTGGTGAAGTTGCGTAAGACTTGAGTGGGCTGAACTTGTTTGGTTGTTTAAGGTGAACAACAAGGAGGAGCCAGGAACTACAGACCGGTCAGACTGATATCCTCAGTAGAGAAGTGACTGGGGGAATTCTGAGGGACTGGATCTACCAGGAATTGGAATTGTGTAGACAGAGTCTGATCACAATCAGTCGGCATGGATTTGTGTGTCGAAAGTTGTGCTTACTGAAGTTTTCTAGCGGTTTTTGAATGAGTGAGCTAAAAGGACGATGTGCGTAGGGATGTGGCTAACGTCCAAGAGTCGGTGGTGGCCTCCTGACCCCGTACTGGAAGGTCAAAAACTCTCCTTAACGCCGCCACGAAATGTTGGAACGACTGGACTGCGAGGCATCTTTGCTCCTGTAAAGCACTTAGCAGGCTGAGTGGATGTCCATCTGGAAGATTAACCATGTACACCAGTACATGTACTCGGTTCCTGTACTGACGCGTGAGTCTGTCAGCATCCGAAGACGAGAGTCAGTTCTGGTCTGGGCACAGGAGCGGGAGCATTAATAGCAGAGATTGTCCAGGCAGCAGAAAAGGAGGACCTGCGAGATGCTGGGAGTGGGACTGAGGTGACCTGAGGCTGCTGAATTACATTGGCAAGAATGTTAATGGCTGTCAGCTGATGCTGGCTGTCCACAGTGAGCTGGTGGACGGCCGCCCAGAGAGCGGAAATCGCAGACACCCGAGTCTGATTGTCTGTGTTGAGCTGTTCAACCACTGCGGCTAGGGATGATACCGGTTCCTCCTGATGAGACTGGGCTTTTCAGCACAAAATTATCTGCATCAATTGTTTGGCGACAATAAAGTGTGAAGTATCAATGCTTCCATAACACTGTGGAATCTGAGAACAGATTCCATTGCCTGTAGGTTGTCCCCTAAGAACAATAAACAACAAACACTCAGCCAAAACTCAAATGGAAAACAAAGCCAACACTGCGACTGAAGGAATAACTAAATATAAAACGATTACCACTAGTCTTCAGAGTCAGTTGACTTGACAGTACAATTTCTCAGGCAAGGCTGAAATCAAGTAGGCAGTGAAATATTGCTGTACTTTTCGCAAGTCTCGACAAGCACTACGATGAAAAGAATGGAGTTAAATACCATCACAATGAATAGTAATTAGTTGACACGTGCATATTCACGTCTTTGACTCTGCTGGATATTTTACTGAGGCAGCAAGAAGTGTTGACTAAGTTCAGAGAGAGGAGTTTGGTTTCCGTGATGTGCTGAGCTTTGTCCTCAGTTCTCTGCAGTTTCTTGTGTCTTACGCAGAGCAGCTGCCGTACCAAGCCGTGGTGAATCTAGATAGGATGCTTTCTATGGTGCAGCAATAAAAATTTGTGCGGATTGAGGGGACACTGAGAACTACTTCAATCTCCTGAGGCTTTTGAGAGCTTTCTTGGAAGTGATGCTGATGTAGGTAGACTACAACAGGGTATTGGTGATGTTCAATCCTGGTAACTTAAATCTCTGAACATCAGCATCTTTGACGTAGACAGGAACATATACACTGCTCCTCTTTCTCCAGTCAGTCACCAGCTCTTTCGTTCTGTTGGCATTGAGGGAAAAGGTTGTTATAATGACATCATGTCACTAGGCCCTCTATCTCCTTCCTGTACTGCAACTCATCACTATTTGAGATACAACTCACTACATTCATCTACAAACTTGTAGAGCGGAATCTGGCCACACAGACATGAGTGTGCAGGGAGTGGAGTGTGGGGCTATGGACACAGTAATGTGGACCACCAGTTTTGCGAATAATCATGGCGGAGGTGATACCGCCTGTCCCTGCTGATTGTGATCTGTTGGTCAGAACGTCACCGATGTTGATTCCCAGCTCTCGGAATTTGGAGATGAGTTTGCTTTTAATTATGTTATTGAGAACAGAGCTGTAATGACAACCAATCTCTAAAGTTGGTGTTCTCATTGTCCCAATGCGCCAGGGATGAGTACAGGACCAGGGAGATGGTGGTTACCAGAGAACATTTACGGTGGTTGGTGAATTGCAGTGGGTTCAGCTTGTCTAGAAGGCTGGGGTTAATGTGCATCATGACAAACCTCATAATGGTGGATGTCAGAGGCACTAGATGACAGTCCCAAATGTGTACAGAGAGTAGAGTAGGGGCTGAGCATGCAGCCCTGTGAAGAATCAATGTTCTGAATAATCGTGGTGTTCGTGTTGCTGCCTGTCCTTCCTGTGTGTGGTCTGTTGGTCAGGAAGTCAAAGATCCAGTTGCTGAGGGAGGCATTGACTCCCAGATCTCAGAGTTTGGTGATGAGCGTGCTTGGAATTCTGGTACTGAAGGCAGAACGATAGACAACAAACAACAGTCTGGCATGGGTGTCTGTACTGTTAAAATGCCCCTGAATTGAACATAGAATGGGGGGAGGATGGTGGAGGGGGTGTTGACATACACCATGGACATATGGATATGTTGCAGTGGTAGGCAAATCACAATGGGTTGAGATTGTCTGGAAAACTAGATTAGATTGAACCATGACCAACACCTCGAAGTACTTCATGATGACAATGTCGGAGCTACCAGGCAGTAATCGATAAGGGACACATTACCTTGTTTTTCTTCAGTACCAGTATGCAGTGGTCTTCCTCGAGTGGGTGAAAACATCAAATTGCAGCAGGGTGTGGTTAAAAATACCTCCAAATAACCCTACCGGCTGATCCCCACATGATCTCTGGATATGGGCAGGAACACCATCCAGGCCAGATGCTTTCCGTGAGTTCACCCTCCGGAATACTGATCTTACATTTAGAATGCTGACTGTAGATTCAGATACCCTGGAGTATGTCGGTTGGGTGGTGACTTCTGTTCAAAGTGTGTATGGAACACGTAAAACTCATCTGGAATGGATGTGTTCTGGACACGATGCTGCCCAAATTCATTTTGAAGTCTGTTCTAGCAGGTAACCCTGACATAACAGACATCATGTTGGAACTTGATCTTACACTGGCGTTGTCTCACAGCATCGCTGGTTACTTTCCTCAGGTCGTATCTCAGTTCCTTGTCAAGGTCAGGGTCACCTGTTTTGTAGTGTGCAATAGATCTCGAGCTTCATCCAATGGTTTCTGGTTTGGAAGCACCAGATTGGCAAAAGGCTGTGCTGCCAAGAAAGACTAAAGAGTTTGTGTCTGCATTGCTTAGAATTTAGAAGAATGAGGGGTGACCTTATTCAAAGGTCTAAGACTCTGTTTTGACAGGGGAGATGTTGGATGATTTCATCAGGGTCTGGAACAAGGGACATAACTATAGATAATGGACTGGTGGTTTCACACTGATGTGTCAGAACTTCTTTAGGCAGAGGGGAGTGACGGTCTGGGTGTGAAGACTGGATCACAGTGGGGGGGAGGATAACGTGGAGGGGATAGTGAACACTTGATGCTGGAGAAGCAGAGGAGATGGAGAAAGGTGACAGAAGAATGAAGACCAGCAGAGATCAGTCCTGACCCAAACTTGATGATATGACGGTGGTGGGGCCAGGGGCGTATCTACGAAAAATAGCGCCTATGGCAAGCGCTGAAATTGCACCCCTGTCCAAACATCTGACACCCATCCTTTAGATGACTTTACCATAATATCAACTCAAAAATACACATCAAGCTCGTTAATCTTTTAATTAACAAGTTATGGCACTACAAATTATAACTGCACCTTCCTTGCTTTCACTGATGCAAATAGGTCTATGATGTGATCAAAGTCAGTTTTTTCAGTTTCTTCTCTTTCTACACTCAGCAGAGCAAGATCACAGAATCTGCCTTGACCCATGGAGGCTCTCAAACACGAAAGTATTAGTTTTAACTTGCTGAATGATCTCCCACAGCTGGCAATGGAAACTACGATGGTTAGCATTATCTGAATAGCAATGTGAAGATTCGGGAAGATGCTCTCATCTCCATACTGAACAATAAATTCAAGAAGCTGTTCAGGACTTGATATTTTCATGTTGACCCACCTTGATGACAACATTATGCAAATCAAACTTTCTTCATATACCCGCTGTCCATCAGTTTCCTCCTTAGCTGTTAACCCAGCCTCTCTCGAGTTCTCATCAGCCATTCATTTTTTTTCATCCCTGACGTCTTTCAACTTCAATATTCCATTCTTCACAGAGACCGACTCCTTCTTCGAGTGACTCACTGACCAACACTTCTCTATCATCATAAAAATAATCTCAGAGGGCTTTCAAAGCCAGGGCAGCATCGTGGAAGTTCATGCTAGGATCCTGCAGCCTCTTTTGAATACAGTCAATGCGAATGAGAACTTTGTTCCAAAATCCTAGCAAAATCAGAAAATCGTAACTCAACATGCGGTTGTACAACTGCCTTGCGTTACTTATTTCACCGGTCTCTTTTTCATTGTTTATCATGTCCTGGAGAACTTGAAGTATCTCCTCAAGGTACTTGTTGACGGGCTTCACTGCTTCTGTCCTTGCACTCCACCTGGTTTCGGACTCCGACTTAACAACCACAGGCACGGTGTTTTTGAGTTTTTCCCAGCACTGTGTTGAACAAGAGAAAAATACGTAGAGAGCTTCGATGGTTCCAAAAAACGTGACCATCATTGTATCCTGCTTGGCTGCATGTACACCCATCAAGTAGAGTGAGTGATTGTCACAATTCACAAACACTGCCAGGTTGTTTTTCTCACTTATTCTTTGATGAAAACCACTTCTGTGTCCAGCCATCACAGCAGCATTGTCATAGCACTGTGACCGACAATCTTACAGCTCCATTTCGTCCTTCTCTAGCTGTTTCAAGATGTCTTCAACCAAGCTCTCAGCATCCTTCTGGCTTATCTGGATAAAACCAAGGACTCTCTAACACGGACTGTTTTCCTCTCAAAATCAACTTCCACATAACTCACTACTTCTGTCATCTGCTCACGGTGTGCCTGATCAGGAGTCGAGTTGAACGTGAGACCATGGTACTTGGCTTTACGAATGCTTCTCAGTAAACTCTGGCGAACAGTGGATGCCATCATGTGGATGAATTCGTTCTGGATACCCGTTGGAACATAAGACGTGGATCCAGGATGACTTTCCAAATGAGTGAGGTGTTCTTTTATGACAGGGTCAAAGATGGCCAGTAGTTTCAGTAAACCAAGGAAATTTCCCACATTGGAGTCATCGTCTTGCTGAAGTGACTCCCTGTGTCCTCACAAAGCCAGGTTCTGAGTCACAAGGAATTTTATGCAGTGAAGGATTCTTGTCAAGATATCACGCCACTTCTGCTTTTCCTTCTCAATCCGTGACTGAAATACCGCGTCAATAACTCCTCCGCTTCCAGCTAAATTTTTTCCCATTTCTTTCCACTGTGTGAAGCATTCCCAATGATTCTCAGCATTTTCATGAACTCTAATCCTTTCAGGTGCTTCCACTGGTTGAATCCACTTTCCTGCTCCAATGAGGATTGATGGCCTGACTGAGAATAGAGAAGACAACAGATACAAAATGCAGACTTTTTAGAAGGGGGATAGACCAGCCACGAGCAAGTCACTTCCTCAGCACGACCATTTCCCAATTTCCTCTTGAACCAAGTTTTGTTCATTGAGCGGTTATTTGTTGGTAGGAAAGGCCCCTCATTGTTCGGGAAATACTTCGAGCTCAGCTTTATTATTTCTGTTCTCAATGCGTCAGGCAGAATTGCTTTTCCAGTATCCTTGTCGAACTTCAGAAGTCCAATGTCACGCTGTTCAATCACTTTCAGTACGACAGTTCGAGGCTCTTTGACACCATCCAGTTCACTAGGTTCAGTGTCGTCAGGTTCAATCTCGTCAATAAACTCAACAGCACCACCACTACCATCATCTTCCCCTCCTGTCATGTCCACGTTCTCCGTGGCAGCCTCACTCTTAATCTTGTCATACTCGGATTTATCTAACTTGACCTCCTCCTCGGCCTGTGACGCATTTGTACTTGATCCACCTTCGGATTCTAACAAACTTGTAGCAGATGCAAGCGACTCCATGGAACATGTCGAACTATTTGTTCTGGGCTTTCCAAAGAAGGGCATGAAGAACTTGCTTGACTTCTTGGCTTCCTCCGCCTCCAACATTCGCCTCTTCTGTCCTTCAGCTCCACTTTCCTTCTTCTTCATGAAGAAACATAATCAAAGACAGATCATACATCTGAAGAAAATTATGTTTTCACTATCCCAGGATGTCTTGTCTGACTTTAATAGAAACCACTCAGTGGCGCCCCCCCCCTTCAGGTGGCGCCCAGGGCACGTGCCATACCTGCCATACCTTAGATACGCCACTGGGTGGAGCTCATCACCAACAACAATGAGATGGCCTACAGAGAGGAGGTGGAAGAGCTCGAGGCCTGGTGCCAGGCAAATAACCTCTTTATCAATGTCAACAAGACAAAAGAGATGGTGATTGCTGAGATCTCACAAGATCACAAGACAAAGGAGCAGAAGAAGGCCATTCGGACCATCGAGTCCGCTCCGCCACTCCACCATGAGCTAAACTATTCTCCCATCTAGTTCCAATTTCTGGCTTTTTCCCCATATCCCTTGATACCCCGACTAATTAGATACCTATCAGTCTCCTCCTTAAACACCCTCAATGATCGGGCCTCCACAGCTGTATGTGGCAACGAAATCCATAAATCTATGACCTTCTGGCTAAAAAAAATTTCTCCTCATCTCTGTTTTAAATGGGTACTCTCTAATTTTAAGACTGTGGCTTCTTGTCCTGGACTCACCCACCAAGGGAAACAGCCTTTCCACATCTACTCTGTCCAACCCTTTCAACATTCAAAATGTTTCTATAAGATCCCCTCTCATTCTTCTATACTCTAATGAATACAGTCCAAGAGCCGACAAACACTCCTCATATGTTAGCCCCTGCATTCCAGGAATCATCCTCGTAAATCTTCTCTGAACTCTCTCCAATGTCCTTTCTAAGATAGGGGGCCCAAAACTGCACACAGTATCCCAAATGAGGTCTCACCAGTGCCCCACAGAGCCTCATCAACACCTCCTTACTCTTACACACGATTCCTCTTGAAATGAATGCCAACATAGCATTCACTTCCCTTACTGCTGATCCAACCTGGTGGTTAACCTTTAGGGTATCCTGCACGAGAACCCACAAGTCCCTTTGCACTTCCGATTTTTGAATTTTCTCCCTATCTAAATAATAATCTGCCCGATTATTTCTTCCAAAATGTACAACCGTACATCTCTCAACATCGTATCTCATCTGCCATTTCTTTGACCACACTCCTAAGCTGACCAAGTCTCTCTGCAACCTTTTCGTTTCTGCAATACTTCCTGCTCCTCCACCTATCTTGGTGTCATCTGCAAACTCATCCACAAAACCATTTAATTGATAATCTAAATCATCGATATACATCGTAAAAAGAAGCAGCCCCAACACTGACCCCTGCAGAACACCACGAGTAACCGGCAACCAATCAGAATAGGATCCCTTTATTCTAACCCTTTGCTTTCTGCCAACAGCCAATGCTCCACCCATTCCAATATCTTTCCTGTAATTCTTATTAAGTAGCCTCTTATGCGGCACCTTATCGAAGGCCTTTTGAAAATCCAAATACACAACATCCACAGCCTCTCCCTTGTCAATCTTATTTGAGATCACCTCAAAAAATTCCAATAGGTTGATGAGGCAGGATCTTCCCTTCATGAAACCATGCTCGCTTGGGCCTATCTTGTCATGCACCTCGAGGTATTTCATAACCTCGTCCTTGAGGATCGACTCCAATAACTTTCCAACTACCGACGTCAGACTAATAGGTCTGTAATTTTCTTTTTGCTGCCTCCCTCCTTTCTTAAACAGCAGAACTACATTTGCGACCTTCCAGTCCTCCGGAACCATGCCAGAGTCTATTGATTCCTGGAAGATCATTTCCAATGCTTCCACAATCTCCAAAGCCACCTCCTTCAGAACCCGTGGGTGCACCTCATCTGGTCCAGGAGACTTATCTATTCTTAGTCCATTTAGCTTCCCAAGCACCTTCTCTTAGAAATCTTGACTGTACCTAATTCTATTCCCTGAGACCTCTGGCTATCAGGTATATTGCTCATGTCTTCCACTGTGAAGACTGATGCAAGATACTCATTCAGTTCCTCCGCCATCTCTTCGTTACTCACGCCCTCTTTATATCAGTTACACTCTGGTAGAAACCTGAGCAGTTTCAGAGTCCTGGGAATGCACATCTCACATGGTCCCAGAACACATCCTTCACAGGAAAGCTCATTAATCCTCTACTTTCTGAGAGGCTGAAGAGAGCCGGTCTGTGCACATCTATACTCACATCCCTCTGCAGATGCACAGTAGAGATGCACCAATTCTTCAATAGGCTTGACAATTGCCCTCCTGTCACACCCCCTCTGCACACCAGCCCAGGTACCAAGTCACCCGATGCTCCCTCAGCACTAACACCTCCCCTCCGCCCTCCTGTTCAACGCAGGTAACCGCTGTCTACACCCCTCCTTCCCCTGCACCTACCACCCACACCTTCACATACCACGTGCCTTGTCCATTCGTCCATCCCCACTCATCTCCCTCCTGGCACTTACCCTTGCAAATGGAACAAGTGCTACACCTACCCCTACACCTCCTCCCTCACTACCATTCAGGGCCCCAACCAGTCCTTCCGGGTGAGGCGACACTTCACATATAAGTCTATCGGGATCATATACTGTGTCCGGTGCTCCCGGTGCGGCCTCCTGTATATTGGTGAGACCCGATGTAGATTGGACGACCGCTTCACTGAGCATCTGCGTTCTGTCTGCAGCAGAAACACCTTTAATTCCACTTCCCATTCCCATTCTGATACGTCCACCCACGCCTTATACTCCGCTTGGGTAGCCTCCAACCTGATGGCATGAACATCAATTTCTCAAACTTATGGTAATTCCCCCTTTCACCATTTCCCAACCCCTTTTCCCTCTCTCACCTTAACTCCTTGCCCGCCCATGGCTCCCTCTGGTGCTCCTCCCCCTTTTTCTTTGTCCCAGGGCCTTCTGCCTCTTTCACCAATCAACTTCCCCGCTCTTTATTCATTCTTCCCCCTCCAGGTTTCACTGTCGCCTGGAGTTTCTCTCTCCTCTCCCCCACCTTTTCAATCTACTCCTCATCATTTTTCTCCAGTCCTGCTGAAGGGTCTCGGCCTGAAACGTCGATTGTACTTTTCTCCATAGATGCTGCCTGGCCTGCTGAGTTCCTCCAGCATTTTGTGTGTGTTTCTCGTGTTTCCAGCATCTGCAGATTTTCTCTTATTGTTGTGAGACAATTCTTGTCCTGGATCGACCCTGCGCCCCTGCGATAGAACGCCTCGGCGCCACGGGGCGGGGCTGTAGCCCAGATCCCGCCTCTACGCCATGACGGGCGGTCGGCTCGACCAATGACAGTCGGTGCAGGTTCAAAGTGTTGCTGTCCATTCACAGAGAGCTATCGTGCTGACTGCCAGCTCCTCAGACGAATAGAATTAGAGTATGGTGGAAGGACCCGCCCCCGTGTCCGAGAGCGTAAACACGGAAATGTCTGAGCCGGAAGTGGGAGAAATATGTCCAGGATGGGGATTCGGTGCAATGGTAGGTGAGGGTGACAGGGCGGCGGGTGAGGGGAAGGAGCAGTCGGTGAATGTGGGAGAACAAGGCGGAGGGACAGGAAGAGGGGTCGGATGGGGTGAGGGAGAGGCGTTCGGGGAAGGAGAGGGAGTGTCGGTGTGATGAGGCGAGATAAGGATATTTGACAGAGGGAGTGGACTGAGACTGAGTAAAGACAGAGTTTGTGGAGAGAGTGTTGGGTGAGCGACAGTGGGCAAAGGGATGGGGGATATTCACCGCCCACATACCTCCATTCCCACTCCCCTCACCTCTCCATCCCAATCTCTACCATTCTATCCTGCCCCCACACTTTCCACTCTTTTAACCCCACTATCCCCCATCTACCCCCACTACACTCTCATCTACCCGTCTGTAACATCCTACCCCACATGTGGGAGAAGTGAGACCGGGCGCATCTCTGGGCAACACACTGAGACTGGGAGATGAACTCACACTCTGTGTTTCACAGTGCAGTGTTACGGTCGAGGAGAGATCCATGAGGAGATTGTGAAGAAGCTGGACATCTCCCGTTGTGAAGGGCCAGGGGTTCCCTGCGTTCTCTTTGTCTACAAAGTGTCTCATGAAATTCAGAATATTTGAAATGCCCTTCACTGGGTCACAGGTAAATACTTAAAAAGACCATGAGATATAGGAGCAGAATTAGCCCATTTGGCCCATCGAGTCTGCTCCACCATTTCATCATGCTGGTTCATTCTTTCTCTTAGCCCCAATTTCCTGCCCTCTCCCCGTATCTCTTCATGCCCTGACTAATCAAGAACCTTAAATATATCCAATGACTTGGCCTCCACAGCCACCTGTGACAATGAATTCCACAGATTCACCACTCTCTGGATAAAGAAATTTCTCCTCGTCTCCATTCCACAAGGACACCTCTCAATTTTGTGGCTGTATCCTCTGGTCTTAGACTCCACCACCATAGGACACATACTCTTCAACATTCTGTAGGTTTCAACGAGGTCACCTCTCATTCTTTTGAATTCCAATGAGTTCAGGCCTAGAGCCATCAACGCTTTTCATATGGCAAGCCTTTCAATCCTGGAATTGTTTTCATGAACGTCCTCTGCAATGCCAGCACATCCCTTCTTATAAAAGGGGCCCAAAAACAATCATAATTATCCAAGTGAAGCCCCATCAGTGCTCTATAAAGCCTCAACATTACATACTTGCTTTTATATTCTAGTCCTCTTGAAAGAAATACTAACATCACACCTGCCTTCCTCACCAATGACTCAACCTGCAAATTAACCTGCACAAAGACTCCCAAGTCCTCAAATTTTTGAATTTTCTCACTGGTAAGAAAATAGTCTCCCTGTTTATTTCTTTCAGCATAGGTGAAGTCATTGAGTGATAATATTTCCATGAAAATCCTTCCCTTTTGGGGCTTCTGATCTCTGCTGGCTCTTCCCTACCTGAGGAGCACACTAACACTGTGTGTGTTCCTTAGGATTGAATCATTACTGATGCAATGACTTTCTGAAGATGATAATGTCCTGCCCAGTTGTATCTGTTGAGGGGACAGAGGTTATTGTTGTGATGGGAGATGTGTATTGGTGCACAACAAGCTCCCACAAACAACAGTGGGGCAATCTACCAGGTATTCTAATGCAGCATTGTCTGGGACACACTTGGGCTACCTCGCTCTGTGTGAAATGGCGTATGTGGATCTTTCTGTGCACCTGACAGGGGGTCTGGTGATTGGGCTGAAAATCCCCGTGCTATACCTCCTGTGGGACGTGACTGCCTGTAGTGGGAGCTGGGAGGACTGCCTTGTACACAGACAGCATCACTACAACACCACCCGGGCACATGGGGGGCAGGAGGGTGGGCACAGCCCTGGGTGGAAGGTGTTGCTGTACCTTGAGGGACACACAGCCCTCCCACAGCATCACCCAGATCACTCTGTTACTCTGTGTTTCAGGAGGAGGGACAGTGCGGAAGGAAGACATTTGTGCCGTGACTCTATTGCAGAAATCCCCAGCTGTCCGAGAGAAGAAGATAACGCTAGATCCAGGGTTATTCCATAAGGGAACTGAAGTTTTTCACGTATCCTGGATGGATTCCAGTAGCTGGTGGAGTAGATCGAAGACGTACCAGTGCCCCACAGTGATTCAGACTGTCAAACAGAGTCTCATCGACAGGACCCGATCCAGAGGAAGTTCCTGCTCCGGTGGGTAAAACCTGCCTCTTTATTGCCACACCTCGTTTTGCACTGTAAACTTCCCACTATGAACATAAGGGGCGTGTCTCGGTGACAGAACCAGATCCAGAGAACGTTCCTTCCTCGGTGGGTAAAACCTGTCTCTCCCTGTCATGCCTCACGCTTCACTGCAACCCTCCCACATGCAACATGAGGGATGTGTCTGATGTGTGTCCTGGGTGGGAAAATGATGGAACAATAGTCGGTCAGTCAGTGACTGCTGCGGGAGGGAGGTTCGGAGCACAAACGTCCTTGGATCCTGAGGTCAATTTAGCACCAAATCCCCGTGTACATGCTTCTGACTGATGTGTGTGCTTTCCAGTAGGGCAGAGTGAGTATCCGCCAGGCGGTGAGACTCTGGTGGTGAGTGAACAATTGACTTCCTCGATTTCTTCAGGATGCAGCCAAAGGCAGAACAGCTGGAACTTGGAAAGGCTTCAGTGTAACGGTGAGAACGCAGGCTTGGGGCTCGACCCAAGCGACTGGGGCAGGAGTTGAGAAATGTCAAGTCTGCAGAGGCAGTATGTTCCTGTCGAAGTGGAGGGTAAACCTGGCAAGATGAGAGATATTCAAGCTTTGGTCAAGAAAAATATGGAAGGACAAGGTGCAATTAGGTCATTTGCCAGTGAATCCCTTAACGTCACATGACTAAGAATACTATCGAGAGGAAAATTAGGAGGGAAAACTGAGGGGGTGTGATGTGGATCTGGAAGATAAAGTTAAGGAAAATACCAATAAATTCTGTAGTGGTTAGCTGAAAATTTGCAATGGTAGCCATGTATGCACAAATCCCACTGCTGTCGTTAAGGTGTTTGCACTTTCTCCCCATGACTGCAGTGAGTTTCAACTGGGGTTTTCCAGTTTCCTGCCACATTGCCAAAAACCTTAGTGTTAGTGAGTTGTGGGCACGCTACTTTGGCACTGGAAGCAGATCTAAATGATCTAAATCAGAGCTGCAGGGCAATTCTTTCACCCATAGGGTGGTGAGTATATAGACCGAACTGCCAGAGAAAGTGGGTGCAGCAGGTACAATGGTATCATTGAAGGGGCACCTGAATAAATGCATGGAAAGGCAGGGTTAGAACGGATAAAGTTGACTGCAGGAAATTGGGATCATCCAGCTGGGCATAGTGGTCATCACTGACTCATTGGGCAAATAGTCTCTATCTTGCTGTATTAGATGATGGGCTGAATGGCTTGCATTGTCTACATCCCTCTGTCTCCAATGATCTACCCTAGGTCCCTGTGTGTGGCCTCATAAAGAGAGACCCCACCACTTCCAGGGAGGGGATTCTGAGGAATGTATGAGTTGAGGTTCGAAATGTCTTACCCAACGTCCATACCTCGCCTGTAGCTGTGTCAGTTTCACCCCTGACCCTTACAGCCTCTAAATCTACTTCTTCTACACTTCTCCCATCTCTTTGACGCCAATCAGCCCCTATACCACTCTCCATCACTGCAATGCACAACAAACTCTTTGCTTTCACTTTCCACTGGATCTCCTGTACTCCAGACTGATCCTCAGTGGTACAAAGCCTGTTCTCAGGGCACAGGACACCCATGCTGGTTGGTGTCCATCTCTGAGCTCAGAGGAACATTAGATCACCTCAAACAACAGGAATTCTGCAGATGCTGGGAATTCAAGCAACACACATCAAAGTTGCTGGTGAACGCAGCAGGCCAGGCAGCATCTCTAGGAAGAGGTACAGTCGACGTTTCAGACCGAGACCCTTCGTCAGGACTGGATCACTTCCCTTCCTTTCCGTTACAGAGAATCACCCTGAGTGAAATGTGCTGGTGTGAGGCAGGCTGAGTGAGCACAGGTTCTGTGTTTTACAGTGCAGCGTTATGGTCGGGGAGACGTCCATGAGAAGATTGTGAAGGAGCTGAAAATCTGCCAGTGTGAAGGGCCAGGGGTTCCCTGTGTTCTGTTTGTGTACAAAGTGTCTCATGAAAATCAGGATCTTCGAGATGCCCTGCAGTGGGTCACAGGTAAATACACTCGTCTTCTGTCAGTCTGTGACTCCACCGAATGAAACCTTACCCTAGAGTCCTCTTGTCTTTTGGTGACTGTTATTGACCACTGCCTCCTGCCTCTCTCTGAGGCACAATAATTACTGTGCATGACCCTCTGTATTTTTCCATTGTAGTGGAAGGCATGTGCATTGTTTTACCCGGTCTTACCCCTACAGTACACAAGAGTTTTCATTGTGATGGGAGATTGGTGCATAGCAAGCTCCCACAAACAGCAGAGAGGCAATGAACTGGGTATCCTGTTGCAAAATCCTCTGGGTCATGGTGGGGTTCCCATGCCTCTGTCCAAAATGATGTTTGTGGATCATGCTGTACACCTGAGGAGAGCTGATCATTGGGCTGAAAGTCCCAGAGGAGACCAGGAGAGGGGGTGGGAAGACTGACTTGTACACAGACAGCATCACCCCACACCACCCAGACAAAAACAAACACAGACACACACGCATGCACATGCACACTCACCCACCCACCAGGAAGGTGGGCACAACCCAGATGGAAGGTGCTGAGCCCAGGGATGATGAGCCCTGTGGGTTCCTGCAGTGGGTGGGACACACACCCCTCCCACAGCAGTACCTAAATCACTCTGTTACTCTGTGTTTCAGGAGGTGAGACAGTGCGGAAGGAAGACATTTGCTCTGTGATTCTGTTGCAGAAATCCAGAGATTTCAGAGTAAACAAGATGATTAATCCAGGGTTATTCCATGAGGGAATCAATGTTTTTCAGATATTTTGGACAGAAGCGAGTGTTACGTGGGCAAGTGCTGATGAAGGCCACGCAGTGATTCAGACCGTCAGACAGACTCTCATCAACAAGACAAAATCCGGAGGAGGGTCCTGTCCCGGTGGGTAAAACCTGCCTCTCCCCGGCCGCACGTCACGTTTCACTGTAACCTTCCCATATGGAACGTGTGTGTCTGGGGTGGGAGTGATGGGAAACTGTCAGAACTGTACCCCAGTCAGTCAGTAACCGCTCCGGGATGGGGGTGTGGGAGGGAGGGAGGGTCAGAACAGAAAATCCCCGTCGGTTCTAAGGTAACATCAACACCAACTCCCAGGTTACAGGTTTCTGATTGATGTGTGTGTTGTGCACTAGGGTCGAGCGAGGATCAGCAGGGCAGTGAGACTCCCTCACTGTGCAGTGCGCCCACCTCGATGTGCAGAGAGCAACCAGATCATTTGACATCTTCAACCTGCACGCAAGTGAAGAGCGAAAAGAGCTCAGAGAAGTTTCAGTGTAACGGTGAGAAGCAAGGATTGGGGCATGACTCGTGGCATATCAAGGGTGTAGATGTGTTACGTTCCTCTTGTGTACAGAGCATGGATGGTTTAGGAACCCTGGCTGACGAGACAGATTGAAGTTCCAGTCAAGAGGAGAGGCAAGCACACATTGTGTTCACAAACAGGAGTCCCGAAGAAGGGTCTCAGTCTGGAGCATCGGATAGCCAACTCTTTAACATTGATGCTGCCCGGCCTGCTGAGTTCCTCCATCATTTTGTACACAATACATTGTGTTTAATTTGGGGACAAGTTCATCTCTTGATGATTTAAAAAAATATAAAGAATGCACTTGAGGTAAATCTGGAGGGCAAAGTGCGGGTATGAGATGGATCTGACAGACAAGACTAAGGAAAATTCTAGAAGTTTCTATAGCTCAGTAACGATGAAAAGGATGGTTAGTCAGAGAGGAGTTCCTGTTGAGGATCAGCAGGCTGTCTATAATTTGAGGGGGCAGATAGGTTGAAATTATAACTGAAAATCACGATTGCTCAAGAGATTAGGGCAACAGGTGAAGACGGATTGGGGGCATTCATATTCCCAGGGAGAAGGTATTTGCAGCCTTACAGTGCATTTTAGTGGGTAAATCCCCAGGGCCTTACTAAGTGCTTCCTGGGACTCAGTGGGAGGCTAGAGAGGAAACAGCGGAGGCCCTTACGGAGATAATTACTTCATTGTTTGTTACTGGGAAACAATGCCACTAAAGAATGGAAGGAAGTCAGTGTTGTTCCGTAGTTTAAGAACGATAGAAGGGATAAGCCAAGGAATGACAGACCAGTGAATCCGATGTCAATTTGGGGAAGTTAGTGGTGGGCAGTTGGAGGGATAGGATATCTCAGTATTTGGGTAGACAGAGACTGATTAGGAGTTTGCATGGTGTTGTGAATGGTAAGTTGTGCAGTTGAACCTCTTTAGAGCTGTTTGCAGAATGACCAAAATTGTAGATGAGGTTCAGGCTGAGAATGTTGTCCATTTAGCAGAACCAACAATAAGACCTCGCATGGTAGGATCATATAGTAGGAAACGTTGCATGAAATCCTGGAGAGACAGTTCGTTGGATGCAAAAATATGACGGATATACAAGCTTTAGTCAAGAAGGACATGGTTCAATTAGGTCATGTGCCAGTGAATCCTTTAATGCCAAATGACTAAGAAAACAATCGAGTGAAATCATGAGGGCAAAGAGAGAGGGTGTGAGATGGATCTGGCAGAAAAGGTAAAGGGAAATCCCAAGAGATTTTGCAGCCATATCATGAGTAACAGGGTGGTTACTAAGTGAGTAGATCCCTTTAGATATTAGCAGGGCTCCCCATGTCTTGACCTGCAGGACATGGGTGAGATTCTTAACTTTTCACTGAGGAGATAATCATGATTACTCAAGGGAATTAGGTAGAGATGTTTTGGATACTGGTCATATTTCCAGAAAGGATGATATTTGCAATCTTACAGTGTATTGTTGGATAAATCCCCAGAGCCAGAGCGAGTGCTTCCTTGAAATTTGTGGGTGGCTGGAGGAGAAATTGTGGAGTCTCTTGCTGAGATTATTGCCTCATCGTTTGCCACCAGAGAAGTTGCAGAAGACTGGAAGGAAGCTTATGTTTGGTTGTTTGAGAAGAGCAGGAAGTTCATGCCAGGGAACGACACACCAGTCAGTGTGAAATCAGTAGTGAGAAAGTTACCTACGGGAGTTCTGAGGGACAGGATATACCAGCATTTGAGTGGATGGAGTCAGATTAAATAGAGTCAGCATGGCTTTGTGCATGAAAAGCCCTGCTTATTGAACAGTATTCAATCTATTTGAAGAGATGACTGAAAAGGCAGATGAGGGCAGGGCAGTGGACGTTGTCTATTTGTAGTTCAGTGAGGCCTTCGACAAGGTCTTGCAAGGTAGGGAAACCTGGATGATTAGGAATCTAGTCAAGATTGGTGGATTCACAATTGTTTTGGACGACGAAAGCAGAGGGTGGTGGTTGAAGGTTGTTTTTCGGAATGGAGGCTGTTGATGAGCTGTGTTCTGCAGGGATCAGTGTTGGGTTTCTTTCGATTGCTATTTTGAGAAATGATTCGAATGCCAATACACAGGGCTTGATCAGTAATTCTGTGGATGACTCACAATACAAGGGTGCTATTGATAGTGAAGAAGGGTGTTGTGGAATACAGAATGGAGGAGTAAATAAAATCATCGAGGCAAGATAAAGTGCATGGTAACAGTCTTTTCTCCAGGTCAGAGGATCCACAATTAGAGTCCCTGGGTTCAGGGTGAGGGGAGAGAGTTAAAAGGGACAGTGGAGAGTATGTGAAACTATTATAGTTATTATTCTAATATGGATTTATTGAGTATGCCAGCAAGGAAATGAATCTCAGGGGTGTATATGGTGATATATATGTACTTTGATAATAACTGTACTTTGGTCTTTGGTCTTTTCCACAGGGAAGTGGTTAAGGCAGGTGCAAGAGTATCCTTTCAGAAGCACTTGGATAGGTACATGGAGGGGGGTGGGACTTGGAGAGATACAGTTGTAATGCAGACAATATGGACAATCTGGATGGGCACCATGGCCAGTGAGGAGTAGTTGGGCCAAAGGTCCTGTATCCTGCTGTATTGTCCAATGTCTCGATGGGCTGAAGGGCCTCCACAGGGCACATCCGGCAGTCCCCCGGTGATAGGTCGCTGTAGATTGGATGTTGCTCTGTATCTATCGACCCAAAGCTTCCAGGGATGGTATTCTGTGTGTTGAGAGAGTCATTGTACTTACTGTCTCACCCACGTCAATACCTCACGCTGTCCGTGTGTCTGTTTTCCCTTCCCCTCCGTTCTCTACACACGTCCCACTCTCTGAGCCCAAATGGACCCTACAGCACTTCCATTCTCTGTGACCCCTCCTCGTCTCTCTGACCCACTCTGGAACCTACACTCCTTGTCATCTCTGTGGTCTCCACTGTCTGCAACACTCCTCCCCACCTCTGTAAACTACCCCACTTAACCTGCTGCTTTCACATCCCTTGAGAACTCACATTTGCTGACACATTGACGCTGAAACAGAGCCCATTCCCATGCTGATGGGTGCCCATCTCTGAGCTCGGAGGAACATTAAATCTATCCCCTTCCCTTCTGTTACTAGGAATCACCCTGAGTGAAATGTGCTGGTGTGAGGCAGCCTGAGTGAGCACAGGTTCTGTGTTTAACAGTGCAATGTTATGGTCGAGGAGCCGTCCATGAAGAGATTGTGAAGCAGTTGAATATCAACGAGTGTGAATGGCCATGGATTCCCTGTGTCCTGTTTGTCTACAATGTATATCATGAAATTGAGGATTTTCGAAATGCCCTGCAGTGGGTCACAGGTAGATACTCTTGTCCTCTCCGCAGGTGAAGTCATGAAGTCAATTAGCTTCCCTGGTATCCCCTTCCCCTTGGAAACTTCTGCTGACTACTGGCTCTTCCCTTCCTCTGAGGTACAATAATTATGACTGTGTGTCATCCTGGGATTTGGTTCACAGTAGGAGAGTGGCACTGCATTGATGTAGCACCTTCCTTATCCTTGTCATGTTCTGTGCTGCCCTGCCACCAAAGCTCACAGTAGTTATCATTGTGATGGGGATGTATAATGGTGCACAGCAAGCTCCCAGAAACAGCTGTGAGGTAATGGACTGTGGATCCCGATGTAACATTGTCCAGGGTATGGGTCAGTTCCCTTCCTCTGTGTGTAAGGTGTTTGGAACTTTCTGTGCCCGAGTGGGGAGAGCATTCCTGGGATGAAAGTCCCAGTGGAAAAATGATGCTACTGTCAGTGCTCTACCTCCTGTGGGGAAGTGAGTGCCAGTTCTGGGATGGGAGGGCTGTCTTGCACATAGTCAGTATCAACTGGACACACACGGGGGCAGGAAGGTGTGCACAGCCCCAGGTGGAAGGTGCTGAGCTCAGGGCTGATGTACCCAGTGGGTGGGACACACACCCATCCCACAGCAGCACCCAGACACTCTGTTACTCTGTGTTGCAGGAGGCGGAAGAGCGCAGAAGGAAGACATTTGTGCCCTGATTCTGTTGCAGAAATCCCTGGATGTGGGAGAAGGGAAGATAAGGACCTATCCAGGGTTATTCCATGAAGCAACAGCAGTTCAGAGTACTTTGGAGAGAAACCAGCGATATTTTCAAAAGGAGGAAAGCTGACTGCCAGTGTCCAAATACGATTCGGGCCATCAGACAGAGTCTCAGTGACCGAACCAGATCCAGAGAACATTCCTCCTCCGGTGGGTAAAACCTGTCTCTCCCTGTCATGCCTCACGCTTCATGGTAACCCTTCCCACATGGAATGTGAGGGATGTGATCGATGTGTGTCTTGTGTGGGAAAATGATGGAACCAACTGTAGTCTGTCAGGCAGTGACTGCTGCGGGAGGGAAGTTTGCTGTCCAAAATGTCTTTAGGTCCAGAGGTCATTTTAGCAACAATTCCGAGCTTACAGGCTTCTGACTGATGTGTAGGCGTTCTAGTAGGGCGGGGCGACAATCTACTGGGCGACGAGCCTTCGGTGGTGAATGAACAATTGGGTTGTTCGCTTTCTTCAGGATGCAACCAAAGGAAGAAAAGCAGGAATTCGGAGAAGTGTAACACTGAGAATGCAGGCTTGGCGCTCCAACTGAGCGATTGGGGCAGGAGTTGAGAAATATGAAGTCTGCAGAGGCAGTATGTTCCTGGCGAAGTGGAGGGTAAACCTGGCAAGACGAGAGATATTCAAGCTTTGGTCAAGAAAAATATGGAGAAAAACTGTGCAATTAGGTTATTTCCCAGTGAATCCCTTAACATCAAATAACTAAGAATACTATCAAGAGGGAAATCAGGAGGGCAAAGAGAATGGGTGTGAGATGGATCTAGAAGATAAGGTTAAGGAAAATCTCAAGAAGTTCTGTCGTGATTAGCATAAACTTTACAGTGGCAGCCATGTGTATTCAATTCCCTCTGCTGTCTTTAAGGAGTTTGTACTTTCTCCCCGTGTCTGCAGTAGGTTTCCACTGAGTATTCAGTTTCCTGCCATTTTGCAAAGGGCTAGTGTTGGTAAGTTAAGGGCATGCTACGTTGGCAGTGGAATCATAGTGACACGTACGGGCTCCCCCCAGCTCATCCTTGTACTGTGTTGTTCATTGACGCAAACGAGCACAAAAACAGATCTTTAATCTGATCTGTCACTATTTTAAGATTAAAATGATAACTAAGGAGAAATAGCTCACTTTGGAAGCTCAGAAGGTCTGCTTATGTCCTGAGCTGCAGGAACATGTTGGGAAAAAATAACATTTAGCATGCTGACATTCAACAGTTGAGTACAGAACTAGGGTATTTTGTTGCCATTGAATATGTCATTGGTGAGGCTGCAATTGGAACATGGTGTAGAGTTTTGGCCACCCTTTTATAGGAAAGATTTGGTTAAACTGGAAATTGGGCAGGGAATTGCAAGACTGTTGCCAGTGTTGATTAATAGGGAGGGGTTTTCCATTCTAGGTCATTATTTCGTGTAATGCAGGAGGTGGTGATGATATAGAAATATATAAAATCATGGTGTGGCAAGGATAAGGTGGATGCCAACAGTCTTTCCCACAGTTCAGGAGAGTCCAAAGCTTGGGGCATATGCTTAGGGTGAAGAGGAAAGGTCTAAATAGGACCTGAGGGGTAATTCTTTCACCAATAGCGTGGTGAGTATATAAACCAAGCTGCCTGAGAAAGTGGGTGCAGCAGTGGTTCCATCAATGGTATCATTGAAGGGGCACCTGGATGGATGCATGAAAAGGCAGGGTTAGAGATGATAAAGTTGACTGCAGAAATTGGGATTATCCAGCTGGGCATATTGGTCATCACAGAACTAATGGGTGAAAAACCTTGTTCTTGGTGTATTAAACGATTAGCTGAATAGCCTCATTGTGTACATCCCTCAGTCTCTAATTACATGCCCTTGTCTCAGAGAAGCTTCAGTGTAATGGTGAGAAGCAAGGATTGGGGCACGACTCGTGGCATATCAAGGATGTAGATGTATTATGTTCCTTTTGTGTACAGAGCCTGGATAGTTTAGGAACCCTGGCTGATGAGAGAGATTGAAGCTCCAGTCAAGAGGAGATGCAAGCGTACATTGTGTACACAAACAGCAGTCCTGAAGGAGGGTCTCAGACTAATGCATTGACTATTTACTCTTTTCCATAGATACTGTCCAGCTTGCGAAGTTCTTACAGCATTTTATGTGTATTAATTTGATTTCCAGCATCTGCAGGTTTTTCTTGTTTGTGATTCGGCTACTACACCGCAAAGTCTCCACCAGGGATGCCTACCCTGAGGAAGCTTAAATCTTCTCTCAACAGGAGTTCAGTAAAACCCTCTGTCACTGCTCCCCCTCTGTTATCTCTGCTGCCCTCCGACTCCTTGACCATGTGCTCACCCAGACCCGTTTCCACAGGTATGTAACCTTTCTGGGAACATGCCTTTGCTGCCATCTTTTGCCACCAGTCCTGATGAAGGTTTACCCCCCCCAAAATGTCAGCTGTTTGCTCTTTCCATAGATGCTGCCCGGCCTTCTGAGTTCCTCCTCCAGCATTTTGGCAGATCAGGTCACAGGTTTTCTGATTGATGTGTGTGTTGTGCACTAGGGTCGAGCGAGGATCGGCAGGGCAGTGAGACTCCCTCATTGTGCAGTGAGCCCACCTCGATGTGCAGAGAGCAACCAGATCATTTGACATCTTCATCCCGCACGCAAGAGAAGAGCGAAAAGAGCTCAGAGAAGCTTCAGGGTAACGGTGAGAAGCAAGGATTGGAGATACTCATGTTCCCAGGTAGAAGATATTTGCAGCCTTACAGTCAGTTCTAGGGTATAAATCCCTAGGGCCTTACTAAGTGTGAGTGCTTCCTTGAAATTTGTGGGTGGCTTGAGGAGAAATTGTGGAGTCTGTTGCTGAGATTATTGCCTCATCGTTTGCTACCAGAGAAGTTGCAGAAGACTGGAAGGAAGCTCATGTTTGGTTGTTTGAGAAGAGCAGGAAGGTCATGCCAGGGAACGACACACCAGTCAGTGTGAAATCAGTAGTAGGAATGTTACCTATGGGAGTTCTGAGGGTCAGGGTATACCAGCATTTGAGTGGACGGAGTCAGATTAAATAGTCAGCACGGCTTTGTGCATGAAAAGCCCTGCTTATTGAACAGTATTCAAGCTAATTGAAGAGATGACTGAAAAGGCAGATGTGGGCAGGGCAGTGGACTTTGTCTATTTGTAGTTCAGTGAGGCCTTCAACAAGGTCTTGCAAGGTAGGGTAATCTGGATGGTTAGGAATCGAGTCAAGATTGGTGGATTCAAAATTGTTTTGGACGATGAAAGCAGAGGGTGGTGGTTGAAGGTTGTTTTTTGGAATGGAGGCTGCTGATGAGCTGTGTTCTGCAGAGATCAGTGTTGGGTTTCTTTTCATTGCTATTTTGAGAAATGATTTGAATGCCAGTGCACAAGGCTTGATCAGTAAATCTATGGATGACGCAAAATTAAAGGGTGCTATTGATAGTGAGGAAGGGTGTTTGGAATACAGAATAGAGAAGTAAATAAAATTATTGGGGCAAGATAAGGTGCATGGTGACAGTCTTTTCCCCAGGTCAGAGGATTCACAATTAGAGTCCCTGGGTTCAGGGTGAGGGGAGAGAGTTAAAAGGGACAGTGGAGAGTATGTGAAACTATTATAGTTATTATTCTAATATGGATTTATTGAGTATGCCAGCAAGGAAATGAATCTCAGGGGTGTATATGGTGATATATATGTACTTTGATAATAACTGTACTTTGGCCTTTGGTCTTTTCCACAGGGGAAGTGGTTGAGGCAGGTACGAGAGTATCCGTTCAGAAGCACTGGGATAGGTACATGGAGGGTGTGGGACTTGGAGAGATGCAGTTGTAATGCAGACTATTTGGACAGTCTGGATGGGCACCATGGCCAGTGAGGAGTGGTTGGGCCAAAGGGCCTGTATCCTGCTGTATTGTCCAATGTCTTGATGGGCTGAAAGGCCTCCACAGGGCACATCCTGCAGTCTCCCAGTGACAGGTCCCTGTAGGTTCGACGTGGCTCTGTATCAGTGGACCCGATGCTTCCAGGGATGGTATTCTGTGCGTTGTGAGAGTCAGGGTGCTTACTGTCTCACCCACGTCAATACCTCACCCTGTCGGTGTGTCTGTTTCCCCTTCCCCTCCGTTCCCTACACACATCCCACTCTCTGAGCCCAAATGGACCCTACAGCATTTCCATTCTCTATGACCCTCAGCAACCCCTACAACACTCCAGTATCTGTGACCCCTCCCCATCTCTCTGACCCACTCCGAAACCTACACTCCTCGTCATCTCTGCGGTCTCCACTGTCTACAACACTCCTCCCCACCTCTGTAAACTACCCCACTTAACCTGCTGCTTTCACATCCCTTGAGAACTCACATTTGCTTACAGATTGACAGTGAAACAGAGCCCATTCCCATACTGATGGGTGCCCGTCTCTGAGCTCGGAGGAACATTAAATCTATCCCCTTCCCTTCTGTTACTCGGAATCACCCTGAGTGAAATGTGCTGGTGTGAGGCAGCCTGAGTGAGCACAGGTTCTGTGTTTTACAGTGCAATGTTACGGTAGAGGATCCGTCCATGAAGAGATTGTGAAGCAGCTGAATATCAACGAGTGTGAATGGCCAAGGATTCCCTGTGTCATGTTTGTCTACAATGTGTATCATGAAATTGAGGATTTTCGAAATGCCCTGCAGTGGGTCACAGGTAGATACTCTCGTCCTGTCCACAGGTGAAATCTTGAAGTTAATTCGCTTCCGTGGTATCCCCTTCCCTTGGAGATTTCTGCTGACTACTGGCTCTTCCCTTCCTCTGAGGTACAATAATTATGACTGTGTGTCATCCTGGGATTTGGTTCACAGTAGGAGAGTGGCACTGCATTGATGTAGCACCTTCCTTATCCTTGTCATGTCCTGTGCTGCCCTGTCACCAAAGCTCACAGTAGTTATCATTGTGATGGGGATGTATAATGGTGCACAGCAAGCTCCCAGAAACAGCTGTGAGGTAATGGACTGTGGATCCCGATGTAACATTGTCCAGGGTATGGGTCAGTTCCCTTCCCCTGCGTGTAAGGTGTTTGGAACTTTCTGTGCCCGAGTGGGGAGGGCATTCCTGGGATGAAAGTCCCAGTGGAAAAATGATGCTACTGTCAGTGCTGTAGCTCCTGTGGGGAGGTGAGTGCCAGTTCTGGGATGGGAGGGCTGTCTTGCACATAGTCAGTATCAACTGGACACACACGGGGCAGGAAGGTGTGCACAGCCCCAGGTGGAAGGTGCTGAGCTCAGGGCTGATGTACCCAGTGGGTGGGACACACACCCATCCCACAGCAGCACCCAGACACTCTGTTACTCTGTGTTGCAGGAGGCGGAAGAGCGCAGAAGGAAGACATTTGTGCCGTGATTCTGTTGCAGAAATCCCGAGATGTGGGAGAGGGGAAGATAAGGACCTATCCAGGGTTATTCCATGAGGGAACAGCAGTTCATCGAGTACTTTGGAGAGAAACCAGCGGTATTCTCAAGAGGAGGTCAGCTGACTGCCAGTGTCCAAATACGATTCGGGCCATCAGACAGAGTCTCAGTGACAGAACCAGATCGAGAGAACATTCCTCCCCCGGTGGGTAAAACCTGTCTCTCCCTGTCACGCCTCACGCTTCACTGTAACCTTTCTATATAGACTGTGAGGGATATGATTGATGTGTGTCTTGTGTGAGAAAATGATGGAACTAACTGTAGTCAGTCAGACATTGTAGTCACTTAGGGTGAAGTGGAAAGGTCTAAATAGGACCTGACGGGCAATTCTTTCACCCATAGAGTGGTGAGTATATAGACTGAGCTGCCCAAGAAAGTGGGTGCAGCAGGTACAATGGTATCATTGAAGGGGCACCTGGATAGATGCATGTAAAGGCAGGGTTAAGCGAATAAAGTTGACTTCAGGAAGTTGGGTTTATCCAGCTGGGCATATCGGTCATCACAGAACTATTGGGCGAATAACCTCGTTCTTGGTGTATTAAATAGTTGGCTGATTAGCCTCATTCTGTACATCCCTCAGTCTCCAATTCAATGCCCTAGGGCAGGTGTGTCTGGGGTGGGCGTTATGGGAAGCTGTCAGAACGGTATCCCAGTCGGTCAGTGACAGACCGGGATGGGAGGGAGGGAGGGAGGGATGTTCAGAACAGAAAATTCCCTTGGATTTTAAGGTAACCTGAGCACCAACTCCCAGGTTACCGGTTTCTGATTGATGTGTGTGTTGTGCACTAGGGTCGAGCGAGGATCCGCAGGGCAGTGAGACTCCCTCATTGTGCAGTGAGCAACTAGATCATTCAACATCTTCAACCTGCACGCAAGAGAAGAGCGAAAAGAGCTCAGTGAATCTTCAGTGTAACGGTGAGAAGCAAGGATTGGGGCACGAGTCGTGGCGTATCAAAGGTGTAGATGTATTGTGTTCCTCTTGTGTACAGAGCCTGGATGGTTTAGCAACCCTGGCTGACAAGAGAGATTGAAGTTGCAGTCAAGAGGACAGGCAAACACACGTTGTGTTCACAAACAGGAGTTCCGAAGAAGGGTCTCAGTCTGAAGCATCGGCTGTACTCTTTTCCATTGATGCTGCCCGGCCTGCTGAGTTCCTCCATCATTTTGTACATAATACATTGTGTTTATGGCCAGCTGGTGGTGCAGTGACATCAGTGCCGGACTCCGGAGCGAAGGTTCCCAAGTTCGAACCCAGTCGGGCCGCTCCTGGGCATGATTTCCATCTGTGCCGGGTTGAGCATCGAGCTAGCAACTCGACCTTGTAAAACAAAAATAGCTTGCCACGGAAACACCGTATTAGTGGTGTCCCTATAACTCCACTGCTGAGTTAAGGGCTTTTCTACTTCTTTAATTTGGGAACAAGTTAACTGTCATGTTTCCTGTTGGTGGGTGATTGTACTGTAAACAGGAAGGGCTCTTTTTGTGAGTTAACATGTACTCCCTGGGTGGAGTCGCTGAATCTGGACGACAGCAAAGGCAGAATGAATGTAGTCTCACTGTAAAATTCTTTACTGGTTCCTGCTTCACTTGATCACCCTCCCTGAGTTTGCACATTGAGCAGTTGCAAGCCAAGTGAAAGTGCAAGCAAGAAACAGACTTGGATCCCCACAGCGCAGTCAACACACAGGCAGTGATCACTGGGTTTACACAACACCAAACATGGGAAGCAGTGAGTTTCTATATTCAGTCCGTTACTGAGAGCACGCCACCCCTAATTCTCGAGATGAAAAAACAAATAAATTAATACTTTTGCATTGCAATTCAGAGTTTTCAAAGGACGGCTGTTTTCACTTCCCAACCATGGACAAATGGTAGGTTCCCATAATAAGGGTGTGAATTCATTAACCCGTTTCACCCAGACAGCTGATGCTCTGTCTCCCTGGCCTCTGGCAGGAATCTGGAGACTCTGAGGAACAAGTTGTGTAACTACAAACCCCCTGAGGGCTGTGGAAACTCCTGTATAAACATCCTGCTCGTCGGCCTGGTGGGGGCTGGGAAATCATCCATCATCAACACTTTCCTCTCGGCTCTGGATCCAGAAGGGACAACCATAACCTGTGCCCCGACGGGGATGAATCCCCGGTCTCTCACAAAAGAGGTACACACACTGCTGTCACTTTAATATAAACACACAGGCATTCTATGTTGCTGTATTCACTGTGAATTCACCGCCCTTTCTCTGTCTCCCTCATGTCCACACCAGCGGGAGTGAAAGGTCACTCCACTCCAATCTATTGGCTGGAAAGCACTCGGGAGGTCCCGAGGCTGGGAATGGTGCATTTAAACCCAACTCTCTGATAACAGTGTACATTTTGCTGGGGAATTAAGAAGGGAGGGAGGCAAAGGAAATTATAGGCCAAATAGCCCGAGGCCAGTAGCTGGAAAATGCGAGACTCCATCAACTAGGACATGGTTTCACTACACCAGGTGGCACGTGACAAAACAGGACAAAATCAGAATGATTTCCTCATGGGGAAATTTTACCTGAAAAATCTGTTGGAATTCTTTGAGGAAATAACAGGCAGGATAGACAAAGTAGAGACTGGATGTTTACATGGATTTTGAGAAGGCCTTTGACAAGGGGCCACACATGAAACTGCTAAACAAGTTAATAGCCCAGGGTATTACACTAGAATTACTAGCATGGACAGAAGTTTGCTGTCTGGCAGGAGACAAAGAGTAGGAATAGATGGGGCTTTTCCTGGCTATCTGCTGGTGACTAGTGGTGTTACACAGGGATGCTTTTATTCACGTTATATGTGAATGATTTAAGGTGGAATTAATTGCTCTGTGGCCAGTTTTGTGGATGATATGAAGATAGGTGGAGGGGCAGGTAGTCTTGAGGAAGCAGGGAGTCCATGAGAGAACTGAGACAGTTTGGGAAAATGGGTGCATGGAGTGTCACTGGCAATTTTCCAGTCCTCCAGAACCCATCTAGAATCTAGTGTTTCTTCAAAGATGACTACTGATGCCTCCACAATCTCTTCAGGAACCCCTTTCAGAACCTGGGCTGCAGTTCATCAGGTTTCAGTGACTGATCTACATTCAAACGTTTCCACTTCCCATCACCTTCTCCTTACTAACAGCAGCTACACTCACTCCGAGTCCCTGACTCTCTGGCATACTGCTGGTGTCTTCCACAGTGAAGACTGACAGACTACTTATGGAGTTCATCTGCCGTTTCTGTGTTCCCCATTACATCCTCTCCTGCATTATATTCCAGTGGGCTGATACCCACTCTTGCCTCTATTTACCTTTTGGTATAATTTTTATATTCTTGTATAGCTTATCCTCAAATTTCATCTTTTCTCTGCTTCTGGACTTTTCAGCTGCCTTCTGCTGGTTTTTAAAATAAACCAAATCCTCCAACTTCCCACTACCTTTTGCTACATTATATGCCCTCTCTTTTGTTTTACTGCTGTCTTTGACATTCATTGTTAGAAATGGTTACCTCATTACGCCCCCACCCCCTTTAGAATGCTTCTCCCACGGTGGGATGGATCTATCCTGCACCTTTCGAATTGCTCCCAGAAACTCCATCTATTGCTGTACAGCTGCCATCCCTGCTAGTGTCCCCTTCCAATCAACGTTGGCCAGCTCCTCTCTCATGTCTCTGTCATTCCCTTTACTGCACTGTAAAACTGAGACATCATTTTTTTCTTTTTCCCCCATTTACCTCAGGGTGAATACAATCATATTATGAACCCTGCATTCAAAAGGTTCAACTCCCATATCAAACCCAGGTTATTTCACAACACCGAATCCAGAATGAGTTTTTCCTGAGTGGGCTTAACCTCAAATTCCTCTAATAGGTCAAGTTGTAGGCATTCTACAAATTCCCTCTCTTGAGAAAATTCCCTGTTCCTTTCTCCGCAGATGTTGCCTGATATGCTGAGTGTTCTCCACATTTCTGCTCTCTCACTCCAAGACTGTCATTAATTAGGATTTCTCGGTGAACTGGAATGTTACATTTGAAAGGGGAAGCCAGAGATTCAGGATAACATTGCTACAGTCAGAGTGTCTCTGGGTCTGTATACCAGGGATTCACCTGCCCTCTCAGGGGAATGTAAACAGTCCCAGGGCAGCAAGGGAAGCGGAGTTTCCTTGTGTCATGAGACATCATGTGACCGAGAGAAGATCAGGGAGATCTCCCACAGACTGGGATGTCCTGTCACTGAGGGAAGAGCAAGGAGTTCTCCCTCAGAATGGAACGCCCCATCACTGAGGGAAAAGAAAGTTCTTCTGTGTCCCGATGCACATTTTTAGCCATCAGCCAATGACAAAAAGCAGATCTCCAGTTGATCACTGTTCTATTGTTTATGAGATTTTGCTGTGTCAATACTGTCTGTTCCGTGTTCTACATTACACAGATTTCACTCTCCATGAAAGGTGCCATACAAATGTACATCTTCTTGAAAATTTACAGCTCAGGTCCTACAGAGCAGGGGGTTTAAAGTTCTGGGATTCATCTGGATGGAATGCTCTGGCAAACATGGATCGGACAAAGAGAGTGTTACAGATGATCCTGGAAGGGAGAGTTCCCAAAGGAACAAACGTGAGTTTCTGCTGTTACTTTTGTTACGAGAATACACATAAAATTAAGATGTTTGCTGGCCTGGGCTAGCATCAGTGGCATCAGCAGTTGGTCTGCCACCTGCCCTCAGGGGAAGGAGAGATAAGGAACAATGGAGCAGCGTCCGGAGATGTGTAATGAAGGGATGTGGGAGGGAGAGCTGTCTGGAGCGGCTCCCCCCTTTGAACCCTGAACTGTTTGAAGTGATGGACAGGCGATACCCCAGCAGGGGGATAAAAAGGGACAGGTTCGCTAAGGCAGGACACACGCCACCCGAGGTAACGAGACCCTGGAAGCGGTGCGCCTCTCACGAGTGGGTGAGAAGTGCCAGACAACGACAAGGGTGGAAAGGTACGATCAGCGGGAACCCGGTGTGTGTCCGCCCTTGCCTGGGTGCCGGGTTCACTGCAGAGGATCGACCGCATCTGGAGGAGGGGTCACAGTCGGTGACCTCAGGTGACATCACCAAGGACCTGCCCAAAAGCTGTTTGTGAGCCATCTCGCTGGTCTGTGAGCCATCTTGCTGGTCTGTGAGTGAAGCCGTTCTGAATGATCAGTTGTTCCTGTTCTCTCTGTCTCTTCCCCCACCTTGTCCATCGCCATGGCAACGATTACTGCGAACTGAACTACTAACTGGACTGAACTTTGAGTCATTTTGAAATTGGTCATTTACCCCTAGACAACGATAGAGCTTGATTGATGCTGTTATCTTAATTCTGTGCACATGTGCGTTTATCATCGCTGAACTGTTGCATTTATTATCCTTTCGATTAATGTGTTGCTTGTTTCTTTAATAAAACTTTCTTAGTTCTAGTACTCCAGACTCCAACTGAGTGATCCATTTCTGCTGGTTTGGCAACCCAGTTACGGGGTACGTAACATAAGTGGGGTTCTCGTCCGCGATTTTGAACGCTAAATTTGGGACGGAGTAAATTGATTGGGTTAAAATTCCCGAAAGAAAGAAAAGACAAACAGCAGAAATGGAGGTTGAGGAATTTATAAAGGCGCCGACCTTGGAGGCATTAGAGGATGCCAGGAAATCGGAATTGATAGCTGTGGCCAAACGGGTGAATCTTGCTAAGGTGAAGTCGACAATGAGGAGAGAGGAGATACACAGAGCTATTGTAGAGCACTATGTATCTAAAGGTGTGTTTCCCCAAGGTGAGCTGGGGGTGGTGTCTATTGAAAAACCTGCTGGAGACGCGGTACAGGTACAGCTTGAAAAACTGAGACTCGAGCACGAGTTCCGGGTACGGCAGTTAGAACACGAAGAGAAGCAGTTAGAAAGGCAGGAGAGAGAGTTAGAAAGGCGGGAGAAAGAGAGAGAGTTAGAAAGGCGGGAGAGAGAGAAAGAGGTAGAAAGGCAAGAGAGAGAAAGACAGTTGGAGAGAGAAGAGAGAGAGAGGGACAGACAGTTGGAGAGAGAGGAGAAACAGAGGGAAAGGGAATTTGAGCTGGAGAAGTTAAAGATAAGGGCCGAGCAGGGGCTCGTGCCGAACCAAGGTGGAGGGTTCCGGGCGACCCAGGAGGTAAGGCTGGTTCCCCCATTTGACGATACCGATGTGGATCGGTACTTTCTCCATTTCGAAAAAGTGGCTATAAGTCAGGACTGGCCGAGGGATAAGTGGGTTGTTTTACTTCAGAGTGTACTGAAAGGGAAGGCCCAAGAAGCTTACTCAGCTTTGTCCGCGGAAGATGCCCAGAGGTATGAGGTGATGAAAGAGGCCATCCTCAGGATTTATGAGTTGGTCCCGGAGGCATACCGGCAGAGGTTCCGGAATGCGAGGAAGCGGTGGGACCGCACGTATTTGGAGTTTGCTCGTGAGATGCAAACATATTGTGAGCGTTGGTGCGCCTCGAAGGGGGTAGAGGGGGATTACGACAGACTGCTGCAGCTGATTCTGATTGAGCAGTTTAAAGGTTGTGTCCCTGAGGGTATGAGACCCTACCTCGATGAGAAAGAGGCAGCCACGTTAGCCGCAACTGCTAAGTTAGCGGATGAGTATGCGTTGACGCATAAAATGAAGTTTGCCCCGAGTAAAGGCTACCAGAAGGGTAGTCAGGACGGCGGGGAGAGTCCACCGGAAAAGTCAGAAAGTAAGCCGGGGACTAGTGAAAAGGATAAGGTAGACCGGGAGCAGTCTGGTAGGAAGTCTCCTGGGGTCGTCTGTTATAATTGTGGGAAAGTCGGACACTTTGCGTCCAGGTGCTTTGCCCCAAGGAAGGAGACGGGGAAAGGAAAAGCGGAAATTTTGAATGGCTGTATTGAGCTGTTAAGCGAACCGCTAGGGAAGGACAGGTCTGAAAAAGTCCAGGAAGGGCGCGAGAGGTTTATCTCGGCCGGATTGGTGTCAGTGAAGGAGGGGTTAAAACCAGTTCCAGTGCGGATCTGGAGAGACACGGGAGCGTGTCAGTCACTAATACTGAAGAGTGTATTAGAGTTTAGCTCAGAGACCCAGACTGGGGAGGTAGAGGTCAAAGGTGTTGGGGAAGGGACAGAGTCAGTCCCTTTGCACCAGATACATTTACAGAGCAACCTGGTCTCTGGACTAGTCACGATCGGGGTGAGGTCCGAATTACCGATGAAAGACGTGGAAGTCTTGCTCGGTAATGACATCGCCGGAGGAATCGTGTTCCCAGTCGTGAGATTGACGGGTCAGCCTGCCAGCATGGAGGCCCCGCCCGCGATGGTGAATTTGGCTGAAACATTTCTGCCAACCTTCTATGAGACAGGGTGTAGTGAGATAAGAGGTAGTGAGGGAGCTGGGACAGACGTAGCAGTAGCCAGGAAAGAATTTGTGCAGACGCAGGAGCGAGACGAGGGGCTGATGGTTTTTGCCGAGACCGCTCTCTCTGACACAGCCTTGACAAGCTATTGTGCGGATGAGGAAGTGCTAAGGAAGAAAGGGAAATCAAGTACAGCATCCGCAGATGAGGAGTGGGGGGTGGTGCAAAAGAGTTATGGGGATGAGGTTTTTAACATGGCCCACGAGGTACCCCCCGGTGGACATCTTGCGGTGCTGGAGGAAACAGTTGGTGGAATCATGAAAGAGATTTACCGGCTGCCCAGGGGGAAAAATGTTATTGATCATGACCGACGCGAACTGAGACGGTCACCGGCTTTTGATATGCTAACAAACCTAGTCGGTGTTAGCGTGGAAATCAATGAAGCTAGGGGCCCCCTGATAAGAGAAAAGAACCATTTTGAAAAGATTAGGATGGGATCGGTCAGATGGGAGAAGGCTATTGTTTTGGCCAGGTCTACTGATAAGGTCTCTCCCTTAATCCCCGAACAAAGCAAATCTTTAGAAGGAGTAATTAAACGACTCGCACCTATGTGTTTGATTGTCCCGAGGAAATGCAAAGAACTGGGACGTTGGGTGATTGTGGTTACAATAGGGCAGCCAAGTAAACAACACCCATATTTTTCGAGTAATTCAGTGACTAAAGGGCTGATGAACACAGAGGTGTGTATTGGCAATTTAACACGGCTGTCTGAAGCCAGTTTGATAGTGAACCTTGAAAAAAATGAATTCGGCCACACGAGGGTCACTTACCTGGGAATTGTGGTGACACAGGGGCAGCTGGCAGTGATGCAAGCTACAGTGCAGGCTATCGCTGACCACCCAACCCCGACAGACAAGAGGGCCCTCAGAAGGCTTTTGGAGATGGTGGGGTACTGCAGGAAGTTTTGCAATAACTCTGCGGTCAATACCCGTCCCCCTCCTACTAGCCCTTGCGAGAGAAAATTGAGTCGGAATGGGACGACCCTTGTTATTGTGGTCCGGGACAAAACCAAATGAGAGGTTACATTGGTCGCAATTCATCAGTGTCTTTGGCCACTATGAAGTTTGCTGAGTTGGAGCCTGGTCTAAGGGATTATTAATAACACGTGTAAAAGGAACAGAAAATGTGATGACTGTCTGTCAAGGTGTTGACAGCTTCAAATTCTCTGTATTAGCCAAATAGCTGATAAAGATGTATATTGTGTATGTATCAGATAATGTAGTCATGTTTGTAATTTTTACCTCCCGGTAAAAATCCTTAAAGTGGGGAGGTGTTACGAGAATACACATAAAATTAAGATGTTTGCTGGCCTGGGCTAGCATCAGTGGCATCAGCAGTTGGTCTGCCACCTGCCCTCAGGGGAAGGAGAGATAAGGAACAATGGAGCAGCGTCCGGAGATGTGTAATGAAGGAATGTGGGAGAGAGAACTGTCTGGAGCGGCTCCCCCCTTTGAACCCTGAACTGTTTGAAGTGATGGACAGGCGATACCCCAGCAGGGGGATAAAAAGGGACAGGTTCGCTAAGGCAGGACACACGCCACCCGAGGTAACGAGACCCTGGAAGCGGTGCGCCTCTCACGAGTGGGTGAGAAGTGCCAGACAACGACAAGGGTGGAAAGGTACGATCAGCGGGAACCTGGTGTGTGTCCGCCCTTGCCTGGGTGCTGGGTTCACTGCAGAGGATCGACCGCATCTGGAGGAGGGGTCACAGTCGGTGACCTCAGGTGACATCACCAAGGACCCGCCCAAAAAGTTGCTTGTGAGCCATCTCGCCGGTCTGTGAGTGAAGCCGTTCTGAATGATCAGTTGTTCCTGTTCTCTCTGTCTCTTCCCCCACCTTGTCCATCGCCATGGCAACGATTACTGCGAACTGAACTACTAACTGGACTGAACTTTGAGTCATTTTGAAATTGGTCATTTACCCCTAGACAACGATAGAGCTTGATTGATGCTGTTATCTTAATTCTGTGCACATGTGCGTTTATCATCGCTGAACTGTTGCATTTATTATCCTTTCGATTAATGTGTTGCTTGTTTCTTTAATAAAACTTTCTTAGTTCTAGTACTCCAGACTCCAACTGAGTGATCCATTTCTGCTGGTTTGGCAACCCAGTTACGGGGTACGTAACACTTTATACTCCTGATTCCCACAACCCATTAAACACTGAGCAATCTCAAAAAGAGATGGGAGAAATAACTCCCAAGAAAAATTTCTGATGAAATAGTCATGGTTCAGAAGTCTGGGTCCACATTCCGATTGGGATGAAGCTACAATGTGGATTGAGGGAGGGTGGCACTCTGTAAAAGAAATTATACGGAAACACCAAACAAACAGTAACACTTGTGAACACAGTGATAGTGATTAGTCCTGGAGTAACACACGGGGACACAGTGACAGAGATTAGTCCTGGAGTAACACACGGCGACAGAGTGACAGAGATTAGTCCTGGAGTAACACACGGGGACACAGTGACAGAGATTATTCCTGGAGTAACACACTGGGACACAATGATGGTGATTAGTCCTGGAGTAACACATGGGGACATAGTGACAGAGATTAGTTCTGGAGTAAAACACAGGGACACGGAGACAGATTAGTCCTGGAGTAACACACAGGGAAAGAGTGACAGATATTATTCCTGGAGTAACACACAAGGCCAGAGTGACAGATATTATTCCTGGAGTAACAGAGTTTGGTTGGCGAGTTCCATATCTCTCTCCTGCATGTCTCACCGCCAGCCGTTCCCACCTCACCTGCCCTCTACACATTGTTGGGACATGTTGAGCTCTTGTCCACGTGAGGGGGGACTGAGTGTTGTGCTGACATCCTCCACATGGTACAGGTCAGGAGACGGAGCAGTGATGGGGAAATGGATCAATCCCAGCAACACATGACCCCAGCATCCGCTCCACTGCTAGTGAAGGTCACAGGGTCACCTGCCCCGATGCTGGTCCGACCCCTGCTCCAACTCACCTGGAGCAGCTCCTCATTGTCTCCCACCAGTTGCCTTCTGCTGGCGTCCATTTTGGACACTGTGGGGTCAGTCTGCTGCTGTCATTTCCAGTGGGTTGTCAGAATGGTGGGAAGTTGATGGGGAGATGAGAGAAGTGTGAACTGACAGAGAGCTGGCATGAACTAGACTGGCTGAATGGCCAAAGGAAAATAAAATGAACAAAAGCTGCTGAACTCTCCATTTACCTTTCTATCTTCCACTAACCTGGATACAATACACATGATTGTCTCTCCCACAATACTGATGGAGACTAACCACTTGAGAGCCCATAAATAAATCAGCAGAACAAAGACATCATCCTCAACCACGAGGGATAACCACGATGACTGATGGAGACGGAACAACTCACCTTCCTCAGGATTAAATTTGCCATCAGCTTACACACTGTATCATCCTGCAGTGTGAAGGACCAAACTCTTTCTGAAACATCTGGAAACTTTGTTATAATGCCCTGACATTTAGGTAAAAAATGTTGATACATTACACAGAGGAAGGGACTGAGTATTGAAGAGCTCAGAGCAAATTCTAAACAGCTCGTGGGGACAGGGTGGACCCACAATGAAAGGAACTGAAAAGTAACAGTGAACTGGACAGAGCAACATTCCCAGCTGGAGACGGCCAGGGACAGAGAGATCCCACTGATCCCTGAAGCAAGAGTGATGTCAGAGCCCATCTGGATCTCAGTAGATCAGTGACTGTGATCTTTGGGCTTTGTCTGATGGGACTGGTCACTCAGTGCGGAGTGATTGTGAACTGCACTGTTCTTGCTGCTTCTTCAGTAACCAGTTCTTCATTGTCTCACTTAGTTACACAGTTTCAACCCTGACTTGGATGTTTCCAACTCTCCTGTTATTCCGGAAAATGTAATTCACGGAGTTGCATTCATATTTAATATCAACACCATAGACTGCATCAGTGATGATAAAATGAAAGAGTTTCAGGTGTTACAGACAGTCGTGACACAGAAATGTAAGTGCTTTCTTTTGGTCTGTGTAACTATTGTCACCTCAGCATTGCAGCTTCATATTGATATCTGGATCATCTCTCTTTTCCAGATATTCACAGGGTTGTGATTGGGACCAAGTCTGAATTATTAGGGATACCAGAGAAACACAATGCACGGATTTATGAATATGAGCCACTGCAGAGGAAGGTAATAATCTGTAGAATCGGAGAGGTGATATCAATATGGTATTTTTACAGTGTAACGGTCCCACTTTGTGAGTGTGCAGACACATCCACCATTTATTGTCCATCCTTGATCAGACTCGGACAGGTAACAGTGAACCATCATTTCCATGCCATTGAATTGATAACCACAGGAGAAACCTCAGTTCAAAGTAAATTATGATCAAAGATTATAAATGTCACCATATACAACCCTGAGATTCATTTTCCTTAGGGAATATTCAATAATCCACAGAATATTAACCATAACAGGATCAGTGATTGACAGCACCAACCTGGGTGATCAACCAGTGTGTAAAAGACAACAAACTGCAAACACAAAAAGGAAGAAATAATAATAAAATAAATAACTAAACAATAAATATCAAGAACATAAGACCACAAGACCATTAGACATAAGAGCAGAATTAGGCCATTCAGCCCATTGAGTCTGCCCCGCTATTCTATCATGGCTGATCCTGGATCTCACTCAACCCCGTACATCTGCCTTCTTGCCAGAACCTTTGATGCTCTGAACAATCAGGAAATGATCAACTTTTGCCTTCAATACACCCATGGACTTGGCCTCCACCTCTCTCTGTCCACAGATTCATTACTGTCTGGCTAAAATAAAAATCCTCCTTACCTCCATTTTAACGTGAGATTAAGAGCCCCTAAAAGTGAGTCCAGTGGATGTGGGAACATCTCAATGAAGGGGACAAGTGAAGTTGAGTGACGTTATCCACTTTGATTCAAGACCCTGAGGACTGAGGGGTATCAACTTCCTGAACCCAGCGGAGTGAGTCTTAGGGCTCCTGTACCTTCTTCCTGATGGCAGCAGCAAGAAGAGAGCATGTCCTGGGAGGTGTTTGTCCCTGATGGTGGATGCTGCTTTCCAGTGAAATCCCCCGGTTTCCTTGGCTACGTAGGTCTAGGGAAGACACACTCTGGTACTGCAAACCTGTGAGATTGAGATGGCTCTTTGACCCCAGACCCCGGCTTGTGTGGATGCTGTGTAATTTGCTGCCCTGTTACAACTCAGTGCCAAGAAATAACAGACAGCACACTTTGTACGATTAAAGGAATTATACTGATGAATCTTCACTTACCTGTAGGGTTAGTAATGAAAAGAAAGAAAGGAACAAAAATGGCCCATAATAATTAAACAGTCAAATGTGCGTGAGTTGGAGCTCAACTCTTCCCAAAATCCACATTCACTGATCCTCAGTTGATCTCGGCAGCTTGCTCCATCGAATCACGATTTCCCTACTGGGTCAAATCCTATCACTGGTTCTCTTCAGCATCTTCTGCCTTCACCTCCCGCTGAATAAAGGACCCAGATCACACAGGTGTCAGGTACACAACACAAAAACCCACTCCCCTCACTGGATGGTTCACATTCCAAAGCACCCGTTATCTCTAACCATAACCCAAACACGGCTTCTACAGAACGACCGTTACGCTAGCAGTGAAACCTTTCCCAGGGTATTGCACTCTCTCTCCAATATAGTTAGTCATGTCCTCATGGTGTTGAGATTTGTCACCCCGTAATACAAAGCACAACATCCATCCCAGGTGTACATGGCAGTGACATATCTCACCAAGGGGATAGGTGCCACACTCTCTTCCCTGGGTGTGATAGAGGCCAGTCTGTCTGGGGATCTCCTGATTCTTTGAAATCTCCTTATCCCTTCATCTACTTCTTCAGCTTCAGACACTCCCTGGGCTCTTTCCTGTCTACCTGGGGAGCCCCCTCCCTGTCCCTTACTCATGCCTCCCAACTCGGGTCCCCTCGTCACTTGGATGAGCTCGGCTTCATGCCCAGTTGCGTTAGAGTCCAGCATCCCGTTATTTTCTAACCATAAACCTGCCTGTCCTCTGCTAGTTCCCCCCATTTCAGCGTGAGAAGGGTTGGGAATCTCTTCATCAATTATTGGGGAGTTTGCGAAGGGCAGAATATACCACACCCATTACCTCATCCTCCGAGTCCGTATCACATTCGGGGGGATGGTCTAGTCTAGTTCTTTCCGCTGCTGGTCTTTCAGTTCACCCTCATCCCCGCGGAGTCCTCTTCTTGATGTACAGTCCAGGTCAAGCTCTGGGTCAACACGTATCTCATGCCCCAGAGGTAGAATGTAGTTCTGATGGAGAATCTTGACAGGCCCATTGCCATCCTTTGGTTTCACCAAGAAAACTGGTACGTTTGGCATCTGACTCTCCACGACATTGGGCGTAGACTCCAGTGGTCAGCCAACTTGTGCTTCCCAGGTGGCTCCAAATTCTTTATGAGGACTCAGTCTCCAGGCATTAGTTGGGAGAACCTAACTGTTTGATCATACCTCCTCTTATTTCCTTGATTCTGCTTGGTAGCTGAGACCTCAGCTAGTTTACAAGTCTTTTTCAGATCGCTTCTCATATCAGACACATATGTAACTCTCACTTCAGCTAGCAGCTTAATATTGGGGGTGACAGCCCCCGGCCCAGCCAAACTTAAAAAAATCTTGTTTGGGTGGATGCTGCGCGATGTGTCCCGTTACAAATCAGTACTCCAAAATAACAAACTGTATACAATATGTGATTAAATGATTAAGCTTTATAATTCTTACTTTGACTCTATGGTTAATAAAGACAATTAGAAAAGAAAAAGGGCCCATTCTTATGAAACAGTCTCTTGCACAATGTTGGAGCTCGCTGATAAGCCCGTCTTCCACCATCGACCTCCACCGATCGTCGCTGCCCTTCGGACCCTCGCTCCAAGTCCACTCCATCTGGCGGTCTACCAACACCCTCCATTCGTGTCTTCTGTCCCCAACTCTCCCCAGAAAAAGCCCATGAAAATCTCTCTTCCAGACTCACAAGAAAGAACAACAGCATTCCAAACCCCGTTATCTCTCGTCATAACCCAAACATTGCTGCTACAGAGAAACCATTATGTTATCAGTGCAACCTTACCTCATATTACACAGCAGTGAAACCTTACAGCATGTTACACACATTTCAGATAAGTCTTCTGTTGTAGATCTTTCTCGCTAATCCCAAAACGGAGGTCACCGGGCAACCTTGCTTCATGCCCAAACATCAGATACCCGGTAGCTTCATTCTGTGTACAGTTGTAGCAGTGGACTAGATGTCCAACATGTTGACTCCACTTGTTCTTTTTACTGATCTCCAAGGTTTCAAACATGTCTAGCAAAGTCTGTTTGAAGCTGTCAGGCTCTGGATCACCCTGCTGGTGATAAAGCATAGTCCTCGACTTCTTGACTCCAAGCATGCTCAGAAACTCATGTATGAGCCTACTCTCAAAATCCCATCCCTGATCAATATGTATCCACCTAGGGAAGCCATAATAAATGGAATACTTCTCCCATAACACTTTGGCCAGGGTGGATGCCCTCTGATCCTTGGGAGGGAAAGCTTCTGCATATCTGCTGCAGTAATCCATGATGACAAAGGCATTGACCATGTTGCTGACATCGGGCTCTATTGATAGGAAATCCATGCACACTAGGTCAAGTGGCCTCACACTCTGCAAATGGGACAATAGAGCAGCCCTCATAGGCACCATCTTGCTCCATATACATTGAATGCATGACTTACAGAACTCTTCGACCTCCAGCTTCATTTGGGGTCAGTAGTACTGATCTCTGAGCAATCCATAGGTCTTATCAACCCCCAAATAGCTGGAATAATCATGAAGTGACTTCAACACAATCCACTGATATTTCTCACACAGAACCAGCTCAGAATGCCAAGGCTGGTCCAGAGATGACGTGATCTGGCTCATCAACTCCAATCTGGGCCATTCTCTCAGTAGTAGAGACACCACAGAGTGTTTCATCTTGTCCTCTTGTGCCATGTCCCCTTCCACAACCGCTGACCAAATGGTGCCGATGTCCGGGTCATTTCCCTGAGCGGCTGCCACTTCCCAGGGACTCAATTCTGGCAACTGCTTTGTCTTCAGAGCAGTCAGGTTGTAGTGAGCTTGTGAAATGGCAGCATGAGAAGCTCCCAAATGATCTGCCGCTAGATTCTGCCCTTGCCTTTCCTCTGCCTTACCATGATAGAAAATGGGCACATGGCTGTCACTCCAGGGGCAGGAACACTCTCCCACTCTCTGTCCCTGTCCAGCCCTTCATGTACACGTTGGGACAATGCATCGGCATCAATGTTGCTACTTTCCAAATGGTACTTCAGGCTGAAATCATAGGCAGATAACACCGCCACCCACTAATGGCCTGTGGCATCCAATTTCACCAAGGTCAGGATATATGTTAATGGGTTGTTGTCCGTCCTCACCTCAAACTTGGCTCCATAAAGATAGTCACTTAGCTTATCCACCACAGCCCACTTCATTGCTTGTAACTCAGTGGTGTGTGGGTACTTTCGCTTAGGGGGTGACAGACTTCGGCTGACAAACACAACAGGTCTCAACCCTGTGCCCTGATCCTGATACAGAATACCCCTAAGCCCTCTCTGCTGGCATCTGTATGCGATACATACAGCAAATGGGGACCGCAAAAGCCAGTACAGACGCTTTCGTCAGCAGCTCCTTCAGCAACTGAAAGTCCTCTTCACATTTCGCATCCCATCTCACTCCAAAAAGCTCTGCAGGGCTAAGATAATATTTACCATCCTCTCCTTTCAGCCCCAAGGGAGGGTAAGTGCACAGAGGCTGGTTTAAAGGGTGATTCACTTTAAAGTAGTACTTCACGAACCTCCGATAGTACCCACAAACACAAACAACGAGAACAGGGCAGTCACAGTCTGGGGCTTGGCCATGTAGTCATTGCCTCTATCCTAGACAGATCCATGCTACTCCATCCCATGAGACTATATGCCCGACATAGCTAACAGACGTCTTGCAGAACCAGCACTTGTCCAGGGAAAGTTTTAACCCTTGAGTTTTCAGGAAGCCCTGCATCTTCAGTAGCCTCACTTCATGTTCTTGTAAGGTGAACCCAAACACTCTGAGATGATCCAGGTACAACAACACCTCAAGCTAGTTCATATCCACCACTGTTTTCTCTATGACATGCTGGGAAGTCGCCAGGGCTCTAGATATGCCCTGGGACTCGCTTTTAAACTGGAAGAATCCCAGTGGACATATAAATGTCGTCTTCTCTTTGTCAGCCTCACTCATGGGGATTTGATAATGCCCGCTCCTCCATTCTAGCACACTGAACCACTTCGCACCACTCAGGCAGGTCAGCCTGTCCTCAGTTCTCGGGATGGTACTTCTGTTCAGAGTCCTATAGTCCACACACATCCGTACCTTCCCATTCTTCTTCCTGGCCACCACTATTGGAGACATATTGGGGCTTCTGAACTCAGTGATGATCCCAGCTTCCTTCACCTTCCACAGATGCTACTAGACGTCTTCCACTTCTGCAGGCACCAGTCACCATGACTCTCTGCCAGTTGCTGTCTTTTTACGTCGTCAGAGCTCTGGCACTCATCCAGCATCTGAGAGATCTGCTCTGCCCAAGTCTCATACTCCCCTTCCCCGATGGGTGGGCGTTATTCCCGAGAACATCCTCAGCCTACGACAACTGGCACTTTGCACCTGGGCATTTTGCCATTTATTTGCCAGGGAGGCAAGGGCCGATACCAACTCAGAATGCTCCTCCCTCGCTGGAGGGTCATTAGACCCTCCACATCAGACCACTCCTTCCCCTCGCTCCGCAGAAACGAGAGCAACTTGTCTTTAAAGTCTCCGCCCCAGCTCCGGGAAACTGAGTTTCCGATTCGGCACCCTCGTCTACACTCCCCTCCTCCCGGAAAGTATGGATGACCCACGGCCCCCCTCTCTCTTCCTGGGCCCCGATAGAAGCGGGCAGATCCACTGCCGTTACCTCAGCGACCCTTTGCCTGCCATTTTGTCAAACCGCCACTCCAGGATTGTAACTGTTCCCAATGCTTTAACAGTACACAGAGTCCTTATTAACAATTCATTGGCGCTACAAGTGTCTACCCCACTCATTGCACAAGCATTCGTTACCGGTAATCCTGTGGATTCTCACCACCGCTCAACCCCTGCAGCGTTAATTACCACGTACTGTAATTACTTTACCGGAAAATAGGTTAGCACGGGCTTAAACACACAACCCACTGGATCAATACTCAGGCAATCACACAGCATCCAACAAAATCAATCCTGGTCGATAACCCCACAATGACCCCCCCCCCCGGCTGTGTAAGTCGAGGGAAGACACACTCCGATCCACCAAACCCATGAGATTGTGACGTTCTCCCACCTCAACCCTCTGTGTAATTTGCTACCCTGTACAACTCAGTGTCAATAAATAACAGACAGCACACTGCATATGATTGAAAGAATTATATTTATGAATCTTCACTTACCTAAAGGGTTAGTAAAAAAGAAGGAAGAGGCAAGAAGGGCCCATTATAATTAAACAGTCTTCTCCCTTCATCTCCTGCCAAACAAAGGACCCAGCTCACACCGGTGTCAGGCACACAACACAAAACCCACTCCCCTCATTGGTCGGCTCACATTGCAAAGCACCCGTTATCTCTAACCATAACCCAAACACTGCTTAACAGAACGACCATTACCTTAGCAGTGAAACCTTTCCCTGGGTGTAACAAACTATCAACTATCAGGAAACCATCAACTTTTGCTTTAAATATACCCATGGACTTGGACTCCACAGCTCTCTGTCCACAGATTTACTACTCCCTGGCTAAAAACTTCCTCCTTACCTCCATTTTACCATGAGATAGTGTCCCTGAAAGTGAATCCGGAGGATGTGGGAACGTCTCAATGAAGGGGGGAAGTTTTGTGATGTTATCCACTTTGATTTAAGAGCCTGATGACTGAGGGGTAATAACTTCCTGAACCCAGTGGAATGAGTCTTGGGGCTCCTGTACCTTCTTCCTGAGAGCAGCAGCAGAAAGAGAACATGTCCTGGGTGGCATGTGTCCCAGATGATGCAACAACGCTCCATATCGATGTGCTCAATGGTGGAAACAGCTTTACCCGTGATGGACTGGGCTATACTTGCTGGTTTCATAGGAATTTCCATTCAACGGCATTGGTGTTTCCACACCAGGCTGTGATGCAGCCCGTCAGTATACTTTCCACTACACAACCATAAAAGTTTGCCAAAGTTTTAGATGTCATACCAAATCTTCACAAACTTCTCAGCAAGTAGAGGTGCTGCTGTGCTTTGTTTGTAAACGCATTTAATTTTTGGGCCCAGAACACTTCCTCTGAAATAGTAACACTGAGGAATTTAAAGTTGCTGAAGCTCTCCACCTCTGAACCCCGAAGAGGACTGGCTCATGGTCCTCTGGTCTCCTCCTTTTGAAGTTAATACTCAGTTCCTTGCTGTTGCTGACATTGATGTGAGAAACAAAGCACCCATCTGTGCATAGCATGATCCCACTGACAGCAGAGAGGTAAACACAGGAGGTAAACACGGGAGGCAGTAGGAGGTCACTGGGCCTCTCCATCCTGTCAAACTCACTATGATTCAGCTGATCTGTCTGGGACCTCATCTCCTTCTGTCCCAGTTCCCTGCACTCTTGACCCCCAACCTCCCAAACACTTATCCAGTGGGTAGGTGACCAAAACTGCAGACAATACTCCAAATTATGCTTCGAGTCAGAGAGTCGTAGAGAAATACAACACAGAAACAGACCCTTCAGCCCAGCTGATCTGTGCTGAACCATTTAAACTGCCTACTCCCATTGACCTGCACCTGGACCATGGCCCTCCATACCCCCACCATGCGTGTACCGATCCAATCTTCTCTTCAATGTTGAAATCGAGCTTCCACGCACCACTTGTGCTGACAGCTCATCACACACTCTCACGACCCTCTGAGTGAAGACGTTTCCCTTCATGTTCCCCTTAAACTTTTTACCTTTCACCCTGAACCTGTGAAACTTCTCCGGCTGCTTCGCGTTTCGTGTCTGTGAGCTTCACGGAGATTTGTCCCGCTGTCTGACGAACTGAGACCGAGGATGTGGGCTGACTCCAGGTTATCCAGGATTCGGGTCTACAGACTCAATTTGATTCGGAATACTGTTGCTTGTTTTTACTGTTTTATTGTCTCTGCACATTGGGAGTTGGTCTCTTTTTAATTGTTTTTGCAGGTTTGTGCTTTGTGGCTGCGAACAGATGAATCTCAGGGTTGTATAATTTATGCATACCTTGACAATAAATGTGCTTTGAATGCCCTGAGCTCGTCTGCCTTTCCTACAATACTCTCTGCATTGAAATTTACAAAACTCAGAACATTAGTCCCACCATGGTCAACCTTTTGATTCCTGACCTTGTGTGTTGGCTCAGCAACATCTTTCCCCACAACCACTCCACGATCTGTTCAGGCGCTCTGCTTCCCATCCTGTGTTGTTCTAGTTTAAACACCATCCCCACCCACTTGCAGCACGAGCAAACCTTCCTGCTAAGATATTCGTTCCCCAATTCAGGTGCAAACCATCCCATCTGTACAGGTCCCACCTTCCCTGGAAGAGAGCCCAATGATCCAATAATCGGAAGCCCTCCTCCTCCTGCACCATCTCCTTAGCCACGTGTTAAACTCGATTACTCAGGCTTTACTTTGTGCTGCCTCATTTTACTGATATTTTCTGCCCCCTCCTGCCACACTTTGTTTGTCAAATCCCCCCTCACTCCTCTGAGCCACCGGTCTCTCACTTCCTCTTCAGTTATTAAGCATTCTGCCCTTGGAACCCTCCCCTTTCTGTCTAGTCTGAAGCCTGGTCTACACAGTATTCACGTGATTCCCCAGGACACTGGCCACAACACAGTTCAGCTGAAGCCCATCCCAATGGAACAGCTCTCTTCCTCTCTGTTACTGCTACCATTGCCCGTGAATCTGAAGCCTGTGGAGTTTATAATTCCATTAATACCCTCTCTCTCCTTCCTTTTCCTCAGTTTGAGATGTTGGCAGAACGTACTGGGATGGAGAGGCGTTTCATGTTTGTGGTTTCGAATCAGTGGAGAGGGAAAGATCGAGATGATAAAATGCATCCTGGCCCTGTATGTTCTGGATAATATGGTCAGAAATATTGACCAATTTCTCAAAGCAATGGCCACAGCCGACGTTGTCCAGCACTGTGAAACCAATCCATTTTCGGGAGCATGGACACTGCTGTGGGATTGATATTTTTATTGTTTTCCCTGTAGTTTTAGCATTCTTTATGCTTGCTTGTATGTTTGTATAATCACCTGTCTGCAGACTTTTAGTAACGTTGTATAATCGGTTCTATTCTTCTGTAGTTTTTTCCCATGCAAAGCTGAAGGGTGAATCAATTTCTCAAATAAACTGGCCCAGACCACTGGGCAGGATGAAGGCAAACCACGTGCTCATGGTCCTTTGTTACAGCCGGTCACTGCTAGAGTTGGTTATAGTTACAGTGGTCACAATTACAGCCAGTCACTGTTGCAGTCAGTCACAGTTACAGCAGTCACAGTCATTTCATAGCTTGTCACACCAGACAGTCAGCCATTCTTGTCTGGCGCGTAGTGTCAGAATTGGTCCCCTTTCGGATTAACCGGGTCACGGTATGGACGTTCCTGGCTTGACCCTTGTTTTTTGCGAGGCCGAGTGGCTAGCTCGACGTTCAACCCGGGATGGATGGAAAGCGTGCTCGGGGGGAGCCGACTGGGTTTGAACTTGGGATCCTTCGCTCCGGACTCTGGCACTGATGTCACTGCGCCACTAGCTGGCATAGCAGTCACAGTAACAACTGGTCACAGTTACAGACAGTCACAGTTATAGTGGTCAGCGGTACAGCCATTCATTGTTAAACCTTGTCATGGTCACTGTTACAGCCAGTCACTGGTACAGCCAATTACTATGACAGCTTGTCTTAATTACAGCTGGTCAGCTACAGCCGTCACTCGTACTGCTGGTCACTACTCAGCCAGTCATAGTTACAACCAGTCACAGATGCAGTGGTCACTTTTACAGCCAGTCACGGTTGCAGAGGTCACAGTTTTAGCTAGTTGCAGATACAGCGGTCACAGTTACAGCCACAGGTAGTTACAGCCAGTCACTGGATGGATGGTCACTGTTACAAATGCTTATTGCTACTGTTACGTACCCCGTAACTGGGTTGCCAAACCAGCAGAAATGGATCACTCAGTTGCAGTCTGGATTACTGGAACTAAGAAAGTTTTATTAAAGAAATAAGCAACACAGTACTCTAATCAAAAGGATAATGAATACAAGAGTTCAGCAATGATAAACACACATGTACACAGAAACTAGGATAACAGGATCAATCAAGCTCTATCGTCGTCTAGGGGTAAATGACCAGTTTCAAAGTGACGCAAAGTTCAGTTCAATTGAGTTCAGTTCAGTTCACAGTAATCACTGCCGTGGGGGAGAGAGAGAGAGAAAGCGAATGAATATTCAAACGGCTTCCACACAGACCTTCAATATTCTTCGCAGTCAGCTTTCGGGCGAGCCCTTTGTAATGTCTTCTGAGGTCACCGACTGTGACCCCTCTGTTTTCAGATACGATCGCTCCTCTGCAGTGAACCTGGCACCCAGGCAAGGGCGGACACACACCAGGTTCCCGCCGATCGGACCTTTCCACCCTGTGCGTCTATGGCTTGGTCCCGCGACCAGCCCTCCAAAACTTCCCACCGACTTGTGGGAGGGGCGCTGCTTCCAGGGTCTCGTTACCTCGTGGTGTCGTGTGTGTGTTGCCTTAGCGACCCAGTCCCTTTTTATCCCCCTGCTGGGGTATCGCCTGTCCATCACTTCATACAGTTCAGGGTTCAAAGAGGAGCCGATCTTGACAGCTCTCAGACCGTGTCTCCTTCTGTTAAACTCTCCCGTCCCTTCATTAACATCTCCAAATGCTGCTCCATTGTTTTCCTTATCTCTCTTTCTCCTGAAGACAGGTGGCAGACCAACTGCTGATCCCACTGGTGCCAGCACAGTACAGTTAACATCTTAGTCTATGTGTACTTTCGTCACACTGCAGCCAGTGACATTTACGAATGGTTACTGTTATGGATGGTCACAGTTACAGCCAGTTACAGGTACAGCCACAGACAGTTACAGCCAGTCACAGGTCCAGACGGTCACTGTTACAGCTGTTCACAGTTACAGCTGGCTACAGTTACAACTGGCCCAAGTTACAGTTGCAGTAGTCAGAGGTACAGCCATTCATTGTTACAGTTGGCACATTTCCAGCCATTCATAGTTACGTATGATCACTGTTACAGCCTGTCAAAGTAACAGCCAGTCAGTGTTACAGCCACAGACAGTTACAGCTACAGACAGTCACTATTACAGTTGACCACTGTTACAGTCACAATTACAGACATTCACTGTTATGGTTATGTCACTGCTACAGCCGGTCACGGTTACAGCTCGTCAAAGTTACAGACATTTACAGTTACAGTGGTCAGAGGTACAGCCATTCATTGTTACAGTTAGCACATTTACAGCCATTCACAGTTATGGATGGTCACTGTAACAACTGGTCACCGTTACAGCTGGTTACTGTTATGGATGGTCACCATTATAGCCAGTCACAGTTACGGATAGTCACTCTTAAAGCCAGTCACTGATATGACTGGTGACTGCTACAGCCGTTCACCATTAACAGCCAATCACTGCTCATTTGTTCACAGTTATAGATAGTCACCTTTACAGCCAGTCACAGTTACAGCCAGTCACAATTAAAGCCAGTCATAGTGAAAATCACTCACAGGTACAGTCAGTTTCAGATACAACAGTTACAGTTACAGCCATGTACAATTAC